>NC_087276.1:1200000-1541666 GCF_015220805.1 Pogoniulus pusillus | reverse complement strand
AATAGAAACTGCAGTTCCTCAGAGCTAATCTCTTCTAGTCCTTCCCCGTGACAGAGATGTCCCACTTGCCTCTTTGCTGCTCCCTTATAACCCTTTCTTCAGTTTCACTGCTTACAATATATGCACTCTCCCGATGCAGAAAACCTTTCCTTTTATCTAATGCCTTCTCGGTGTGGTAGAGCTCAGTGCACAGCACGGAGGAGTCTTGAGCTTCCTCTGGTTTAACTGTCCTCTGTTCACTCTTTTGGTGGCTCAGGGACTAGTATTTGTCTCTGGCACAAGGTGAGGAGTGGGTGCAATCTACTCGAGTCCAGCACAGAGGAAAGAGCAAGACTGCATAAACTATACCTCCTTTGTCAGCTTTGTTTCACACCCTGCCACAGGGATCCAGCATGTCCCAGGGACACTACATCTGACACTGCTTGATACAGGAGGTCAGCAGGAACTAAAACTTGGGATGGTGGAAGATTGGTAAATGAACTCTCTCTTTTATCAAAGAATAGCAAGGACAGCTCTGGTGATCTGCAGAATAACAGTTCTTGTTTGCTGGGAACCCTGTGCCTACCTCTCTCAAATAATCAGCTGCTTCTTTGGAATGGACCTTGGAAGAATGAATGAGCAGGTTGTAGCAGTTAACACCTCCATCACGTATTTACTGACTCTCACCTTAAATATCAGTACTTCCCTGTTAGTTCATTAGTTTTGATTTGACCCAGACCACCTTTCTACATCTAGAAGCAAGAGTGGCTATACTGTAGGAGCTTTGGGTTGGGTTTTTTTGCTTGTTTGTTTTTCAGGTTGTTGTTTGCATGATCAGAAGGAAAAGCAGGAACAAATGCAATGCTAATGCTGATGTTTATGGTACATAAGGAAACCTTCCCAAACTGCCTGGAGTTGCACTTTATCTTGTGTTTATCACTAGCATGTCTACATATCAGACTTAAGGGTTCTCCTATATACTGAAATAGCTTTTTTTCATCCTACCTGGTTTGATCCAGGATATAATCCAACGCAGGGTGTGCCAGCCTCAACAGCCCCAAACAAATAATAAGGCTATCTGGTCAGATTCTGTCATCAGTTGAGTCAGGTTTGTACAACCGGATTAAAGCAGGGCACATACAACATGTTTAAACAACACATGGCCTGGCAGAGGAAGAGGTACTAGCAGGTCACAGTGCATTTGCAACAAATGAAAACATTCAGGTTTGGACCCATGAATAAAAGATAGACTTCATTAAGACAAAGGTTTAGGTAGTCAATCCAACACTACATAGCCTGCATCAAAAGAAACTCCTGGGAATGAGTTTACCCTAAGTGGCAGCTGAATCTCTCCTGGTGCCTAGTAACTGGAATCCTGCATGATGAACTTGCACTGCAAGGTGCAGATCTTCAAACCATAATGCAAGCATTCAGTTTTGCCTATATGGGAAATCATGTGTGCTAAAATGTGTGGGATTGGATCAAAGGTGACAGGGTTAAAATGAAGAAAAGAATGCACCCTAGACTTGCTCTTTCTGAGCATCATGCGACCCACAGCAATAAGACATCGAAGTTAGTTACCTTGTTCATTATCATTTGTGATTTAACTCATGCTTTGAGAAGTTCATGTAAAAGAGCTAGAGGATGTTTCTCTCTTGGGTTTCTACTGTGGCTCGTGCCTGAATCAGGGAGCTGGTTAAATATAATGGATGCTTTTGTGCTGTGCAAACTATGAGCAAAATTTATCTCCTTCAGACAGTCCCTCTTCATTTTGTGCCCATCATTCTGAAAGCCATTATTTTCATTTAAGCTTTGTACTTATGCTGGGTAATTCACTTAGTCTCTAAGGACATTCTCCCCTGATTCCTTTGTTGTTGGGAATGGATTTAGTACTGACAGGCAGAGTCCTGTGTAGGTGTGGGAAGACAGACACACCTCATAGAGATAAGAACCACAAGTTTTTATTGGTAAGGTTATGAGGTAGTAAGAGATCAGCTTAGGGGAGGGTCTTTCTACTTCTTGTGAAAAAGAAATAAGGTACAAAGAATCCTTCAGTGGGTTAAGCTAGGAGAGTATTTTCTGACTTTGTCTGCCTAAGGATTTACACAGCACTTGCACCTGAGTGCTGTATGCTTTCCACTCCAAATATCTCTGATGACCATCAGCTTTCATTTCAGGAGAGTTCTTGGAAAACACTCACTTCAGACTGTAACATCTCGAAGTTTTTCACTGCAGTTTCACCAGAAGGAAGATGTTCTATGGGACAATCTTGACTAGGATGAAATATGGCAGAAAAAAAAAAGCCAAACCAAAAGGTTATATTTGTATATATTACATTCCTTTGATAAGACATTAAGGTATTTTCACTTTCTGCTACATGTTGTTTGTGTGTGTTGTTTTCCATATTTACTGAGACAAAACAGGAGGGCTTTTATCACCTGCAAAACGTTTTTTCACTCTAAATTGGACCAGAACTGAATGCCCAAATTTTCAAGCTGCAAAAGAAATGGAAGTTCAATTCTGCTAGAGAGAGAGAGAGATTTTGAAGCATCAGTAAGTTTGCAGATGACACCAAGCTAGGAGCAGGTGTTGATCTGTTGGAAGGTAGGAGAGCCCTGCAGAGGGATCTGGCCAGGCTGCATGGGTGGGCAGAGACCAACGGGATGAGATTGAACAAGGTCAAGTGCAGGGTTCTGCACTTTGGCCACAACAACCCCAAACAGCACTACAGGCTGGGGACAGAGTGGCTGGAAAGAAGCCAGGAGGAAAGGGACCTGGGGGTACTGATAGATAGTAAGCTGAAGATGAGCCAGCAGTGTGCCCAGGTGGCCAAGAGAGCCAATGGCATCCTGGGCTGCATCAGGAGCAGTGTGGGCAGCAGGACAAGGGAGGTTCTTCTTCCCCTGTACTCAGCACTGCTCAGGCCACACCTTGAGTACTGTGTCCAGTTCTGGGCTCCTCAATTCAAGAGAGATGTTGAGGTGCTGGAACATGTCCAAAGAAGGGCAACAAAGCTGGTCAGGGGCCTGGTGCACAAACCCTATGAGGAGAGGCTGAGGGAGCTGGGGGTGTGTAGCCTGCAGAAGAGGAGGCTCAGGGTTGACCTCATTGCTGTCTACAACTACCTGAAGGGAGGCTGTAGCCAGGTGGGGTTGGCCTCTTCTGCCAGGCAAGCTGCGACAGAACAAGGGGACACAGTCTCAAGTTGTGCCAGGGGAGGTCTAGGCTGGATGTTAGGAGGAAGTTGTTGGCAGAGAGAGTGATTGGCATTGGAATGGGCTGCCCAGGGAGGTGGTGGAGTCACCATCCCTGGAGGTGTTCAAGAAAAGCCTGGCTGAGGCACTTAGTGCCATGGTCTGGTTGACTGGCTAGGCCTGAGTGCTAGGCTGGACTGGATGTTCTTGGAGGTCTCTTCCAACCTGGTTGATTCTGTGATACACAACACAACAGATCGATGCCTTGTTAGGAATTATGCAAAATGAATAACCAATATTAATTTTGATATCCAGGTGAAGATTGTTAATAGCTATGAAAATTGTTTATTAACATTTAAATCTTGCCAGAAAACTTATTTATAATGTTCAAAGTGCACAGTTTGGATACTTATACACGCAAGGAACAGGCAAAACTAGAACGCTTTAAGAAATAGTCAGCAAATGCAAACATTAAAACTGGAAAGAGGTTCCTAGTTTCAAGTCTATCTCTTGCCTACCAGGGGACTAGAGAGGCTCCTTTCTGCTGCTGAGGCAGAAAGAACAATAGAATCCAGTTACAGAATGTCTTAGAGAGAGGTTTTGAATATTTACTGACAAAATAGTATCCGACAGTACCCAAAACTTGAAGGGAATCCTGTCGGTGCCTTGAAAGCCATTGCAAGCAGAAGAGAGCATAATGTGGCAGGGCTGAGGAGGCAAAGCACAAGTAAAGTGGGAGCATGCCTGTTCATTGTTTTGCCCGAATGTGATGGCTCCTCTGGCCACACAAATTCACCAATCAGAATAGCACATTTTTGGGGTGAAGTCTGGAGCTTGTTTTCCCTTATTTGAGGGGGACAAGTCTGGGCAAGTCTTGGACCCTCAAGGTGGACGTCTCCAAGCCTTTCATCTTCTCCCTGCACTCTGCTTCGCCTCCACCCCTGACAGAGGGAAGGGAACCATGGGATGATGCCTGGGCAGGCCAAGACATGTATCTTCCACAACATACCTGAACCTTGTGATCATCAGAATTTTGTGGCTTGCTTTGGAAGTTCTGTCTAAATAATCACAGTTACTGTGTGCCTAATTAGTATATGCCATTGTCACAGCCAGGGACGTGGAAGGTGATGCACTTGCCTGACTTGTGTAAGAAAACAGCTTTGATTCTGAAGTTTCCTGATACAGTTAGGATGGCCATGGACTTCTCATAGTATTGCAAGAAGACTTTTTGGTTTCATTTGGGAAAAAAAAAAATGAACCACTGCCTCCACCACATTTTATGGGAAGAGAAGGCAATCTGATGTTTGACCTGACTCATGTGTGAGGGTAATGGAGAACACAGCGAGGCACTGCCACCTTAACAAGTTTTTCCTCCTAACCATTCACTAGCAATTTACAGGGAGCAGATTTAATTTTAAGTTTCTGGTCTTTCAATTTATACTGTAACCACAGACCAAACAAATATCAGCCAAACAAGTAAAGACTAGACAGCTGCATGACTATTGTGTATGGTTTTTAGCATCTCAGGATGATTCTGTGCTTTGTGAATTTAGAGATACCTCAAAATGGCAAGCAAAGTCAATGCTTCTTTATTGTGCCCTTTGCTCCTCAACTTTTGAGGGAGTGTGCAGTTTTCTGCTCCAGACCAGTCACTATGTTCTTCTTCAGTTCATCCATCTGCAGTCTGCTCCTTCTGCTTCACATTGGTGATGAATTACACTCTGCTTCCTCCATCTAATCCTTTTCATTTATTTATATTTTATGGAGGAAACATAAAAGACTTCTCATAAAAATCCAACTGTTTTTGATAAACCTTGTCATGTGCAAATAATGGAGCCTTGTCAAGCACAAGCTTTGCTGGAAATTTATGCCTTCTAATAATAATAACAGGAGAGAATAAGAAACAAATAAGCTATATATTGAATTGGATTCAGAGCATGTTTATGATTTTAAATTGGTGGCAATAAAATATTTTTTTTATCCAGAAATGTTTTTACATGTTAGTGTAATTCAAATTCCATGTTGAGCCTGAACTCTGCAGCATTTTGCTCAGTGGAGCTATGAAAAACATCTTGTACTGTAGCACTGTAGAGCAGACTGACTTCTCTTGCCACGTTTTGGTGACAGGGAGTAGGAAAGTCATACTTGACTCGTTAATGCAAGAAGAAATAAGCAAGATTTTAGGGCAAATTGGTGGTCAGCTGAGGGTTACCTAAAAATACAGACACAGGGGTCAAAGAAAAGTACTCCAAGACACACATTCATTAAAATATCAATTGATCTTTAGCAGCAAAATTCCTTGGTCAGAGGAGACATATCAGAAAGAGAAATGTGGTTTTGCTTCTGACTACTCAGGCTGTGGATTTCATAGAATGAATGAATCAGCCAGGTTGGGAGAGACCTCCAAGCTCATCCAGTCCAACCTATAATCCAGCTCTATCCAATCAATCAGATCATGACACTAAGGTGTTGAGACTGGAGGTGGTTGAGGCCCTGTCCCTGGAGGTGTTTAAGGCCAGGCTGGATGGGGCTCTGGGCAGCCTGATCTAGGGTAGGGTGTCCCTGCACATGGCAGGGGGTTGGAACTGGCTGATCCTTTGATCCCTTCCAACCCTGACTGATTCTATGATTCTAAGTGCCTCATCCTGGCTTGGCTTCAACACCTCCAGGCACAGCCACTTCACCACCTCCCTGGGCAGCCCATTCCAATGCCAATCACTCTCTCTGCCAACAACTTCCTAACAACATCCAGCCTAGACCTCCCCTGCCACAACTTGAGACTGTGTCCCCTTCTTCTGTTGCTGGTTGCCTGGCAGCAGAGCCCAACCCCACCTGGCTACAGCCTCCCTGCAGGTAGCCGCAGACAGCAATGAGCTCTGCCGTGAGCCTCCTCTTCTGCAGGCTGCACACCCCCAGATCCCTCAGCCTCTCCTCACAGGGCTGTGCTCCAGGCCCCTCACCAGCCTTGCTGCCCTTCTCTGGACACCTTCCAGCACCTCAACATCTCTCTTGAACTGAGGATCCCAGAACTGGACACAGCAGGTTTGGCCTGAGCAGTGCTGAGCACAGGAGCAGAAGAACCTCCCTTGTGATTTGTGGGAAGCCATAAGGACAACTGCTCAACCTTGGGCAAAGTTAACTTCTAAAGGAAAATGTGATTGCCTCACGTTGCAGCCTTCCTCTACCTCTTTGACATTTTATTTCCTACTATAGTTTTTGCTGTGAGAATAAAACTGAACAGAATGTTGATCGTTTGCTGATTGTATCAATTAGCATTTTACAGCAGTTTACAAATGTCAGTGAGTGAAAGGGATCTCTCAGGAAGAAAACTTTGTGTTCAACAGGCAGAGTCTAATCCAAACAAGTGAATCCCTTTAATTAAGAGGTTTCTTGGTGGCAGAGTTAGTTCTCTGAATATACTGTCTGTGCATCTTCACAGAACTTGTGTTTATGCTCCCATGAGTGTTACACTTTACATGAGTGAGAATCTCTGTAATTCCCTTTTGGCTAACATATCCAAGCTGTTATGTTGAACTGCTGGTACAAACAATACTAGAAAATGAAGAAATAGAGACCTAAGCCTGAGATTTTTTTTAACTCAGTAAAACTGATTGCCTCCTGTAAGACCTGTGCTCAAAGTTGTTTTGCAAACACTGAAGGTTTCATTGAGACAGGCATGAAAAGAAAACTTTAACTTCCAGAGGATACTAATGTTTCAATCTAATTTAATTTTGTGTGGAACAAAGCCCCTTTCTGCCCTTTCCCCCACCTCTTCCTTCAAGAAGTTCTTGGCAGAGCAGGCTGGAGCTCAACCTTTGGATTTTGACTTGGCAAGATAACACAGCCATTGTTTAACCAGGCAGTTGCTGGTCAGCCCGAGTAAGCTGAGCAGAAATCAGGCAGATTTGAAGCTCTGGTTCTTTCACACTTCATCAATTATAGTTCACTGTAAAACAGTGGGGCTGTAATGATCTCTGACAAATAGATTCTATCACTGTTTTTGTCTTGCTTCATGTGGCATCACTCAGAATAGCTTATACGAGATCAGATGTCAGGGAGAGATAATTGATTTAGCAGAGGTGCCACGAAATAGTGGCCTTTACAAGGAGGGTGCCAAGAGAGGTGACAGTTGGGTGTAGTTGCGTGTTTCACTGCAGCAATATCATTTTTGCACCACTTGGGATGATCTGGATTTCTTCTTGCCTCAATTATATTGGTGTAACTCAAAACGGACTAGAGGGCAGGTGGAGCTTTTCTGAAGACTTTTTCTCCTGGTGCTTGCAGCCTGACCCTTAGAGTCAGAAAGCAAATTGCCAGTTGGTGTTTGACAACCACCATTTGTCACTCGAGCATGATGGTATGTGAGGCACTGCTGAAGGAAAAGAATGGCAATTTGGAACGACCTGAGTCTTGCTCAATGTATACAAGCTGTAGGCTTCTTGCTGCAGAAGCAAACTTATCAGACCAAATAATTTGGGCATGATCTTTTGCATCATGACAAACAGATTCTGTATTTATGCTGTTGATAAGCAGAGTCGTGGCTTTTCTAGCAGATTAGAAGGATGAACCAAGCAGAGTTGCTGGTTTTGCCATTGCATTAATTTATGAAAGATACCTAGGACCTTATTTATAAGTCTGAAGGTGCTTGTCCATGGATTCACCAGCTCTTTCCCAGAGTCTAGTGAACAGAATCTATGGGCAGGGGCCAATGGGATGAGATTGAACAAGGCCAAGTGCAGAGTTCTACACTTTAGCCACAACAACCCCAAGCAGCACTATAGGCTGGGGCAGAGTGGCTGAGAGCAGCCAGGCAGAGAGGGAGCTGGGGGTGCTGGTAGAGTGGACCTGAAGATGAGGCAGCAGTGTGCCCAGGTGGGCAGCAGAGCCAATGGAATCCTGGGCTGGCTCAGGAACAGCATAGTCAGTAGGACAAGGGAGGTTCTTCTGCCCCTTGTACTCAGCACTGCTCAGGCCACACTTTGAGCACTGTGTCCAGTTCTGGGCTCCTCAATTCAAGAGAGATGTTGAGGTGCTGGAACATGTCCAGAGAAGGGCAGCAAGGCTGGTGAGGGGCCTGGAGCACAGCCCTGTGAGGAGAGGCTGAGGGAGCTGGATGTGTGCAGCCTGGGGGAGGCTCAGGGCAGAGCTCATTGCTGTCTACAGCTACCTGCAGGGAGGCTGTAGCCAGGTGGGGTTGGGCTCTGCTGCCAGGCAAGCAGCAACAGAACAAGGGGACAGAGTCTCAAGTTGTGCTAGGGCAGGTCTAGGCTGGATGTGAGGAGGAAGTTGTTGTCAGAGAGAGTGATTGGCATTGGAATGGGCTGCCCAGGGAGGTGGTGGAGTCGCTGTCCCTGGACGTGTTCAGGCAAAGCCTGGCTGAGGCACTTAGTGTCATGGTCTGATTGATTGGATAGGGCTGGATGCTAGGTTGGACTGGATGAGCTTGGAGGTCTCTTCCAACCTGGTTGATTCTATGATTGTATGACACCCCTGCAACTGCGTGAGAACTGAGGCTAAACCTCAATGTTTGGTTCAAATACTACTTAGTGGTTTTTAACTCTCACTCAGATGAGAATATGAATATACTTAATTCTCACACGTACCTCATCATATATATATATATATATTAGATACATATTCTGTAGTCTGGGGCTTGGGAATACTTCATTGTGTAATTCTGAACTGTGATAATGCTTTATCCCCCCCCAGACACTTGAATACACAAGTTGTATCAAGCAGCACAGATCAACACTACCTTAATTTTCTCTTCCTAAATGATCTCTAAAACACTTACCATGGAACATCTAGCAACTTGATTGCAGTAGCATGATACAGTCTATATGTAGTAGTGCTGCTTATGAGACAGAAGAGACAGAAGAGGCCATAAAAGTATAATAATGAATATTTCATACACAAAGAAGTTAAATATGTTTGAATCTGTGGCAATTGTTATCACGGAATATCCATTCTGGAGCACTTTCCTCTGCCACCCCAGCCCCCTGCCTTTCTTGGGGCTTGCAGCGTTTGGTTGGAGGGAATTTCTTTCTCCAGCTACAACTCTGGGCTGTCAGGGGTTTAACACAGAATCACAGAATGGTTTGAGGTGGAAGGGACCTCCAAAAGTCATTTGGTCCAAACCCCTGCAGTGAGCAGGGACACCCTCCATTAGATCAGGTTGCTCAGAGCCTTGTTGAGCTTAAATCTGAATATCTCCAGGATGGGGCCTCAACTGCCTTCCTGGGCAACCTTCTCCAGTGTTCCACCACCCCTGTGGTAAAGTACTTTTCCTAACATTCAATCCAAATCTACTCTTCTCTAATTTAAACCCATTGCCCCTATCCCTACAGGCATTTGTAAACAGTCCCTCTCCAGCCTTCTCTAGGCCCCCTTCATGTACTGGAAGACGTCTATCAGACATCCCCAGAGCCTTCTCTTCTCCAGCATAAACAGTCCCAGCTCCCTCAGCCTGTCCTTATACTAGAGGTATATACAAGGTCCAGCCTCCTGATCATTTCTGTGGCCCTCCTCTGGCTCCACTCCATTAAGTCTGTGTCCTTCCTATACCGAGGGCACCAGAGCTGGACACTGTACTCCAGATGAGGTCTCACCAGAGGAGTAGTGTCAGAATCACCTCTCTGGATCTGCTGCACACACTTCTTTTGATGCAGCCCAGGATGCCAGTGGCCTTCGGGGCTGCAAGCACACACTACCTGCTTGTGTCCAGCTTCTCACCCCCCAGCACTCCTAAATCCTTTTCTGTAGGGCTGCTCTCAATTTCATCATCCTGTTGCCTGTGTTAATAGCTAGGATTGTCCTGACCTAGGTGCAAGATATTACACTTTGCCTTATTGAACCCCATGAAATTCAGCTCAGCCTGTCCATGTCCCTCTGGATGGCATCTTGCCCTTCAGACTTATCAACTGCACCACTCAGCTTGCTTTCATCTGCTCCCAGTGCAGACCCTTGAGGGGCACTCCATCTGGACATGGAGACATTGACTGCTATCCTTTGTATGTTAATATCCCACCAGTTCCTCATCCACTGGACAGTTGTCTATAACTCTCTGGCTTCAAGAGAAGGATTTTGTGGGGGACTGTGCCACATCCCTTCTCTGTGTCTGGTGTTTGTGATCAACAACTGGAAGACAAATGTGGGCTCTCCAAACCAAAAGAAAAAAACAGATGCTGCAAATAATCTTTTAAATGCTCAAGTTTATTCTTATGATGTATACAGATCTAGGAAATTAAATATGTTGATAATCTTCTTCCAAAACATTTCTTTACTCATATGTAAGGATTTGACTAATATGTCAAACACTCAGTTTGGAACTAAAGCTCCTGGATTTGTTGTGCCACATGTGTATATTGGTGCAGTCCCCACTGACTGGAAAAAGGGAAACAGAACTCCCATTTTCAAAGAGGGTAGGAAGGAGGAGCCAGGGAACTCCAGACCAGCCAGTCTCACCTCTGTGCCCAGCAAGATCATGGAGCTGATCCTCCTGGAGGCACTGCTGAGACAGGAGAATGGTGAAGAGGTGATTGGCTGCAATCAGCATGGCTGCACCAAGGGCAGATCCTGCCTGACAAACCTGGTGGCCTTCTATGAACAGGTCACAACATTCATAGATGAGGGGCGAGCAACTGATGTCGTTTACCTGGACCTGAGCAAGGCCTTTGACACTGTCCTGCACCACATCCTGGTCTCCAAGCTGGTGACACATGGGTTTGGTGAGTGGAGCACGAGATGGACACAGAACTGGCTTGATGGCTGCACCCAAAGAGTGGCTGTCAATGGCTCCATGTCCAGGTGGAGGCCTGTGACAAGCAGAGGCCCTCAGGTATCAGTCCTGGGACCAGAGCCTGGGCTGCAGCAGCAGCAGTGTGGCCAGCAGGGCCAGGGAGGTGATTCTCCCCCTCTGCTCTGCTCTGCTGAGACCCCACCTGCAGTACTGCAGCTGGTTCTGGAGCCCCCACTACAAGAGGGGTGTGGAGATGCTGGAGTGTGTCTAGAGAAATGCCACGAGCATGCTCAGAGGGATGCAGCTGAGGCTGTTCAGTCTGCAGAAGAGGAGGCTCCCAGGTGACCTTCTTGTGGCCTCCCAGTATCTGAAGGGGAGCTACAAAAAGGCTGGGGAGGGACTTTTTAGGCTGGCTGAGGCTGTGGGCAGCCTGCTCTAGGGTATGGTGTCCCTGGGCATGGCAGGGGGGTTGGAACTAGATGATCCTTGTGGTCCCTTCCAACCCTGGCTGACTCCATGGTTCCATAGTGCCTTTTTATATAGCTGCAAACAGGAGATGTTGCATCATGTTCTCTAAATCAAGTCTGCTTTAAGTCAGGGTTTCTCAGCATTAACCCTGAGCTTATTTTCCTCCTGCAGCCCTGCTTTTCTTTTTTCCCTGCAATACTTAGCTTTAATAACTCACAGAGTTTATTCAGTCAGCATTTTAAATACTGTGTGTGTCCCCTTCCATCATTCATAACATGAGATGATGAAAAGCACTGCAACTAATTTTATGCAACATAATGAAATTAAAAGCTTTTGGTATTACTGTACTGCAGGTATAAATCTAACTAAATGTGGTGTTAGAGGGAGATGGACTATATAGGTAAGTGTGGGAATAATTTAAGGTTATTTGGCATTTTCTGTGGGTGTCTGTTCTTGTTTCTTCACAAATACCATAAGTAATTGCCTGCTTAGTGTATTCTGCAAGTGTCTGAGCTTGCAGTTTTCTGCTGCCTTTATTCATTAGCTAAGAAATAGTAAAGCTAATGGAAACCAATCCATTGCAGTGAAACTGTAGCCTTGCTTCTCCATCTCATCAGTGTTAACCTGTGTAATATTTGAGTGCCAAATTAGCTTATGTCAGAGAGTATTTCAACATACAAACTGATGAATTTCAGAGAACTGGGCAAAATCTTTACATATATTTATATGCTTACATTTCAGTTTTATCCATGGTTTTCAGAATCTGGATATTAACAAGAACATTGCTGGAGATCTGTGTTGTGCTTATAGAGAATCACAGAATCAGTCAGGGTTGGAAGGGAGCACAAGGAGCAGCCAGTTCCAACCCCCTGCCATGCCCAGGGACACCCTATCCTAGAGCAGGCTGCACACAGCCTCAGCCAGCCTGGCCTCAAACCCCTCCAGCCATGGGGCCTCAACCACCTCCCTGGGCAACCCATTCCAGCCTCTCACCACTCTCATCACCAACAACTTCCTCCTCACCTCCAGCCTGACTCTCCCCACCTCCAGCTTTGCTCCATTCCCCCCAGTCCTATCACTCCCTCAGAGCCTCAGAAGTCCCTCCCCAGCTTTTTTGTAGCCCCCTTCAGATCCTGGAAGGCCACAAGAAGGTCACCTGGGAGCCTCCTCTTCTCCAGCCTGCACAGCCCCAACTCTTTCAGTCTGTGCTCACAGCAGAGCTGCTGCAGCCCTCTCAGCATCCTCATGGCCCTTCTCTGGACACACTCCAGCATCTCCACATCCTTCTTGTAATGGGGGCTCCAGAACTGGATGCAGCACTCCAGGTGGGGTCTCAGCAGAGCACAGTAGAGGGGGAGAATCACCTCCCTGGCCCTGCTGGCCACACTTCTGCTGCTGCAGCCCAGGCTCTGCTTGGCTTTCTGGGCTGCGAGTGCACACTGCTGGCTCATGCTGAGCTTCTCCTCCAGCAGCACCCCCAAGTCCCTCTCCTCAGGGCTACTCTCCAGCCACTCACTGCCCAGCCTGCATTTGTGCTTGGCATTGCCCCAGCCCAGATGCAGGACTCTGCACTTGGTCTTATTTAACCTCCTGAGGTTGGCTTGTGCCCACCTCTGCAGCCTGCCCAGGTCCCTCTGGATGGATCCCTGCCCTCCAGCCTGGCTGCTGCACCACACAGCTTGGTGTGGTCAGCAAACTTGCTGAGGCTGCACTCAGTGCCTCTGTCCATGGCACCCACAAAGCTGTTGAACAAGAAGTAGTCAGATGACTTAAAAAAATATATGTAGTTTTTCCCATCTCCTTTCTTCATTGCCATTTACATACTCTGGTATTTGCTTCTCCCAAATGCATGCCTTACCCCTTAAAAGCCTTGCTATTTCCATCTGTCATAATATGAGATGTGTTATTCTCTCCATTGTTTCTTCTTGCACTTCAAATGAATCTTCATTTTTATACCATTGGACTTATTCTCCTGTGCTAATTTTTATGTGCATCTTTTGTCCATTTTATTCTATCTGAGGCTTCTCTGCCACCAAGCAGCATACAGGAGACAAAAGCAAGACTTTTATTCATTAAAAGGCTAAGGGCCTTTTCATGCTTTGTGTTTTGTAACAGAGGATGAGGTTAATTTTCTTTTCTCATTGTTTCTTTCATCCTGGGACTGCAGTTATTTAAAAGTGTGTGTTTTTAATGCAGCCAAGTCGCCTTGAACTTTAATGCTCTGACTTTGTGTTTACAACTATTTCCCCTCCTCTTAAGCAGCATTTGGTGTTAGCATCAGTTACACAGCTGGCATCATATTTCTTTAAGGTTGTTTAGCATTTAGAGGAAATATTTCCCTCAATTAACTCTGTAATTTGCCCCTTTCCAGCCTCCTCCCCCACTTCTTGCCTGCTCTTAATTCTAAGATATGGGGCATCAGCTCATCTGCCATCACCTGCCTTGATGTGCTTTACGCCTGGATGAGAAAACTAAGGACTGAGGTGCTCATGGTACTCCTAAACCAACACCAAGGGCCATAAGGAGAAGTAATACGGATGCTTTGCATGCAGAAACTGCTCAAATAGCATCCAGGGTAGCCCTGAAGTCATAGAATCATAGCATAATTTGTGCTGGAAGGGACCTTAAAGACCATCCAGTTCAAATTCCCTGTGCGTCCTGCTAGAGCAGATTCTTTAAGGCTGTGTCCACTCCTTTTAGCTCTTCCAGGCTTGGAGCCTCTGGAACTACTCTGGGCAACCTGTTCCAGTGCCTTACCAGCCTCATGGGGAAAAATGTCTTTGGAATGTCTAATCTAAACCCAGGCTCTTCTTTGACGCCATTACCTGTCACTGCATGCCTTTGTAGCAAGTCTCTCTCCAGCTACCCTTTCCATCACTGAAAAGCTGCTCTAAGGTCCTTCTAAAGCTTTCCCCTATTCAGGCTGAACAACTTCAACTCTCTCAACCTGTTTTCATAATGAGGTGCTCCAGCCCTCTGATCATCTTTGCCATATCTCAACCTGTGCCAACAAGAAAATCCTCTCTGGCTTCTTTACCCATTGTAATTATCCAAAGCTCCCTAAATTCAGCTGGGAACAATGTTCTGCTTCTTTTATTTGTCCAAGATGGTCCTTTCTGTAATCTCAATGCTAAAAAAGTTTTCAATCAAGGCTGTTAATTGTGATTAAACCTGGACTACTGTAGACAGGCACAGATCAGTCTTTCTCCTGCATAGAATCATAGAATCACAGAATCAACCAGGTTGGAAGAGACCTCCAAGCTCATCCAGTCCAACCTAGCACCCAGCCCTGTCCAATCAGGAGGGCAGAAGGGCTCTGCAGAGGGACCTTGACCACCTGGACAGATGGGCAGAGTCCAAGGGGATGGCTTCAATAGCTCCAAGTGCAGGGTGCTGCACTTTGGCCACAACAACCCCATGCAGAGATACAGGCTGGGGTCGGAGTGGCTGAGAGCAGCCAGACAGAGAGGGATCTGGGGGTGCTGATTGATACCTGCCTGAACATGAGCCAGCAGTGTGCCCAGGTGGCCAAGAGAGCCAGTGGCATCCTGGCCTGCATCAGGAATGGTGTGGCCAGCAGGAGCAGGGAGGTCATTCTGCCCCTGTACTCTGCACTGCTTAGACCACACCTTGAGTGCTGTGTTCAGTTCTGGGCCCCCCAGTTTAGGAGGGACATTGAGATGCTTGAGCGTGTCCAGAGGAGGGCAACGAGGCTGGGGAGAGGCCTTGAGCACAGCCCTACGAGGAGAGGCTGAGGGAGCTGGGATTGGTTAGCCTGGAGAAGAGGAGGCTCAGGGCAGACCTTATTGCTGTCTACAGCTACCTGAGGGGTGGTTGTGGCCAGGAGGAGGTTGCTCTCTTCTCTCAGGTGGCCAGCACCAGAATGAGAGGACACAGCCTCAAGCTACACCAGGGGAAATTTAGGCTGGAGGTGAGGAGAAAGTTCTTCCCTGAGAGAGTCATTGGACACTGGAATGGGCTGCCCGGGGAGGTGGTGGAGTCGCCGTCCCTGGAGCTGTTCAAGGCAGGACTGGTCGTGGCACTTGGTGCCATGGTCTGGCCTTGAGCTCTGTGGTAAAGGGTTGGACTGGATGATCTGTGAGGTCTCTTCCAATCCTAGTAATACTGTGATACTGTGATCAACCAGACCATGGCACCAAGTGCCTTGTCCAGTCTTCTCATGAACACCTCCAGGGATGGCAACTCCACCACCTCCCTGGGCAGCCCATTCCAATGCCAATCACTCTCTATGACAACAACTTCCTCCTAACATCCAGCCTAGACCTGCCCTGCCACAACTTGAAACTCTGTCCCCTTGTTCTGCTGCCGGTTTTCTGGGAGAAGAGCCCAACCCCACCTGCCTACAGCCTCCCTTCAGGTAATTGCAGACAGCAATGAGGTCAACCCTGAGCCTCCTCTTCTCCAGGCTAAACACCCCCAGCTCCCTCAGCCTCTCCTCATAGGGTTTGTGTTCCAGGCCCCTCACCAGCTTTGTTGCCCTTCTCTGGACACCTTCCAGCACCTCAACATCTCTCTTGAATTGAGGAGCCCAGAACTGGATGCAGCACTCAAGGTGTGGCCTGAGCAGTGCTGAGCACAGGGGCAGAATAACATCCCTTGTCCTGCTGCCCACACTGCTCCTGAGCCAAGCCAGGATGCCATTGGCTCTCTTGGCCACCTGGGCACACTGCTGCCTCATCTTCAGCCTACTATCCACCAGTACCCCCAGGTCCCTTTCTTCCTGGCTGCTCTCAGCCACTCTGTCCCCAGACTGTAGTGCTGCTTGGGGTTGTTGTGGCCAAAGTGCAGAACCCTGCACTTGGCCTTGTTCAATCTCATCCCATTGGCCTCTGCCCACCCATGCAGCCTGTCCAGGTCCCTCTGCAGGGCTCTCCTACCCTCCAACAGATCCACACCTGCTCCTAGCTTGGTGTCATCTGTCCTTCAGCACATGCATGATTCCAGTATGCTGTGGCCATTATTGCTAGCATGGGCACTGCAGCCCTCCGTGCAGTGAGTTTTAGCATTCGTTTGTCTTCCAGCACTTTCCCTTTCCCCTACATTGCTCTATCTCATTCAATTTCACCCAACATTTCCCCCTTTCTTACTGCTGGTGAGTAATTCCTGTAGTTATGCATCTTTGCAGTGCTGGAGCTTTCTAAGCAATCCCTTCTGTGCGACAGAAAACTTGAGAAACTTTCCTGATGTTAAAGGCTCACTGGAGTGCACAGTTACCTCCTCTGAGCTGTGCAGACAGGAAAAAGAACACCTTTAGGGTGGGAAGCGCAGAGAAGGATCTTTTGGTGGTTATTACTTTAGGGCAGGATGGATGCAAAACACAAGAAATCTCATTTTACAGATGGAACACACTTTAATTGCAATTATTCTTCTAAGTCAGTATTCTGAGAAGTGCCATCTTTCAAGGCACAGAACCATTGAGTGAGAACTCTAGGAAGAGCAGAGTAAAGAGGCTTGACAGAAAGCTGTAAACACTGTTTATGCTGCTCCTCAGCATTCTTTTCGGGCTGTGATTTTGTTTCTATACAAGTGATGTATAGTCCTTGTAGACAATTATTCATCTAGGAAATAAAACTTGCAAGTGTTGTTAAAAGTATGTTTCCTTCCAACTGTTTTGGGAGGATCTCCTTCAGTCAGTTTTTGGAAAGACTCTCTAGACATCATCAATGAATCATAGAATGGTTTAGGTTGGAAGGGACCTCAAACCTCAGCCAGTTCCAACCTCTTGCCATAGGCAGGGACACCTCCCACGAGAACAGGTCACTCAAGACCTCGTCTAACCTAGCTTTGAATACCTCCAGGGAGTGAGCATCCACAACCTCCCTGGGCAACCTGCTCCACTGTTTCATCAACCTCACTATAAAGAACTTCATCCCATTTCTTCCCCTGTACTCAGCACTGGTCAGGGCACAACTTGAGTGCTGTGTCCATTTCTGGGGCCCCTCAATTCAAGAGAGATTTTGAGATACTGGAATGTGTTGAGAGAACGACAATGAAGCTGGTGAGGGTCCTGGAGAAGAGCCCTGTGAGGAGAGGCCGAGGGAGGTGGGGGTGAGCATCCTGCAGAAGAGGAGGCTCAGGGCTGACCTCATTGCTGTCTACAACTGCCTGAAAGGAGGTTGTAGCCAGGTGGGGTTGGTCTCTTCTCCCAGGCAAGCAGCAACAGAAGAAGGGAACACAGTCTCACGTTGTGCCGGGGGAAGTATAGGCTGGATGTTAGGAGGAAGTTGTTGGCAGAGAGAGTGATTGGCATTGGAATGGGCTGCCCAGGGAGGTGGTGGAGTCACCATCCCTGGATGTCTTCAAGCAAAGCCTGGCTGGGGCACTTAGTGCCATGGTCTAGTTGATTGGCTAGGGCTAGGTGCTAGGTTGGACTGGATGATCTTGGAGGTCTCTTCCAACCTGATTGTATTTATGATTCTACGATTTCTTAGTCAATTTTGGCACTCTGACTTAAAAAAATCAAAGGACTTTTTAGTATCACATCAGTATCAGGTCAAGTATTTAATAGTCTAACAGACTTCACACTAGCACTTGTATCTCTTGTGCAAAGTGAATGTTTAGGGGTCTCAAAATGATAAAGAAATATTTGGTTTGAAGGGAAAGGGATTTTCTGTAAAGCAGAGTGCAGAATGAACCCAGTGTGTCAGATGATGTATCTGAGAATTAACTAAAGCATTATGTGAGGTAATACCATACCACTGTTTGCTGTGTTTCACCTGAATGTGTTTTTCCCATCACAAGCCATTTGAAGAGTGTCACTTGTAGGTATTATCTAGGATGGATGAACAATTGCAATTCTCAGAGTACTGTTAGCATCAGCCAAAGCTGCCCAGTGGTCTATTATTCTCCTTTGATTTTGTGCAGAAGAGACAGGATTCGTGACTAAGGTCTGAGAAAGACTGTAGGAGGGTGTTTGCTTATCTGGGGCCTGCTGGGAAGCAATCTGTGGTTCCGGCGCAGTACTCCCCTGTTAGGTCTCTTACAGACAAGTTGAATTTCCAGCATATAAAATAAATAGCATTGAAATTCATGATATGCTTGATACAACACCATCCCTTACCCCTTCAGTCATGCCTTTACTCGTGAGTGCCAAAGGTTTTATTCTGGGGCCATGATCTAGCCAAGAGTAAGAATGATTTTATCAGGACATCAGTGCTGCTGCAACTGCCTGACTGCCAATGTTTCTGATGCTGAGTTTGATATCAAAGAATAACACTGTGAAGTAAGAGCTATTTCCTTGAGGTTTAGTTATCAAAGTGTTTGGGACACAGTGATTTCTCCAGTGGCATTTCTGTAGTGAATACACTTCATTGTATCCTATGCAATTTATTACTATAGTTGACTTCTCCTTCTGTAATTCTGCAAAGCCAGAAGGAGAATTGAGCATGTGAAATTCACAAGGCATATATGCAAAAAAAAAAAAAGGTGCTTATCTGCATAAATGCCACATTCCATTCATCAACAGTGTGCCCCAAATACAGCAGGGCCAAGTCTGACCTCTTGGATCTTTAAATATATTTCAGGAGTCAGTTTGAAGATAGCTTACAGCATTTGCATTTTATCTGGCCTCTGTTGCTTTACTTCCTACATCCAATGGGTGGCCTGAGGTGGAGCTGCTTCTCCTCTCTTCTCTTCTACAGGATGTTTGAATACTTGGCCAAGGCCTACTCAATAAAGTGTTGTGCTATCACTAGAACATTCATTGAAACTCTTCTTTCAATTGCTCCAGTTTTTATACCAATAGACATGACAATTTGAAGACTGCTTCTCTAGGTGAGTTGTGCAAGGTTTTCAGCCAGCCATTGCATTTACATCCCCAGAGGATACACTGTAGATGTCCTATTGCTCACTGAAAAAGCAAGTTGTTCTTGGTTTTGAAAGCGTCTCTCTAACAGATCTGTAGATACAGATCAACATACATTGTACACAGGGACTGCCCTTACAGTAGGCAGTTCTGCGCTCCTCAATTCAAGAGAGACATTGAGATGCTGGAAGGTGTCCAGAGAAGGGCAACAAAGCTGGTGAGGGGCCTGGAGCACAGCTCTGTGAGGAGAGACTGAGGGAGTTGGGGTTGTGCAGCCTGCAGAAGAGGACTGACCTCATTGCTGTCTACAACTACCTGAAGGGAGGTTGTAGCCAGATGGGGGTTGGTCTCTTCTCCCAGACTACCAGCAACAGAAGAAGGGGACACAGTCTCAAGTTGTGGCAGGGGAAGTCTAGGCTGGATGTTAGGAGGAAGTTGTTGTCAGAGAGAGTGATTGGCATTGGAATGGGCTGCCCAGGGAGGTGGTGGAGTCGCTGCCCCTAGAGGTGTTCAAGAAAAGCCTGGATAAGGCACTTAGTGCCATGGTCTGGTTGACTGGATAGGGCTGGGTGCTAGGTTGGGCTGGATGAGCTTGGAGGTCTCTTCCAACCTGGTTGATTCTATGAAGCTAAATCTGAAGCAAATTAATTCATCTTGAGCTTCATAGGTATTTAAAGTTCTTTTTTTCCCACTTTGAAGCCAGTTTTGGAGCAACATGTAACTGTGATTGCTTCACTAAGCGTCAGATTGAAATGAGAAGGAAAAGAGACCTAAGAACACCAAAATCGCGTTTCACACTTCCAGTAGCTGTGTGCAAAATCAAGAGAATGTGCAGCAAAAGACCACTATCAGGCTAGAGCAGGAACACTGAAATATACAAGTCTCTCTGAGAGGTGTTGATAACTGAGCTTGAGGAATGTGCATTGTGTCGTGGCCACTGACAGCTCTAACTAGGCAGGAAAACACAAGCACCTTTTCTCTGATAACAGTTGGGGCATTGGTAGTCTTTACGGTCCTTATCTGAAGAATAATAAATGCTTCAGTTCCTCAGTTTGTCCTTCTTACTTTTTTTGGTTGATATTTTATTTCCTTTGCCATTTCAGTGACAAATTTTCCAGATAATCAAGGAGAAGGGTGAGGGGGTGGGGGATGGGGGGGAGAAAACTCAACCTTTCGAACTGCACTAAAGGGTTGACTGAGACAACTGGCAGCAAGACACTTTCTAAGTGCTCTTGATTTAAAGTATGGATTAGAAGGGCCAGACATTTTATAGGGCCTCACGAAGAGATGGCTGTGTTACTACTTGTACCAAAGGGGTGCAAAGTAATTATCCTTATCAAGGTGAGACCCCACTGTGCAAAAGACAACAAAGAAACGGGTAGGTACAAGTATCAGGGTTATACAAGAATAGAAAGTTACAAGAGAATACCTTTTCTTTATTCTCTGTTTCTAACTCTATGTAAGTGCTTCCCACCCAGAATATACTGTTTTGTACAGGAATATAGAACAATACAGAATCATAGAGTCAATCAGGTTGGAAGAGCACTCCAAGCTCATCTGGTCCAGCCTATCACCCAATCCTATCCAATCAACTAGACCAACAGTCCCCTTGCTCTCTTGCTGGTTGCCTGGCAGAAGAGACCAACCCCACCTGGCTGCAGCCTCCCTTCAGAGAGTTGTAGACAGCAATGAGCTCTGCCCTGATCCTCCTCTGCTGCAGGCTGCACACCCCCAGCTCCCTCAGCTTCTCCTCACAGGGCTGTGCTCCAGGCCCCTCACTAGTACGCCCCAGCTCCCTCTCTGCCTGGCTGCTCTCAGCCACTCTGGCCCCAGCCTGTAGTGCTGCTTGGGGTTGTTGTGGCCAAAGTGTAGAACCCTGCACTTGGCCTTGTTCAATCTCATCCCACTGGCCTCTGTCCACTCACCCAGCCTGTCAAGATCCCTCTGCAGGGCTCTCCTACCCTCCAACAGCTCCACACCTGCTCCTAGCTTGGTGTCATCATATAGGAAAGGAGCTTTCTAGAAATCCCCAATAAACCATGGGAAACACAGTGAAATAAATGAATCTGAGCACTTGTCCTACAAAGAGAACCTTCAAGGAAGTTGGACCTCTCCAACTATTGATCAGAAGGAACTTCTGGCCCAAAATGTCAGACCAAGAGCAGTTTGCTTTCTTTAGTCTCTATGCACTGAGGTTTTTAGGTCATATTGTAAAGGACACTGTGACTATCATGCTGTTTTCAGGGAAGCCAAATATTTACTGGTGATTTTGCTACCATAGCTGCATCTAAAATAGTGAGGGACTGGATATTGTCTACTGTATATACTTCTTTATTTTTAAAGGAATTGATCTCTTCCAGTGAACAATCAAAACCACTCTGAAGTAGTTTAAGAAAAAGTTATTTATTATTTAATACATTCCTTTGAATCAATTGCACAAAGGCCACAACATGACACAAATGCAGATATTAAAACACATCCTAGGCTTCATGTGTTAGCCTAATTCGGTTTCTTTGTTTACTAAATAAACACCAACATAAATATTTGATGCAGGATCTGCAGTAAGAAAAAAGGACAAACTATTATTACTGTGAGAATGCTGAGCACAGTGGAAACTGTCTTTTAAATTACAACTTTCTTTGAGCTTGGGCTACAGCGGTTTTTTTTGGTAAAGGAAAAAGTCATAGTGCATTAATGGCAAATATCCATCAGGAAATAAGTCTAAAAGCAACTCAAAGTATATTGCTTAGAGAAAGATGGGCTTGCGTTGCCGCCGTGTTTGTAATAAGCTTAATGCCAATATCTTGAAAATAACAGTAAATATTTAAGCTGAGGAATATTTCATAGGACTGCAATAAATGTTTAATACAGTGTAACTTTGCAGTACTTCAAAAACTTATTGCTGCAAATATTTAGCTAGAATTTTAATTAAATACATGTATAATCCAGGAAATAAACTACCTCACGGCTTCGATTCGGCGAGCTGCTCGGCAGAGGGATGTCCTCATGCAGCTGTTCTCTGTGCCAGAGCCCAACACTGGGTAGTTGAACTCCCAACCCTTGTCCTGCTTGCTGATCCATCACTGTCAGGACTGTCTCTCTTTTCTAACTTCTCTCTTCACTTACTGACAAAATCAGAGTCCAAGGTGCACAGTGCTCTACAGACATAGGACTGCAACCTTTGCCTAGCAGCTCTCACAGTTAGCTGGTACCTTCTGCTCACATAGCCAACCCAAGTGGAATCATAATTGCATTAGCCTCAGGAGACATCCTCCTGGATGGCTTCCAGTGTGTTGAATATCCAGCCTCCCTTCCCAAGGCTTCAGTACCTGGAAAACAAAATAATCATTCTTCCTTTTGCTGGCACAGGGGTACAATATCATTTCATTCCCTGTACTGGGTACATTGAAACTAGAGAAGGGCAGCTGCAATTGCTTGTAAGTTGGTGTGGGAAGGAGTTTCAAGCTGACTGTTCATAGAATCATAGAATCAACCAGGTTGGAAGAGACCTCCAAGATCATCCAGTCCAACCTAGCATCCAGCCCTATCCAGTCAACCAGACCATGGCACTACGTGCCTCAGACAGGCTTTGCTTCAACACCTCCAGGGACAGTGACTCCACCACCTCCCTGGGCAGCCCATTCCAATGGTAAATCACTCTCTCTGTGAAGAACTTCCTCCTAACATCCAGCCTATACCTACCCTGGCACAACTTGAGACTGTGTCCCCTTGTTCTGTTGCTGGTTGTCTGGCAGAAGGGATCAACCCCCACCTGGCTACAGCCTCCCTTCAGGTAGTTGTAGACAGTAGTACTGCAATGTGTAAATTAAATCTGGCATTGTGTTTGGAGTGATGGCCAGGCTGGTCTCCCAAAGGTCTGCTCTGAAGAGCACAGGCAGATGTGTCACTGGAAGAGACCAAAAGAGGAAATGGGACCATTCCTATATGGCTTTGCATGTAGGATGCAGGAGAAGCACATAGCCTCTTATGGTCTGCAGCAATGTCAAATTCTGACCATCTCATGCATCTCATTAGTACATGCTTCCATTCTAAGGTCACCTGAGCTCACTTGTTTTTCCCAGGCTGGGTAAGTTCCCAGAAGTCGTAAGTCAGCCTTGCTCTATTTTTGTCTGAAATGTCTTAGGGTTTTAGGTGAGGGATTATTTTTCCACAATTAAATTTCTTGCAGCTCTAAAACACTTCTAAAGACTGCTGAATTGCTTTGTGGTGGTGCAGGTCTGCAATGAGATGCTGGTAGGACACCACTCTATGTCCCATGGGTCCCTGGATCTTTCTTTAAAGGAAATCCTTTACTTGCTGGTTAAACCACTCTGTACCTGAACATCAGGGCAATAAGAAAATGATTCTGACAATTGCTGCTTTAATGCTGTTGTAGAAATGGAACCTGTGTTTCTGGAAATTGCACGTTAGCAAAGCAATGAACATTTCCTCCTCTGTGTCAGTAATAGTGCAGTAGCCTGTGAGCTGTTTGACCTTTGCTGGAATGATTTGCAGTGTGAAAAGCAGGGCTGTTTGGGAGAGAGGAGGGAGGAAAACTTAGGCAGGGAAGAATTTATGCACTTTGAATCCATAACTTCTTTTGTGTGTGTAACTAGGTTTGAAAACAAGCAAAGAATCAAAATATTGCTGGTTTAGATTTTCTTTAACTATACCCAAACCCATTTTCTTTAAGACCTTTTTCTCCACTAGATTAGCACTTGCAAAATGTTATTACTCCTTTTGCTCTCTTTCGTGTCGAAAAGACACATTGATTGAAAAGCTACAAAATAAAGCACTAATTCTCTTCATGTGACACCTGTTAGTGCTCTAGACTGACTCTATAATTTTTTTTCCTTATAAATTGCTTCCAGTCAGCACAGCAATGGGCCCTCAAAATAGAATTGACATGTTACAGTAGTAAAGGCTTTCTGATGCCACAAGGCTGCTGCAGAAGACACTAGACAGGTTAGCAAGAGCGGGCCAAGGTGGTGGTGAAAACAATAATGATTGATAGAGCACTCATTTTTCTGGGTTCCTCATAAAATCCAGCTAATGATTGTTATCCAGCCAGACAGCCAGGACCAAATCATGTAATTAGTCTATCTGAATGCCTGTCCAAGATCACAAAGCGAGTAAGCTTGCTCAGCCAGCCCAAAAAGCTGTCCCTTGGCACCCTTTGCACCACAGAAGCACCAGGCAAGGGACAATCAGTAACAGCACTGCCCCAGAATCTGTAACCAGTAATCAGCTGAGCGATTTTCCAGTCAGCTCACTCCATGGTGAGGAGAGGAGAAAGGTTTCTTTTACAGTTTTATGAAGCTCTAAACCTGCAGTGATTTCAGTGAGGTTTGGATAAGTCTTGCAGGATCATAGAATGGCTTGGGCTGGAAGTGACCTCGAAAGGTCATATGATGCCATCCTGCTGCAGTCAGCATGGACACTTTCAAGTAGATCAGGTTGCTTAAAGCCTTGCCTAACCTGACCTGGAATGGTTCAGGGGTGGGGCACCTACCACCTTTTTTGGAAACCTGGGACAGTGTTTCTACACCTCCAGTGCAAAAAATATCTTCCTTTTACTTAGTCTAAATCTCTCCTCTTAGTTTAAAACCATCACCCCTTTTCCTGTCGAAACAAGTTCTGCTAAAAGGTCTATTCTCTTTCTTATAAGGGTGTTTAAATACTGAAAGGACACAACAAAGTCTCCCTGGTGCCTTTTCTTCCCCAGGCTGAACCATTCACGACTCATCCTTTCTCCATAGCAGAGGTGTTTTACCCCTCTGATCATTTTTGTGGCCCCCCTTCAGAGCTCCACATATGGAGAGTGATGTAGCATGGAACAGACTGGAGATATTTCAAGGAAGAGCATCTATGTGTTGTGTGGCTAGAAAGCAGAGGTGACATTTTCTGTGTAAGCTGAGATCAGCATGTCACAGCTAACATGGTGCCACAGCTCTGAAGTTCTAGCATCTGACCTACAATTCAGGTGGTCTTAAAACACACTTAAGACTCTGTCCCACATGGCATCCTGGTCACCCAACTGAAAAACACAGACTGGATGTGTGGAGCACTGCTGGGTAAGGAATTGGCTGGATGGTGGCTGCAGAGCCGGCGGAGTGAAAGCCCTGCAGGCAGTGCTGCTGGGCTCGGCTTTTCTGCTCCGCGGCTCTGAGAGAAGCTAAGGGCAGCAGGGGGCGGCAGGGCTGTGGTCTCGCGAGAGAGAGCGAGGCTGTGACGGGGGCTGGTGACGTCAGCCGCGGGAGGTTTAAAGCCCCACCGCGTGCTGCATGCCGCCATTGTGGCTGCCAAGCCACAGCCTGCCTGCGGCTGGGGGCTTTTGTTGTTCCTTCCTGTCTCTGCCTGTCAGTGTCACTGTGCACTGTGCCTGTCACTCGTGCTACCAAGGGCAGAACAAGCGTGTGCACACAGACTGACTCGACCCAGGAAAGCACAGGAGTCCAGGCTACCGGATGCAGGGAGTGCTGGAGCCTCTCACTTGCTGTAGAAGGGGAAGGGGAGAACAATTGCACCAGGTGTGAGCAGGTGAACTTCCTTCTCACCTTGGTGGCAGAATTGAAAGATGAAGTGGCTGAGCTGAAGGATGAAGTATACAGGCTCAGGTCCATAAGGGAGAATGAAAGGGAGCTGGATCTGTGGGTGCAGGCTCTGCAGATCCCCCCTGCTAAGGAAACTGCCCCTGGAAACAGGGAGGGATGGGTACAGATCCCTGTCAGGGGTAGTAAGGGAAATCCACCCCGGCCCTCTCCTCTTCTTCCTCTGCCCTTGCACAACAAGTATGAGGCCCTGCATGCAGAGGGCACAGAGGATGAGAGCGCTGAGGAGCATCCATCTGAGATGATGCCTAGGGTGGAGCAGTCCCCACCAACTGTGGTGACCAGCTCCACAAAAGCCAAGAAAAAGAGAAGGGTTATAGTTGTTGGGGACTCAGTCTTGAGGGGGACAGAGGGACCCATTTGTCATCCCGACCCGTCTCACAGGGAGGTCTGCTCCCTTCCTGGTGCCCGGGTTAGGGACATCACCAGGAGACTCCCAAACCTAATCCAGCCCTCTGATTATTACCCCTTGCTGGTAATTCAGGCTGGCAGGGATGAGATTGAAAAGAAGGGGACCAGGGCAATTAAAAAGGAATTCAAGGCCCTGGGTCAGGAGCACAGGTGGTGTTCTGCTCAGTTCCCTCTGTGGCAAGGGAGTTCACAGAGAGGAACAGCAGAACCTATGACATCAACAGCTGGCTCAAGGGATGGAGCCAGCGGTGACACTTTGGGTTCTTTGACCACAGGGGAACTTTTTCTGCGCCAGACCTGCTTGACCCTGATGGGATGCAGTTGTCTAGGAGGGGCAGGAGAGTCCTGGCACTGGAGTTGGCAGGGCTCATTAGGCAGGCTTTAAACTAGGTCTGAAGGGGGTGGGTGAGGCAATTACTCTCTCTGAGAAGGAGAGAGTGGGAAGGAAACTAGGGACAATTGGGGAATCGAGAGCCCAGCTGAAGTGCATCTACACCAATGCACACAGCTTGGGTAACAAGCAGGAGGAACTGCAAGTCCTGGTCCACCAGGGTGACTATGATATAGTTGCCATTTCAGACACTTGGTGGGATGACAGGCATGACTGGGCTGCTATACTGGGGGGATACAGCCTCTTCAGGAGAGACAGGCAAGGGAGAAGAGGAGGAGGGGTGGCCCTGTATATTAGGGAGTCACTCCATGCCACTGAGCTTGAGGTGAGGGACGAAGGGGTTGAGAGCCTGTGGGCTAAAATCAGAGG
The DNA here is from genome assembly GCF_015220805.1 of Pogoniulus pusillus. Classification (NCBI taxonomy): domain Eukaryota; kingdom Metazoa; phylum Chordata; class Aves; order Piciformes; family Lybiidae; genus Pogoniulus; species Pogoniulus pusillus. Next base: position 1,514,680 of record NC_087276.1, on the reverse strand, counting down.
GAGGACTAACAAATCTGACATCCTGGTTGGAGTCTGTTATAGACCACCCAACCAGGATGAGGAAACAGATGAGATATTTTACAAACAGCTGGAGGCTGTCTCAAGATCATCAGATCTTGTCCTTGTGGGTGACTTTAACCTGCCAGATATCTGCTGGGAACTTAATTCAGCAGAGAGGAGGCAGTCCAGGAGATTTCTAGAGTGCATGGAGGACAGCTTCATGACCCAGCTGTTAAGTGAGCCTACTAGGGGTCAAGCTCAGCTTGACCTGCTGCTCTCCAACAGAGAAGGGCTGGTAGGAGATGTGGCAGTGGGAGGCTGCCTGGGGTGTAGTGATCACGAGTTAGTGGAGTTTTCAATATGCAGGGAGGTAGGGAGGCACTACAACAAAACCCACACCTTGGACTTTCAGAGGGCAAACTTCAATTTGCTTAGGAAACTTATTTGCAAAGTCCCCTGGGCAGCAGTCCTTGAGAACAAAGGGGTCCAGGATGGTTGGACCTACTTTAAACAGGAGCTCTTGAGGGCACAGGAGCTGGCAGTTCCCATGTGCCGAAAGATGAGCCGGCGGGGAAGGCGACCAGCCTGGATGAGCAAACAGCTCCTGAAGGAATTGGGGGAGAAAAAGAGGGTGTATCACCTCTGGAAGGAGGGGAAGGCTTCTCCTGACGTGTTTAAGGAGGTAGCCAGATTATGCAGGAGAAAAATTAGAGAGGCTAAGGCCCAGTTAGAACTTAGGCTGCCACCTCTGTGAAGGACAATAAAAAGCACTGTTATAAATGTATCAATGCTAAAAGGAAGGGCAAGAAGAGCCTCCACTGCTTACTGGACCAGGAGGGGAACACTATAACTGATGATGAACAAAAGGCTGAGGTCCTGAATGCCTTCTTTACCTCAGTTTTCAACAGCAAGGAGGGAGGAGGAGGCAAGTGGCCTCTTGAACTGGGGGATGGGGTCAGGGAGCAGTGTGTTCCCCTGGAAATTCATGAGGAATTAGTTCAGGACCTGCTGAGCCACCTGGACACTCACAAGTCCATGGGACCAGATGGGATCCATCCCAGGGTGCTGAGAGAGCTGGCAGCTGAGCTGGCCAAGCTGCTCTCCATCATTTTCCAGCAGCCCTGGCTGACCAGAGAGGTCCCAGGAGACTGGAAACTGCCAACGTGGTCCCCATCCACAAGAAAGGTGGGATGGAGGAACCTGGGAACTACAGACCTGTCAGCCTGACCTCAGTGCCAGGGAAACTGATGGAGCAGGTTAGCTTGGGGGTGATAAGAGTGCACCTGAGGGATGGCAAAGGGCTCAGGTCCAGCCAGCATGGGTTTAGGAAGGGCAGATCCTGCCTCTCCATCCTGATCTCCTTCTATGATCAGGTGACTGCTTGGTGGATGTGGGGAGGCCTGTGGATGTGGTCTGTCTGGACTTCAGCAAGGCCTTTGACACTGTCCCCCACAGCAAACTGCTGGCTAAGCTGTCAGCCCATGGCTTGGGTGGCAACACTCTGTGCTGGGTTAGGAACTGGCTGGAGGGCTGAGCCCAGAGAGTGGTGGTGAATGGTGCCACATCCAGCTGGCAGCTGTCACTAGTGGTGTCCCTCAGGGATCAGTGCTGGGCCCTATTCTCTTTAACATCTTCATAGATGATCTGGATGAGGGCATCGAGTCAGTCATCAGAAGTTTGCAGATGACACTAAGCTGGGGGCAGATGTGGCTGGGTTGGAGGGCAGAAGGGCTCTGCAGTGGGACCTTGACCGCCTGGACAGATGGGCAGAGTCCAAGGGGATGGTGTTCAATAGCTCCAAGTGCAGGGTGCTGCACTTTGGCCACAGCAACCCCATGCAGAGATACAGGCTGGGGTCAGAGTGGCTGAGAGCAGCCAGACAGAGAGGGATCTGGGGGTGCTGATTGATACCCACCTGAACATGAGCCAGCAGTGTGCCCAGGTGGCCAAGAGAGCCAGTGGCATCCTGGCCTGCATCAGGAATGGTGTGGCCAGCAGGAGCAGGGAGGTCATTCTGCCCCTGTACTCTGCACTGCTTAGACCACACCTTGAGTACTGTGTTCAGTTCTGGGCCCCCCAGTTTAGGAGGGACATTGAGATGCTTGAGCGTGTCCAGAGAAGGGCAACGAGGCTGGGGAGAGGCCTTGAGCACAGCCCTACGAGGAGAGGCTGAGGGAGCTGGGATTGGTTAGCCTGGAGAAGAGGAGGCTCAGGGCAGACCTTATTGCTGTCTACAACTACCTGAGGGGAGGTTGTGGCCAGGGGGAGGTTGCTCTCTTCTCTCAGGTGGCCAGCACCAGACGAGAGGACACAGCCTCAGGCTGCACCAGGGGAGATTTAGGCTTGAGGTGAGGAGAAAGTTCTTCCCTGAGAGAGTCATTGGACACTGGAATGGGCTGCCCGGGGAGGTGGTGGAGTCGCCGTCCCTGGAGCTGTTCAAGGCAGGACTGGATGTGGCACTTGGTGCCATGGTCTGGCCTTGAGCTCTGTGGTAAAGGGTTGGACTTGATGATCTCTGAGGTCTCTTCCAACCTTGGTGATACTGTGACACTGTGATACTGTGATCAAGGGCACAATGTCCACCTGCAGACCAGTGTCAAGTGGCTCCCTCAGGGGCCAGTGCTGGCACCAGTGCTGTGTAACATCTTTGTCAGTGACATGGACAGATGAATCAGTGCACCCTCAGCAAGTGTGCAGATGACACCAAGCTGTGTGGCACAGGTGACTTGCTAGAGGGCAGGGATCCATCCAGAGGTACCTGTGCAGGCTGCAGAGGTGTGCCCAGGCCAACCTCATGACATTCAACAAGGCCAAGTGTAAGGTGCAGCACCTGGGTGAGTGCAATCCCAAGCACAGCTCCAGGCTGGGTGGGGAATGGCTGAGAGCAGCCCTGAGGAACAGGACCTGGGGGTCTGGGGTGATGAAAAGCTCAGCAGGAGCCTGCAGTGTGAGTGCAGCCCAGACACAACCTTGTGCTGGGTGCAGCAAGAGCAGTGTGGGCAGCAGGGCAAGGGAGGGGATTCTGCCCCTTGGCTCTGCTCTCCTCACACCCCACCTGCAGTCCTGGGTGCAGTTCTGAAGCCCCCAGCACAAGAAGGACATGGAAGTGTTGGAGCCAGTCCAGAGGAGGCCACCAAGTTACTGAGAGGGCTGCAGCAGCTCTGCTATGAGAACAGGCTACAAGAGTTGGGGCTGTGCAGCCTGGAGAAGAGAAGGCTTTGAGGAGACCTTGGAGTGGCCTTCCAGTATCTGAAGGGGGCTACAGGAAGGCTGGGGAGGGACTATTGACAAGGTCTGGTCATGCCAGGACAAGGGGGAATGGGTTTGAACTGGCAGAGGGGAGATTGAAAGTAGATGTTAGGAAAGGGTTCTTTGCAGTGAGGGTGGTGAGACACTGGCACAGGTTGCCCAGGGAGGCTGTGGCTGCTCCCTCCCTGGAGGTGTTCAAGGCCAGGTTGGATGAGGCCTTGAGTGACCTGTTCTGGTGGGAGGTGTCCCTGCCTATGGCAGGGGGCTGGAACTGGATGAGCTTTGAGGTCCCTTCCAGCCTAAACCATTCTGTGCTTCTACGGGAGTGAAGGCACAGTTCTCAGTCGTTAAGGCTTTACATGACAGAAGTGCATTCTGTTCTCAATGAAATGAAACGGGTTCTTAGGGCTGATTTCCACAGGCCAAACTGATATGTCAGGGACCTGCATGGTCACTGAGCAGAGCATAACCTCCCCCAGCATGTTCTTGTCTGAACAGCCTCCTCTGTTTCTCAGGCTCCTGCTTGCCAGCCTTTGTAATCTGCACTGAAAGACACCTACCCATCGAGGTTTCCTTCAAACCAACAACTATTTTCAAGCACCCCATCCTGAAAGGACCATCCTTTGTAATTGCTTTTCAGTCTGCACCATTTATTAGTTGCCCATTCAAGCATCTTCATCAAATACATGCTCCGAGGAAAAGCATATCCAAATCTGTATCTGTGACGGTGCTGAACAGGGAGCCCTTAAAAAAAACAATACAGCTGTGTGACTATGTGATGTGCTCAGTAAAGAATCAAGTGTTAAGAGACACAGCAGGACGCTGTATGCATAGAAAAGATTTGGATCCCAGCTTGATAAACCTCAATGTTTCTCAGATTGAAGAGTTTCCAAGAAATAGTACTGCTGTAGTTTGGGTCATTATTTATTCCATGCTGGGCTCTGTACTCTTTGTGAGTGGAATACTTTGATAGAAACATTCATTCCTTTTGAACTGGGCACTGTTTGTCATAACAGTATGGGATGTTGTGAAACTTGAAAACGACAGCCTGATTAATCACTTTTAAAAGCCTCTTTTTACTCATGGTGCAAGAGAATAACCTTTGAAAATGCAAAAGCAAAGGCATGTAAATGGAGTTTTAGACAAAAAAATTGGTTTAGATATTTTCAGATGACCCAGAGCTCTGTTGATATTTGTGTCCTGTAGTGTAGTGCTTCTGCCCCCAAGCAGGCTTTGTTCTCCACCAGCCTGGCTCAGTTGCTGCGATGGCAGGTTAGAGCTGACTTTCTCTGTATGCACCCCCATGAGCCCACTTCCCAGAGCAGCTCTGTGTGATTTCTGTGAGAGAGTTAGGCTAGCTATTTTCCAAACTTCAGTGAATTGGAAAAAGGTACTAAAGCAAACCACCACCATGGCTGCATGTCAAGGCTTAGGGCTGAACTGTTGCCTAGATGAGTGACAGATGTTGTCAATGAACCTCTCCCTTCCCCAAGGGCAGAGAAAGGGAATAAGGAAGAGAGACTAACAGGTTGGTAAAGAAAACTAAAATAATTTTGATGAAACAATGACAATAAAATAGAATATGCAAAAATCCATCAAAAGCCAATACCAAACCAAACCCCTGATGGCAATTACATCACTGTCATCCCCGATGCTGAGGCCAAGCACTGGGGAAGTGCCAGACTGGAGTCAGCAGCAGACAAGAGCCAGGGGGTACTCCTTGGACAAGGGCCATTGACTGTGGTGGTGGTGGCTCAGATTTACACTGAATATGCCATCCATGGAATGGAATCCTGTGCTGGTCTGTTCAGGGTCACCTGTTTGGAACAGAATGAGTCCTGTTCTAGCTAGAACCAGGACACTACAGTACCAAACCAATGCTTGTTGCCCTTGTCTGTACACAGCTGGAAGGGAACAACGTTCAGCATTATGATTGCCAAAGGCACATTTGTAAGGCAAACCTCTACACAAGGGAGTGGTCTAAGCCCATTCTGCCTAAGAGGAGCAGGTAATTTGGTTTTACTTCCTTTTGCTTCTGCTCAGGTAGGTGGCAATCTTGTGTCTAACAAAGAGAGGAAATTTGTTTGCAAAACAAGACTATTCTGTCTGCACACACCGCTTCATCCCAGAAGCTGGCTTTGTCTCAGCAGTGTTTGGAGGTCCTGGGAGAGCCCTGTGTGCTACATCCATATACAAACCTGAGGCAAATCTGCACAGAGCACTTTAAAGAGGTGAGAAATGTGGGCAATTCCTTGTGAACTTCATCTCGAGGTTAACATCTGTGTTCAAAATGTCATCAAGTCCTTCCGTATTGAGCAAAGGGCTAGCTGCCTGGGGCTATTGCTGTTTGACTGCTGTGATGGTTTGGGTGTTCCCTGCCCCCCCACCCCTTTGGAACTCACCCAGACTAGACTCAGCCAGCTCTGGCAATTGATGAAGCTTATATTTACAGCTAGCACAGTAGACAAGCAGATATTTACAGTATATACAGTTATAGACAGGAATAGACAAGGGAAAAGGTAATACAGAAACACAACTCCCCTCCCAGAAACCTGAGTCCCCAGGAGGGGCTCCCAAACACCGTTCCACCTCCTCCCTGCCCCTCAATCTTACCCCAGTCCCAAGGAAGAATGGAGGTTCAGCCAGGGGGTTAGGAAGCAAAGTGGATTAGTCAGAGAAAACAGCAGAGAGGATAGAGAGAAATGCAGCTTAGAGCTCCCCAGCAGGAGTAATGCCTTATGTATGTTTTGATTCTTGTTCTTATACCTCTCAGCAAACCTATTAGTGCAGTAGTCATCACCATTGTTTCTCTTTCACAGCCTGTAATCTAGTTCTTCTCACCAAAATGGTCTAGCTAGCTTCAAACTAGCACAACTACTGGCTCTCTGCTGTTAGATCCACACGTACACTCGCACACAGGCATTCAGTTTTGCATTGCTCTCCTGCACTCACCGCCATCACCATCCTCTGTCCCAAGGTCTCACTCATTTTAGAGCCCTGGGACCAGAGTCCTGAGACCATCTACTCTTAAACACAGGCCACTGTGAGTGAGATGGTGAGACTGCTCTGCATATGAGTCCATTGCACGTTTGCTAGCAGAATGTAATCAAGGCAGAGCAGACCTCACTGACTTATTAGCTCTGTGATTTCGTCCCTATCTGTTGACCTCACATCCTAAAGGTGTTCTTGCAATGTGACAGGTCATTGTGCTGACACAGACACTGGGAAAGTAGGTGCTCAAAAGACCCACAGAAGAGGCAGCAGCTGTGGATGAAGTGCACAGGCTTCATGTCAACAGGAACTGCCAGTGGCCAAGCACTTCTAAAAATGCAGCAGGATGGCTGAATAGGAGCCAGACTCCCTGGAAAATCAGTACTCCATTGTGAGGGTTAGGCACTTCTGAAAATGCAGCCCACAGACCTGCTGCAGGTGGCCTGGCCACCTCTCAGCAGGCACAGATCACAGTATTGAGGGCCATGAGCAGGATGGGGCTCAGAGGCTGCAGAGGATGAGAGGCTGACACTAGCTGGCAGACAGGCTGGCAGGTGCAGCACCTGTCCCAACCACCACATTTGCCATTTCAGGATATTGCTCTTTCTCTGATCCAAGTGCTGAACTTCTCTTTCTTTAACTCTCTATGCAATGTGTTGATTGTCTTGGTCAATCTGATATTTTTTTTCTCTGAAGTTTTATGTTTCTGTTGTTTGAAATTGTGCCAGCTGCTTGATAAGGAGGAGGAGGAAGAACTCAGAATTAACCACAGACACCTGAGACTATTCAAAATCTCCAAACCCAGAACCCAGCTGTGATACTGGCTCTCTTATTCCCAAGGAAAACTATCTACTTGATCTCAAAATTCTCTAGGTTAGCACAAATGTATCTTCCCATCCCTTTTTTCTTTTGAGACTATGTATTGATTGCCTCAGCCCTTTCTTCCCATACTCAGATCTTTGGGGAAACGCTGTAGTATTTCACAGAATCATAGAAAGGTTTGCTTTGGGAAGGACCTTTAAAGGTCATCTAGTCCAAGCTCTGTGCAGGGCACAGAGATATCTTTAAATAGATCAGGTTGCTCAGATCAGAACATTTCTAGGAATGGGCCATCTAGCACCTTTTTGGGGCAAGCAAATTTTCCAAACCCCATAAATGCAAAAGTGAGGACCCTTCAGGAAACACATAAAAAAATACACTTATGATGTTCCAAATGCGCAGTTACTGTCAGCCAAGTAACCTTAACCCAGAACTGATTGTGAAACAAAAGACAGAGTTTAACAGAGACCTCCTGCAATCACAGGAGAGGTGCTGGCTAAAATCTTGTAGGACTAAGGAAGCTGTAATAGTTTAGCAGCACATTAGCTGAGTTACACAAGCTATTGGAGAGCAAACCTCCACCCTGCTACCAACACTTCGCTGTGCAGAAATCACCTCCTCACACCCAAACCTCAGTACTACCAACCCAATGAGTTCTGCAGCCTTGGATAAACCTCATGTGATCCAAATGCTCTTGCAGAAGAGAAAAAAGTATTTTGTAATAATGTAATATAAAAGAATTTAAGCACAGAAAAGATGCACAGAGGATCGAGGTAGTGGGATTTGGAAGACTGACACAAATTAAATTGAAAGTCTTAATTAGGAGAGCTATACTCCACATCTTTGAATAGTTAACTAGGTAAAAAGAAAGAAGCTTTGGAGATGCAGAGTGATACATTTCATAGAACCAAGCAGGTTGGAAGAAACCTCCAAGATCATCCAGTCCAACCTAGCACCCAAGCCTAGCCAATCAACCAGACCATGGCACTAAGTGCCCCAGCCAGGCTTGGCTTCAACACCTCCAGGGACGGCAACTCCACCACCTCCCTGGGCAGTCCATTCCAATGCCAATCACTCTCTCTGACAACAACTTCCTCCTAACATCCAGCCTAGACCTCCCCTGCCACAACTTGAGACTGTGTCCCCTTGTTCTGTTGCTTCTTGCCTGGCAGAAGAGCCCAAGCCCATCTGGCTACAGCCTCCCTTCAGGTAGTTGCAGATAGCAATGAGGTCAGACCTGAGCTGCTTCTTCTCCAGGCTTCTCCTCCAAGGGCTGTGTTCTAGGCCTCTCACCTGCTTTGTTGCCCTTCTCTGGACACATTCAGTATCTCAATATCTACCTTGCAACAGCTCCACACCTGCTCCTAGCTTGGTGTCATCTGCAAACTTACTGATGCTGGACTCAATCCCCTCATCCAGATCATTGATAAAGATATTGCACAGGGCTGGAGGCAGCAGTGATCCTTGGGGAGCACCACTAGTGACTGGTTTTTTTTATTGTCTGAATTAATTTAAGCATATCTGTTAAAATTCTGCAAGATCATGGCGGCAAGTATGAGCTGACCTGATGTCACCCAACAATGTCATCACTCATAGTGGGCATATCCTGGCCATTGGTGGTGTCAGAAGGAAAGGCTTTGAGAACAAGGCAGTAGTCTCGTGGCAGCGTTGAGAAAAGCTTTGATGCAAGATTCATCTTATTTCTTAAGGAGCTACTCTCTTGCAGAGTGCTGCTTCACCAGAAGGTGGCTGTGGATGGGCACCTGTCTTTTATCTAATCCAAAGGGGGTCATAGCCTCTGGAGCTTGCAGAAGGTTATGGGAAAGGATCAGAAAGGAAAATGTTAAGTTTATGAAGCAGCCTGTGCCATTTCTGATCACTGGAGCCTACTGAGAGCAGAGAAGGTGCTCGAGTAAGTGCTAATCCATGTCAGCTAAAGTAAGAGTGGAATATTAAGAATTATACCAAACTGAAAGCACTGAAAAGCCTAAAAGACTCAATTTACAATAAAAGACCTACTGACCTGTCTAGTTGGTGTTCCTATAAAGCAGCCACTAAACCCAGTCCATATCTGTCATTTCTTTCCTGCACCATTTTGTTTAAGTTGCCCACGACAGCCTTGTCCCATATAAAAAAGTTGCTTTTGGAAACCTTGCTGTGATTGATATGCTTCTGGTATCCTAAGGCTAACCCCCGAAATGTTATGCAGAGTGAGCTTTGATAGCCAAGTGGTGAAATGCCTTGTACCAAAGCTGCAGTGACAATTGTTCTACCTGCTTTTTTGCACTGAGAACAACACCCTTTATGTGAAAGGCTGTGTCACTCAGTGCAGTGGAGGGCCACACAGGCCCAAATAGGCTTACTTATGCCTGTGCTTGCCTGGCCATGCCTTCCACCCAACCATGCTTTCTGCCCAAACCAGAGGCAAACACTGAACGGACACAAGGGGCACGGTAGCCCTGGTGCCACAGACTCTGGCCTGCCCAAGGCTATAGGATGTGGCTGCAAACAGGCTGCACAAGCCCACGGCTTAGCGTGTGCCCACCCATGCTCTCCCCATATCTGGGGGTACAGACGTGTGCACCCTTCCTGATGTGGTGTGTTTGGGCTGGCTGCCAGCAGCCTGTTGGACAATACTGTGGCCCAAGGACCATCCATCCCGGCCCACATCCCATAAACAGGGCGATCCAGGTACACGAGGGGCTCTTGCCGCCTCCTCCGCTGCCCTCTCCCTGCCTGCTGCCTGGGGCCACTACCTCTGCTCGCTGCCCGCGGCCCTTTGCTCCAGGGCACTCTGCGCCGAGCCCGCGGGCGATGGCAGGAGGCGCTCCCGGCTGCCGCCGCTCCAGCTCGCCGCAGCAGCCCCATCGTGCCCTGGCACCTGCTTGGGCAGCCTGCCCCAGCTCCAACTGAGCTATCAGCTCCAACTGAGCTATCAGCCCCACGGGAAGCAACCGCCTGGCATTCGCTGTGTGTGTTTTGGGGAGCACAGATGCTGAGACTGCCAATCAGTGACCATTGGAGCTCTCTTCATCCGAGTTGCTAAGGAATTTCATTGACTTTACCATGGCACTTTATGCCACAAGACTCTGGCCAGGACATTTCTAAACCTCTACCCAGTTGCTTCATTGGGCTGTAAGCAGACATTCTGTAAAACAGTTTCACCAACCCTGTACAAAGAGTTTGTGTGGGTTGGCTGTACAGAAGTCTGGGGGAAATTCTCTTTGTATATATTAATAAATTATTTAAAACCTTCAAATCAGCCTCATCCCTCACCCCAAACACAGCCTCAAACCCCTCTATTAAACTCAAGCAATGTGCATTTTATTCCTGGGGTATTTTGGGAAGATGTTGTAAACTTACCTTGTGTTATCCTTCAACAGCAGTTCCGCATTACAGCAGGATCATCACTCTCTGTAAGCAGAACAGAAGCACTGTTGCTGATTGCAGCTCTAACGATTCAAAGGAGTAAGCTGATAATTAGGTATGTATTCAAAACTTGTTTACTTCGCTTGACTTCCACAGAATTCAAGGCAGAGCAGTTACCTTGGGCTAGTTTTGGCGCATGCTGATGGGATGCTTTAAAATTCAACCCAACCTGTTGAATTCGACCCATATTTTGTCCTTGTGACTCGAGCATAGTTAAACTTTGACAGAATTTGAATTCCCAGATGAACTGACATCTGATGGTTATCATCCAGACATAACCTTCAGTTTCAGCAAGAGATCTGGGCTGAACAAACACTAAGCACTTACATATTTTACCAACCCACAGTTTATACAGAGATTATTTTATGTTTAGATATCACTCTCAAGCAACTGGGACAGAGCCAGCTGCAGATCTGTATAAACAACAGATTTTACACATTGGGTAGTTCTTATGGATCTGGGTGAGTAAAAAGCAGAGTGACAATCTAGTAGCTGAAGTCTAGCCCCAGCCAACCAGCTTTTTCAGTTTATTTCTTGTTTTTCCAAGAAAGCATAGGGTGGTATTTAGACCACGATGAAATATGAAAGTAAATCAGATCTGTGTGCTGCTCTGAATGAGGAGTTGCTAGAGCTTTAAATGACTGCCAGATGTCAAGCAGCAAAGTGCCTCTCCTCCCATAAAAGTAAAAAGAGTTGACTAATAATTCACTTTAAAAGGCTGAGTCCCAATCTCTGTCAGAGACATATTTTGGCTGTAACATTTGATACAGGCTAGGGGGGAAGATGCAAGCAAGGATACATACTTTACCCTGGAATCAAAAGAGGAAGATGAAAAATCTTTGCATTTTAGGACACTGAGCTACCATAAAACGAGACTTGAGAACAACTGCTAACAGCAACTTTCCTTTCTTCTAGCAAAGCAGCAGCAGTAATGACATTGGTTAAAAATTCATGGTCAGTTTGAGGGCACATATTTTCCCCTAATAAAACCTCGTATCACAAGATGAATCACGACTGAACTAAACAAAATATACTTCTACATGCACATTTGGATGTCTGTGCTTCCACGGGCCTGAGACTAATTGGAAATTGCATCTGTTTAAAATTTCTAATTTCTGTACTTGAATGTAAATATTTTTATCACAGGAAGAAATTAAATCCTGTTGAGTGCAAGTCTCCTATAGGGTCAAAACTGACGTGTTCCAAGGACACAGAATCATTAGAGCAGGTTTGGAGGAAGGCCACAAATATGATCCAAGGACTGCACCACCTCTCCTATGAAAACAGTCTTGAGAGGTTTGGAATTCAGCCTGGAGAAGAAAAGTCTCTAGGGAGACCCTAGAGCAATGTTACAGCATTTGAAGAACAGCTGGACAGAGACTTGTTACAAAGGCATATAGAATCACAGAACCATAGAATCATAGACTCATAGAATCAACCAAGTTGGAAGAAACCTCCAAGATCATCCAGCCCAACCTAGCACCCAGCCCTAGCCAATCAACCAGACCATGGCACTAAGTGCCATTTCCTGAACACCTCCAGGGATGGCAACTCCACCACCTCCCTGGGCAGCCCATTCCAATGCCAATCACTCTCTCTGACAACAGCTTCCTCCTCACATCCAGCCTACACCTCCCCTGGCACAACTTGAGATTCTGTCACCTTCTTCTGTTGCTGCTTGCCTGGTAGAAGAGACCAACCCCACCTGGCTACAGCCTCCCTTCAGGGAGTTGTAGACAGCAATGAGCTCTGCCCTGAGCCTTCTCTTCTGCAGGCTGCATACCCCCAGCTCCCTCAGCCTCTCCTCACAGGGCTCTACTCCAGGCCCCTCACCAGCTTCGTCACCATTCTCTGGCCACACTGTTCCTCATCCTGGTCAGGATGCCATTGGCTCTCCTGCCCACCTGGACACACTGCTGGCTTCTGTTCAACTACTCTCTACCAGCACTCCCAGGTCCCTCTCTGCCTGGCTGCTCTCAACCACTCTGTCCCCAGCCTGCAGTGCTGCTTGGGGTTGTTGTGGCCAAAGTGCAGAACCCTACACTTGGCCTTGTTCAATCTCATCCCATTGACCACTGCCCTCTCATTCAGGCTGTCAAAGTCCCTCTGTAGGATGAAAGGTGACAACTTCAAACTAGAAGAAGCTTGACTGAAATTAGGAAAAAAAAATGTCCTCATGAAGGTGATGAGGCACTGAAACAGGTTGCTCAGAGAAGCTGTGGAGGCTCCAGCCCTGAAAGTGTTAAAAATTCTTTCAGCCTAAAGCATTCTATGATGTTATGTTTATGGATTGAGATTTATCTGAACATTTTTCACAAGCACTTCCTTAAATTTGATGTAAAATACATTCAATAGCTAAAACATGAGAATTGATGATCTAAAAGTCTTCATTGTGATGATGTTTAATCACCACAGATTCAACTAAAGAAAATCATGCTGCTCTGTTTATTGGTGTATTTGGAAAGAATCCATCCCGCAGTGGATAAGGAAAACAATCTGACAATATAACTTGTTTACATTTCAAAAGGCTTTTGAGGAGTTTAATTACAAGAGCTTGGAGAAAAAAAAATGAAGTCAGGGAGTCAAAGCATACTAATTCATCAAAAAGCCATGTGAGACAAAAAATACAAGTAGTAAGTATGAAAGGTGAACTTTTGTCATGGAAAAATCTTAGAAGCAGAAGTGATAACATTTTATGCTTGGACTAGAGCTGATCTAGAAAAGGAGAATGAGCAAAAAAAGTGACAAAACCTTTTGCTTTCATGAGAAAGAAGGAGTTTAAGGAGGCTGAATGGGTATGAGATGTCAGATCATATAATTTCTTCTACTGGAGTCAGTTTACATGCAAAAGAAATTAAAATGATAAATCCATCAAATGGTTCTCTGACAAGTTCAGTAACTTTTGTCATTAAATGCTGGTTGCTGCTGAAGTGGTTTTATTAAGTGTTTTAATATTGCTTCTAAAAATTAAGGACCATTATTGGCAAGGACCTGTATTAAGGTTGGATTAAAATGCACTGTCTGCATTCTCTGGTACTCTGTTCTGGTGTTAGTAGTTGTAATTATCTTGTTCTGACAGGGGTGTTGGACTAGATGACCATTTTGAGGCCCCTTCTAGCTCCTAACATTCTGTGATAAGACTGTGCTGGACATTAGCAGATAGGTTGCATCTGCTGACTGGAAAACACCTACATGCATTTTGCTTTTGAACAAAACAGAAGACTGAGGTAGATTTAATTCAAGGATAGGCATCACTTTTCTTAACTCTGATGCTTTGATTATTTGCCCAGCCTGAAAAGCAAAGCAGGCTTGCTTCTTTCCTTGCTCATGAAAATGCCTTTGTGGCCCCTCAGCCACTTCTAAAGAACTGTATGCTGCAGTGTGTTATGGATGCTGCCTTTGGACCTTTCAGAATCATGTTTAGTTCTATGATGAGTTCTGCTTCAGTTGACAAAAATTGCTTCACAATGAAATCTTTCAGTTAAGAATTAAAATCAGGGGGCACCATTAAACTGATGATAGAGTTATTGTATATTTTGGGTTGGAAGGGATCATTAAACCTCATCTACTCCAACCTCCCTGCAGTGATCAGGGACATCTTCAATTAGATCAGATAACAGGAGTCCTACTGAACTTGACCTGGAGTGTTTCCAGGATAGGGCATCTACCACCTCTCTGGACAAACTGGTCCAATGTCTCAGCACTCTCAGTGTAAAAAAAAATAAGTAATTCTTTCATCTATCTAGCCTAAATCTTCCTCTTCTATCTAGCCTATATCTTCCTCTTTTAGTTTAAAACCTTCACCTCTTGTCCTGTTCAAACAAGGATTATTTAAAACATTTGCCCCTTTAAGTACTGAATGACTGTAACAAGGTCTCCCTGGAGCCTTCTCTTGTCACAGTATCACAGTATCACAGTATCATCAGGGTTGGAAGAGACCTCACAGATCATCAAGTCCAACCCTTTACCACAGAGCTCAAGGCCAGACCATGGCACCAAGTGCCACGTCCAGTCCTGCCTTGAACAGCTCCAGGGACGGCGACTCCACCACCTCCCCGGGCAGCCCATTCCAGTGTCCAATGACTCTCTCAGGGAAGAACTTTCTCCTCACCTCCAGCCTAAATCTCCCCTGGTGCAGCCTGAGGCTGTGTCCTCTTGTTCTGGTGCTGGCCACCTGAGAGAAGAGAGCAACCTCCTCCTGGCCACAACCTCCCCTCAGGTAGTTGCAGACAGCAATGAGGTCTCCCCTGAGCCTCCTCTTCTCCAGGCTAACCAATCCCAGCTCCCTCAGCCTCTCCTTGTAGGGCTGTGCTCAAGGCCTCTCCCCAGCCTCGTCGCCCTTCTCTGGACACGCTGAGTAAGCCAGGCTGAGTAAGCCAAATTCTCTCACTCCTTCAGCCCATCCTTGTAAAAAGTTGCTCCATCCCTCTGATCATTTCTGTGGCTTCCTGTGGACCTGTGCAACAGGTTCATGTCCTTCTTTAAGTCAGAGTCCTTCGCCAGTAGAGCTGCACTGGGTGCTCCTCTCTGGGATGTACTGGTTTCTCTTTGTCCGTACCCCTGCCGGCGCAGAGGTTTGGTTCATTCTTTCACACATAGGCTAGCAGCGATCTCACTTGGACCCAAGACCCTGCTTCTTTACCCTGTGGTGGACATACACAGCACCAGGATGTGGCAATTGCTTCCAGCCTCAGCACTTAGCCTGTCACTGGCTGTGCTTTGTTTCAGGGAACTGAAACTAGGCAGAAGTATGCAGCAGAGGAGACAGAGATGGCCTTCCACAAGGTCTAGCAGCTGCAAGATGTTCCTGCTTTTTGTACATTAAGCTGTTGCTGTTTTAAGGAGAATATTGCTCTGGGAAAGCCCTTTGGGGAACCTTCTTTGTTGTGTCAAAGACAAACCACTGAACTGCCCTCATGTTTTGAAAACTGCAGTTTCTGAAGAAAAGGAGCTTTGGCTTTTGGCTTTCCCTCAGTGTGCTTGGTTTGTGTGTGTGTGTGACAGGGAAGGGGGAAGTGACTGCTTCTAGTTACTTATTTCAGTACAACTCATTGCTTCTTCAGTGAGGATTTGAGCATGGACTAAGCTGTGTGATGTCCATAAAACATAGTGTAGTTTGGAGTAGCATTTCAGCAGTGTAATTCAGCTACACCCAAACTCCAGCCAGACAGTGTTTTAGCAGCTGCAGTTAATTTTGCCAGTAAGTCTCATATGTGTCTATTGGTGTTTTAACCCATAGTGTGGTACAGCTGACAGTTGTGGAGTGCCTTCACTTTCCAGAACCCTTGTGATAGTTTGGGTGTTCCCTGTCCCCCCCCCCCCCCCACTTTAGAAATCACCCAGACTAGACTCAGGCAGCTCTGGAAATGGAATGAAGCTTATATTTACAGCTGGCACAATAGACAAGCAGATAGTTACAGTGTATACAGTTATAGACAGAAATAGACAAGGGAAAAGGTAATACAGAAACACAACTCCCCTCCCAGAAACCTGAGTGCCCAGGAGGGGCTCTCAACCACCCCTTCACCTTCTCCCCCCACCCCTCTCAACCTTACCCCAGTGCCAAGGAAGAATGGAGGTTCAGCCAGGGGGTTAGGAAGCAAAGTGAGTTAGTCAGAGAAAACAGCAGAGAGGCTAGAGAGAAATGCAGGTTGGAGCTCCCCAGCAGGAGTGGTGCCTTATCTATGTTTTGATTCTTGTTCTTATACCTCTCAGCAAGCCTATGAGTGAAGCAGATATCACCATTGTTTTCCTTCCACAGCCTGTAATCTAGTCCTGCTCACCAAAACATTCTAGCTAGCTTCAAACTAGCACAACCCTCTTCTTTTATTTTCACCCCAGAGTTCATTGACTGAACAGGGCAGGGTGGTAGATTGGACTTGGATGATCTTGGAGGTCTCTTTCAACCTGGTTGATTCTATGATTCCAGAAATCAAAGCTCTTAATCTTCCAACAGATTATTTTTTTTTCATCAGTCCAGGATCTATTTTCTTCTCTCTCTCACACAGAAACCCAAACAACCATAAAAACATCATAACTAAGTTACCTTCAGGAAGGTCAGGAGGAGGGAAATAAATATTTTAAAAGATATTATTTTTAAAGATGTCTCTGAAAGGCACTTGAGTATTATTTTGCTGGCATAGTCACTGATTCCCTGAACAGTTGTGCTGCATTTGGCAGTTCACAAGAGATAGGCAAAATAATCTCAATTATAATACCAGCAACTGTTCACACTAAGTCACAGTGCAGTCTCCTACTAAACCTTTAATATTTTACCATATTTGCTCATATGGTTAGAGTAGCAGAATGTATTTTAGGAGCTTAGGTTTGATTTTTGGTTCTGTTGGAGTCTTCTAGTGGCATTGTAAGGAAAAGCTTTTACTTGCTCAGCACTTCAGTTGTAGAGAATGAAGCGATCACAGCAAGGTTGTCCATTTCGTGTCCCTTGTCCTCTACTGTTTATACAACAAGCTCTTACAGGAGGACAGCATTTTCTGCTGCTTAGGAGCGTGCATTTTTCCCAGTGTCAAGGTGCATTCTTAGTGCACATACCCATAACTAGGGATGTCCATAGAATCATAGAGTCAGCCAGGTTGGAAGAGACCTCCAAGCTCATCCAGTCCAACCTAGCACCCAGCCCTATCCAGTCAACCAGACCATGGCACTAAGTGCCTTATCAGAATGGACTTTTGTATCACCATGCAATATAAAAACTACTGTTTCTATATTATACATGAAAAGTAAACATAAATACATACAGATTTGTGAGTGATGTTTGCTTTCACAGTATCTTATATGAATAATTTAATTGTTTCAAGTTTCACAACTTCGCTACACCAGTGCATTATCTAAATACTGACAGTGGGATGGTTTTATGCACATCTCAATAAGAGAGAGAGTTATCCTAAAGAGTGGCATTTAAATTCAGATAAATCAATTTATGCCTCTCGTTCCATGTCCCTGGTGCTTTTAAAATCACTTCTTCATATTTATTTGCCTTCTGTCAGTATACTGATTCAATGGAGAGCTATTTTCAATAATTGCAGTTCATTTCCCAAAAATCAGATATTAGTGTAGATGAAAAGATCATTCCTGACTGGTTTTAGGCTGCCTTGATTGTTTTAGTTATTGAAAGTTAATTGAACCAGAAAAGCTGAGGATAAAAGTTGATTTGTCAGAGGGAATTCTGTTAAAGTGACTGATTGTTGTATAAGGAGAGGCAACAATAGGTGAAGCTGTCTCATCATCACCTGCTTATTTTTAAGGACTAGATCAAAGAGGGGAAAGAGACGTTTGGTTCCTCCTGGATGCTTGTAGTCAATGAATCTGCAGTCTTTTTGTAACTAATTGCAGATCGGAGTTGCTACCTGAGTAGCCTTGGTGTAGCCCCAGGCAGGCTGACGTTGCAAATTCCAAGAGAAGGGCTGTACTTTTGTCATAAAGAGAGATCCATGGAGGGAAGACCCGTGTATTTTTTTTATCACACTTGTCCTGGGTGTAAGAGGGAAGCGCTGGTTTGTGTTTGATCAGAAGTTAGAACACGCCGATAATCACCGGGTGGCTGATGCTAAGATCCGGGGGAAGCAGGGCTGGCAGGGGGGCGCAGGAGCAGCAGGGAACGACAGGAAGGACCAGGTTCCAAAATAAAGGAAGAGATTGGTTCTCCTTGGTTCAGAATTCCGGGGGTCACAGGACACACATCACACAATTCTGAACACATCCAAACCAAGAGCATGGGTGGGTGAGTTGGAGCGGCACCAGCCTGACCACCACGATGGTGCAGTTCCCGCCGGGGATGCTCACCTGCTGAGTCGGCAGCTGACCAGCTCTGCGAGTGCGCAGCTTGGGAGCTCTGCTGGCCAGGGGGACAGGGTGAGCACAGCCTGCCTCTTGATCAATAGAGCTACCTGGGATTGGTTCTCATGTCTTAGCACTGTAGTTTCTCCCTGTGGCTGTAGCAGCTGAGCCATGAATATTGTGTATGTATCTTTGTCATGATGATTTTAGTGTTTAAGCTATAGTAAAGTATTGAAACTGTACCCAGAGAGGGGTACCCATGTGTGAGAGCATTCTCTGGTCCCGAGGAACTCACTGCAACACTCAGTAAGCAGATATTGGTGAGAGTATCTGGGACAGATATGAAGATGTCAGGTCTACACTGCATTTCTAGAGCTTTCAAAGCATACCAACTGCTCACTGCTGCTACATATGCTCAGAAATTACATGGTGGAGATGATCTCCATGAAAGCCTACAGTCCTCTTCACATTCAAGCCCTTGAGGGGGTTAAATCATAGACTCATAGAATCATTCAGGTTGGAAGAGACCTCCAAGATCATCCAGTCCAACCTAGCACCCAGCCCTAGACAGTCAACTAGACCATGGCACTAAGTGCCTCATCCAGGCTTGGCTTCAACACCTCCAGGGATTGTGACTCCACCACCTCCCTGGGCAGCCCATTCCAATGCCAATCACTCTCTCTGACAACAACTTCCTCCTAACATCCAGCCTAGACCTGCCCTGCCACAACTTGAGACTCTGTCCCCTTGTTCTGCTGCCGGTTTTCTGGGAGAAGAGCCCAACCCCACCTGGCTGCAGCCTCCCTTCAGGTAGCTGCAGACAGCAATGAGCTCTGCCCTGAGCCTCCTCTGCTGCAGGCTGCACATCCCCAGCTCCCTCAGCCTCTTCTCATAGGGTTTGTGCTCCAGGCCCCTCACCAGCTTTGTTGCCTTTCTCTGGACATCTTCCAGCACCTCAACATCTCTCTTGAATTGAGGAGCCCAGAACTGGACATAGCACTCAAGGTCTGGCCTGAGCAGTGCTGAGTACAGGGGCAGAAGAACCTCCCTCCTCCTGCCGGCCACAGAGGAAAGAGAGCAGGTGGAAAGTCTTGAAGGGTTATGGGCAAGACATTTCCTTTAGCAAGCTCCTGGGCAAAAGAATGTTTCTGAAAACATTCCGTTGAAATACACTTTGAGGTGAGAATCTTCATTTTCACATAGTGAAGCCAATGACTGCTTTCCAGTGTTAAAATTATGTTGGCATCATTTTTTGCTTGGCTGAATTTTAAGGCTGATAAGATCTCCCACACTGCCCAAGTGATTTCACTGCTCAGAACCCATTAGGAAAATCTCCATCTTCATCCCAATATTGACTGGAGAAGCCATTCTATTAAATTCTATTATAGTTTGTTATCTAACATGCTCAGTGTTGAGTGACAAGAAGAAAATGATAATGTGTTCACCTAGAGACTGTAAGACAAATGTTTGATGTGTTCTGTAGGCTTCTGTTAGATAACATTATGGCCACATTACACTAAATAGGCACGTCCTGCCTTTTACACTGAAAAAAACCTCTGTGAGTTATTGGCACATGCAGATACTTAAAAGCCAGCAGATCATGGCTTCCAGAGTGATTCTGGAGATGAATGTGCTTTCCTGACAGATTCCTAGAAATATTAAACTGCATTGAGCTCTGGTTTGACATTACATCAAGGAAATCCATATTCTGTGTGCATTACAAAACAGGAATCCTGAGCACTACTGTGTGTTGAAATGTATCTGTAAATTACAAAAGGGCCTCCCTCTAATTTTCAAGTGGCTGCTCTTCACGGGTTGCCAAGATTTTGTTTGAAAAGTGACTTGGAAAAAAAATCTCTTCCTTTAATGCAGATATTTCTAAATCTATTCATTATTTAGCACAACAGGGTTCTGCTGGTTCTGTTTAAGCCTTCAACTTAAGCTCTCATTGATAACCAGGCTAGTGATCCCTGAATGTGGGAGAGCAGAGTCTGCTCCCCAGCCATTGCCTGTCTGCCTTACGAGCAGAGCCCCCTACACAGAATGGTTAAATCACAGAATCACTGAATGGTGGGAGTTGGAATGGACCTCTGGAGATCTTATAGTCCCACCACCCTGCTAAAGAAGGTTCACCCACAGCAAGTTGCCTGGGATTGTGTCCAGGTGGGTTTGGAATCTCTACAGAGAACCGGCATGGTCAGATGACACCTCCTGGGTTACAGTTTGTATCTGGTGCCCCTCATCCTGTTACTGAGCACCACTGAAAAGATACCTGACCCATCCTCTTGGCTTTTAGAGGTTGATAAGCATTGATGAGACCCCCTCTTGGTCTCCTCTTTCTCCAGGTTAACCAGACCCAGGTCTCAGCCTCACCTTGAAGGAGAGGCTCCAGACCCCTCATTATCTTCAAAGCTTCTGTTTGACCCTCTGCAGTAGTTCTTTGTTTCCCTTGAACTGTGAAGCCAGACCCAAATGTCCTCAGCTTTGAGCATGTGGTCAGCACGACAGCAGCTTTCTTCTGGTTTGAGAAGTGCTGAACAACATTTCTTGCCTTCAGCATTGCTGGCAGGCCAGGGGAGGAAACACTGCTTGTTTTGTTGTTTGCGTAACTGACCTTTTTTGGGTATCTTTAATAACATCATGTTTCCTACACATGTGTCATGGAGGGGATTTCCCTGTTCTTCCTCTGTTAGGGGGAGGTGAGAAATTAATTTGAGGCAGTTTTGATTTTTTATAAAATTATTTATTAAAATTAATATTTACAAACTTGTTCCACCCCCAACCACTATGAAATCAGGTTCTTATGCAAGAATGAAAATAGCTTGGGATATATATTTGCAGGGATTGACTATTAAATGGGAATATCAAATTATTAACAATTATTGGCAGAGAGAAAGATTTCTTAGGCTTAATACCTCTTAACAGCTCTAGTGTTTGCCCAGCAAGGGCTGAAACTGTGTGTGCTCTTTAGATAGTGATAACTTATATTACAAAGGAATTAAAGCTTACTTAGGTGTGCTGCTCTTGAGTATTAATCATTAATCACCCTCCTGGGATTCTGTCTCAGCATGTGCCCAGTATTGGGGTCTTTGCAGCTGGAGTCTGTCCCGGCTTGCAGGGATGATAAAGGTTTTCCAGTCTCTGGGGTAAACAGAGTTTCTCTAACCTTCTCTCCTGGGGTGAAGTGGGCTCTGCCTTGGTGTTGCAGCTTCTGGATGCTGTGCGTGTCCAGGGATGATCAGCTGGCAGGAATTCCCCAATGCAGGAGAAGGATTTGTCTGTGCAGCTTCTGACATGGTCTCACAGCTAGCAGGCTGCGTTTGCAGGTTTGCAGGCCATCTGGAAAGGGGTCTGCTGGCTCTGGGTCTTTCCAGAGTTACAGAATAGCTGGCAAGAAATATCTACGCAGGCAAGCAGGGTCTATGCTGTGCTGCACGGAAGTGAGCTCCGTAGATGAATCAAGATAGCTCTAGGCTTAGGCAGGGGCTCTCGGCTCCCCATATATGTATGGTGCAGGCATGAATGTGCTCTGCTTCTCAGAGGGCTGGCAGGTAGCTTGACTGCACCTTGAGATCAATGCATGAGGTCTGAGCCTCTGTAACGCTTGCAAGTGAGTGAGGCCTGATCCTGTGTCTAGGCCATGCAAGCAGGTCAGGGCAGCAGGGTGCTGCTGTGGATCAGAGCTGAGTCTACATGCTCTAAGCTTCTGAATGGTTTGAACCTCTGAACAGACTGACTGTCTGACCACGTGGTGCTGCTGTGCACCCCTATTTATAGGGTCTGGGGCAGAGATTTGTGGTTCGTTGGACATCTAAAATGACCAATCAGGTTGGCTGTAAGCCAAACCTTGCCCCAATAGGCAGTAGAGACATGCCTGGACCCTCCCAATGGGGATTACCTGCCTGGAACCCCGGGCTACCTGTACTGGGGGTGTGTGTGTTACACAATTTTGCTGCCTCGTGGGTCCTGGCAGAAGAACATGTCTGGGCATGCAGAGGCATGGTGAAGCCTCAGGTTTGGGGCTGCCACCTCTCCACCACAACATGTGATACTGCTTTGTGTGTGATATATTACTGCTTGCTTATCTCAATGAGGTTCAGAGGGTTTCTGAAACTGAAGCAGAGTTGTAGCAGTTCTTGTAACAGGAAAAAAAACAACTGATTGTTCTGGAAGAGAATTATTACGAAGGCAGATCAAGACAATCAGCAAGATCCTAAACTATAAAAAGCAGTGTAATGTCCTAGTGAAACTTGTTATGCTGGGCAGGCTTGCAATCATTTGTCTCTTTTTCTATTTCTCTTGGGTGCCAGAAGAGAATAGAAATAGAGTATTATAAGCTTCACAAATGATCAAACCTCTTGAACTGTCAGATTTCTATAATAAAGTGGAACTCGAGAAGAAGATATTTTTTCAGAACTGCCATTTTCAAACCCAATCCATTCTCTGGGATTACATTTCACAGACCTGTGTTTCAGCTCTGGTAAATACAGACCATTCCCCTTGACTAGCAAAGGTGACTCCAGTGAAAACATTTTAAGTGTGCTTCCACCTCCTCCCCTTAATGATATGATTCAAACTGAAAATAAAGAGGGCTTTCAAAGACTTATTTTGTAATAAATGGCCTCACAGGAATGAAGAACCATGAACTTACTCATAAGGTACAGTAGCTCCATGGCTGAGAGCAGAAGAGCACAAAGATTCACATTCCCTTGTTGCTTCGGTAGCTCTTTTCAAGATGTTTCCTATTTGACCTTTGCCACAAAGATGAGATCTGCCCAGAACCTCTGAAAAAAAGTAAAGCAAAGTCACACAGAGATGTCTTAATGTGTGCTTTGCACAAAGCCCTTTTCATATCTACCTAAAAGCAGTGGACTGTGGCAAATAAGTTGTGGACAGGACCACTCAAGCCCAGATGGCCTGAAGGGACACTATTTAGAATGACCTTTTAACATCCTTTGTCAGAAATCTGCATAGCTGAAGTCAAAAAGGTCTGTCCTTGTCTAGAAAATAAAGGACAGAGAATGTTTTGGCCATGGTTTCTTCTCATTCCTCCACAGAAAGGTGTAACTTGTATTTTCCAAGATGCTGCTTCAGTGAAGCAGGTGAGTTGCTAATGCAGTTTGGAAAACAAAACAGAAGTTCAGCTTTAATCTATTTCATCCCAAGCTAAGAAAAACTAAACCCAGCTTCCAAATGGAGCTGCTCTCTGTAACAGATTTCACTCTTATGTACGATTCTGGTAGAAGCTGTCTTTCTCTAAAGCCAGCTCTAAGAGAATAAGAACTTCCACGAAGGTCCAGTTTTAGAGCTGTACTGCTCTTCCAGCCAGCCTTGAAGAAAGAGAAAGATTAATCCTTTGAAAGCCACTCATGTTGTCTGCACTGAAAATGAGTTTGCAACAAGAACTTTAATGTTTAGTTACAGATTTCCTTGCCTTTTACTTTTTAATTGTATAAAAAGCTCACACCTGAAAAAAACGTTCCAGAGGCTGTATTTCTAAATATGTTCTTGTTTTGTTTGGTCCAAGTGCACTGTGGAAAGGTTGCAGTTCTTGCCTGCAGAGTAATTGTATTTTGACTATGTGAGCCAACTGTCAGGACCAACTGAAAGGAAGGTAAAGCAGCTGACCGGCCTGACAGAATGTCACTGTAGCTGGAATCAAGCATGCAGGCAAGAATTGAAATGGGCAAAGCTGATTAGGGATCAGCTAACGAAAGGCTATAGGAGAATATAAAAGGTAAGATCTCTAATTAGCTGTTTGAGCCAGAGCTTTAGACAAACTGTAGAGGTGGACTTGTGAACTGCATAAGAAAGGTTCTCAATAGGGACTTTATTGTGGATTGTAAGAGTGGTGAGGAAACAAAGGAGGGGGAACAATGAAGAATGGCAGTTCTGGGGCACCTCCATCTTTCTCCTGCCATGCATCATGCAGTCAGGTAAGAGAAACTTTTGGATTACAGTAGTTGACTTTATATAAACTGTGTGCAAGAAAAGCCTCAGAATCCGGTCGGGAAAGGACTGGAATAGCAAATAGGAAAGTTCTAAAGGTTGATACCAGACATAGAGAAAAAGGGAATTCATTCCAATAATTAGGATGAACTAATCCATCTTAACATAATGTTTGCCTGTGGAAGATTTACAGGAAAGGCTTTAGCATACTCTTTCAGTCAAGGAACCATGTGGCTGATCTGGCCAAAACCTAAGACAGTCTGAATTTAGACCAGTTGGCCAATGCTCCAAATCCCTTTTTTTCCCATATATAATTCCCACATCCTGCTTGTGACAGCCCCATAAATATTGCTTTCTGAATGAAGTTCTATGTTAATGATTTATTCATGATTATTACTGAGTCAATGTGACTTTGGTTGTGGCAAGATTTAGACTCATGGCTATCACTGCTAAGAAATGAATCTATATTATACATGGAAGAGGCTTCCCAGGGAGATTGCACAACCTCCTTCACTGGAGACATTCAGAACTGCCCTGGACATGATCATGGGTAACCTGCCCTGGGTGATGTTACTTTAGTGAGAGGGGAGGTTGGACTAGATGATCTCCAGAGGTGCCTTTCAACTCCTACTATTCTGTGGTTATATAACTATATAAGGTAGTGTTGAGTTAATAGTTGGCCTTGATGACCTTCAAGGACTTCTACAGCTTAAACAATTGTATGTGCAAAGCTGCTAAAGTATTTCTGCTGTATGTACAGTATACCCCTTGGTAATCAGCAATGACCATCAATAAGAGCTGCACCAAGGATTTGAGTGGTGGCACAGGCAGGTCTTCATATTAAAATCTAAGGTAGATTGGTGAATGAGTTCAGTATTAATCCAGGTACTCCACATCAGAGTAATGAGCAATGCATTTGTTTGTGGGGAAGAGCAGCAAGTTT
Organism: Pogoniulus pusillus; assembly: GCF_015220805.1. Classification (NCBI taxonomy): domain Eukaryota; kingdom Metazoa; phylum Chordata; class Aves; order Piciformes; family Lybiidae; genus Pogoniulus; species Pogoniulus pusillus. The sequence goes on along the minus strand of NC_087276.1, from coordinate 1,489,503 downwards.
CAACATTAGCTGTTGAACCATCTGATTCTAGGTATGGTGTATGAAACCTAGGCTTCACAGAAAAGAAGAAATAAGGCAGCCAGGCAACCTTGGCCTAGTAGTGGGTTTCAAACAGGCTATTTAGAAGTGGTCTAGGAAAGGAGTGTAGATGAAACTGCAAAGCAAACACCTGTGTTTCTTGGTTGTGTTAATACTGTGCATATGCTTTCTATTTCTACAGCAAACTGGATCAGCCTGGGATCACAGCATCCCTGTATTCTGAGGAAGTCAGATCCCAATCTGATGTGTGCAGCTTGGACATCTCCCTAATTTGAAACAGAACCACTACCACCCTATGAAGCTTCTGAAAATAATTGAGATCTGATCAAAACCATTCAGTGGTTTATATGATTTTTACCCCCTCCCTTTTCCTTTTTCTATGGAAATGTTCTGGCTTCCTGGTTTATGGAAGAGAAAGTATGCTGAGAACAAGTGGTTTTCTTGGTACTGCCTGAAGATACATGTTTTATATCAAACTTTCCATTGAGACATAGCAAATTCCCAGCTCTTCATTCTTGCCACCAGAAAAGTGGAATAGCCCAGAAGTAATAACCATATTTATAGTCTTTGAACTTCCCTTTTCACATAATGCATTTTGACTTTCACAGTACTGAACAGAATACTACTGGAAACAAACCCTAATTATATGTTTCTCAAAGATGATAGCTGTGTGCCTTATTACTGCATTTATAAAGAACAACAAAATTGCACACTTATGTCATACTACTGCTTTATTTTTAATATTTTATATCAAGCATTTGGAAATAGTTGCTGTTCTGTGAGACAGCCAGGAGGCAGAACTCTAATCTGTACTTATGATTATAGTCAATGCCAACTGAATCTCCCATTAACATCATAGAATCAGCCAGGGTGGAAGAGACCTCCAAGCTCAGCCAGTCCAACCTAGCACCCAGCCCTAGCCAGTCAACCAGACCATGGCACTAAGTGCCTCATACAGGCTTTTCTTGAACACCTCCAGGGTTGGTAACTCTATCACCTGCCTGGGCAGCCAGTGTACACCAACAAAAGCTCAGGCTGTTGGTAATCAACTTATTTAACATTTTGAGGGAACAAAAATCTTGCTGCATTCCAGAAACCTCATGTAGCAGTCTCTAAAGGTCGGAGTTCCTGTCAGTGTTGTCACTTAACTGATCTGACTTTTCCCCTCTTCACCAGCAGAATATTGTCATCTGGCACGCTGCTGATGCCTTCAAAAGGTGAGGCACTGCTGGCTTCAGTGGCCTGCTTTTCTAGCAGCCAAAACAATTATTTCTGGATAGTGTGTCAGCTTTGACTGAGCTCCACTTGAGCTGTCAATTCAGAGGCCTGAGCACCTCAAATTTAGAAGGGAATGCTCCTATCTAGCCAATTCAAGTGAGTTGAGCATTGGATTAGCCACTTAAAAGACTACTTCTTTGTCAGCTCATCCCCATGAATTTGGTCTCATGCTGGTGTAATAGGTGTTAGGAGCAGCATGGGACACATGTGCTTGTGTATTCTAAAAGCCTCTTGTGGATGGATTGTTATGTAAATGATCTTTCTGTTGGGCTAGGGGGCTGGGAGAACAGAGGTCATCTTTGAAAGATCAGGAACACTTTCACAGACCACTGGCTCTCTGTGCTTGCAAGTGGGTCTGGTGCTGGACATTTATCAAGGGGAATGAGGACAGACAGTTCAAAGGTGATTCTGATGGTTTTTTTTCATGGTGTTTGAATGTGAACTTCATTTTATGAAGAAATTGTTAGTTGGTTTATGTATGCATCTGACAGATATAATGACATGAGCAATCTCTTCTTCACTGTTAAAAGCAAGCTGTGAATGTAATTCAGTCTTTCACCTGCAAAAGGATTTGGCCCAATGTGAACCCTGAATATTGCACCAAACACCCAGTGAAAGAAGAGGAAGAAGAGGGAACCCCTGCCAGGAAGGTATTTCCCAGCAAGGGAGACTCCTTTTGCAAAGCCTAATGAGGGCTGTGAAACCATGCCTCTGGGATCCATCCAGATTCCACAACTAAGCCAGAGAGGGACTGATGAAAGCTAATAACGCTCCATGGCTACAGTTTCAAATTCCTCACTCAAACTTGTGTTCATTGCAGGCTTACAGTCATGAGGAGAGGAGCTCTGCAGCAGTGCCCCAGCCCTCAGCCACTATTGCTGTTGGCCATGGTGTGCTGTTAAAAACGGCTTGTAGAAACGTGGCCTGTCTCCTTACCAGATTTTTTCTGGCTCCCTGACACTTCATGGTGAAGGCGTGTTTGAAAAGTGGTCGTACTGCTCCCCACTCTGCAGGGCCTTTCTGATGGACAGCTTCTGAATTAGACCCAGCCTACTTTATGAAAAGCGACTTGGCAACCAGGGGTTGGCGTCGCATGGAAAGTGGAGGTGTCATAAATAACAGGCACAAACTGGTGTTCATGCAAGTTAAGGCTTTAATAAAGTTGCAGGAATCAAGCAATGTACAGGCCTGGGTGCGAGGAGAGATTCTGATCTATCCCAACGCACATCCTTTGCCTTCAGTTTTCTCCTTTTATACCCTATTCTATTACATATTTACTAAGTTCTAAGAAAAGGTTGGGTTTTCTTTATCAGTTCTTAGGAATGTGAGATGTCTCTTCCACACAGGTCTCCTTTCATCCGGTGGTCCCTCTGGTAATCTTTGATGAAGTAAGGGGTCTTGCTTAAGTGTCTTCCTCATGAACTTCAAAGTCCTGGTTCTTCTATTTGCTCATACAGGAAAGGTGGCACCAGGAGGAATGCATTTCCATTTAAATATGCAAACGACTGTCTCTTCCACATGCCTCCCTCCTTCACCAATCTAATTACTCTTATCTTTAAGTTTATTGAGATGGTGGTGCAAGCAGGAATGCAGTTACATTCAACCCCCCCCCCCTTCCTCCTTGTCTGTGACCTCTTGCCACGAATTGATCAGATCAAACATATGATTCTATATATTTCTCACAGAGGCAAGGTGCAAATGTGGCCCAGAGCTTGTTGCTTAAACCTGAACTTCACAGTGACTGCAGGTGATGCATATCGGTGAGCTTATCAGAAAAGCCCTCTCTGAAGGCACAACCCTTACTCGTGTCAGGTAAGCATCTGTTTGCAGTGTGCAGCTCTCTTTGGTGACTGCACTGGGTTACACAGGCTTTCTGGACATAGTGCTACACAGAAATTCAGAAAGAAGTCTGTGAGTGCTATCAAAGGGATAACAGCGTGCCTCTTGCTCAGGGATTCTGACAGTGCACTTTCCAGCAGCTGGAAAGAGTTGGGGAGAGGAGGACAGAGTGTAGGTCTGATTTCAGCTATTCAGACATATACCAGCACTGGCATGGCATTGGGATGCTAATCAACAACCCGAGTTTTTCACTTCTCTCTTGGAAGATTGGCAGAATCCCTCTTGGTTCACCATTTGAAGTTCTGTGTTCTTATTAAGCTTGTCTTCTTGACAGATTGTGGGGACAGGAAGGTTTTGTTTTTTCCATTACATATTTCCTTTCCCAACTCTTTTAATTCTTGCACTTTATCCTTTTCCATTTTCATGCTCTTATTTATAGAATCATAGTTTCACAGAGAGTTTTAGATTGGAAGAGACCTCTATAGGTCAGCTGGTTCAACTCACCTGCAGAGACCAGGGACATCTTCAGCTAGATCAGATTGCTTAGAGCTGCATCCAATCTGACCTGAAATGTGTCCAGGGATGGGATAACTACTGCATCTCTGGAAAACCTCTTTAAGCAGGTTATTATTTTACTATTCTTGTTTTCATTTTCTTAATTTGTTAGAAATTATAGAAATGGAATAATGGAAAGAAGGGAGCATCTTTCCCTCCTAAAACTTCCACACACTAATATTTCCCATTGACCCTGGAAGTTACTCTAGAATTCAGCATTATAGCAAGAACACAGTAGCTTCTTGTTGCACTTTCCCAGGGGCTTTAATTGTACCATGAGAAGACAGCTTCTTGCTTTTCCACCAGAAACTTTTGAGTTCAGGAGCACTTTTTCATTGCTTTATTTTCATGTCTTTGTGTGTGAGACAGATATTGAGTTGATTTTTCAAGCTCTTTCTCTGGCCGTGACTTTGGAGATTGTTCTCCTTTCTTGGTACATGGCCTTCTCTTGCAGTTGGTTTGCTGTGCCTCTGGAGATTTCCTGGGGTTCATGTAGGAGAAAAGCAGAGGGTTTGGGTGGGTATTTACTGAGTCTCTACAGGAGCTGCAGCCATAGTTCACTGCTTTAGAGCATAGTAGGAGAGCAGAAAGAAGCTGGGAAGAGTTAACACCTGCTTCAGCTGTAACTATTGGAGAATGAATGTGGGTGGCATGTGGTTTGGGTGGAGTTGAGGTCATGATATTTCCTCACCTTTCTTGCTACTCTTGTCTGTTCTGTGCTTCTCAATCCTGTCTGACAATCTTCTTTCCCACCTGCTTCCTCAAATTGGGAAACACTATTTCCCAACCAAAAGTGCAACGTGTCTTCCTGCAGAGCACTTCTCAGTGGAAGGGAGCACTGTTTTGGTAGATTGCCATTAGTCACAAAGAGCTGGCTTTATACAAATAGGTTTCAGTACCTGGTGTTGCGTAGCTGAAAGGGTGTAGTTGGCACAGTTCAGTTTTCAGAGTCACTTGGGCAGGGCTCAGTGAAGCAATATTTTAGCCAATGAACTTTCAGCCTGGAGAAGAAGAGGCTCATAGGAGACCTTGCTGGTCTCTCCAACTACTTGAAAGGAGGTTGTAGCCAGGCGGGGGTTGCTCTCTTCTCCCACGCACCCAGTGACAGAACAAGAGGACGCAGCCTCAAGCTGCAGCATGGCAGGTTTAGGCTGGACATTAGGAAGAAGTTCTTCACAGAAAGAGTGATTTGCATTGGAATGGGCTGCCCAGGGAGGTGGTGGAGTCACGATCCCTGGAGGTGTTCAAGAAAAGCCTGGATGAGGCACTTAGTGCCATGGTTTATTTAAGTAGAAAGTTAGGTGTTAGGTTGGACTTGATGATCCTAGAGGTCTTTTCCAACCTGGTTAATTCTGTGATTCTGTGGGTTCTCTTTATAACCCACTCTAACATGTCATAGGGAAGCCTTCTTGAGGTAAACTAGCACAACCTCCTTCTTCACAGCTTCACTGTGGGTAGGTAAAATTCAACATCGAACCACAGTTTTTCATGTTTCCTTTGCACATATATGACTTCTTGGAGGACAGAGAGGTGTCAGTTCCAGAAAGTATGGCTCTCTTCAAAGTGAAAAAACCAACCAGCCAATCCACTAACCAAAGAAAATGGTAGGAAATGGGACAAATAAGAATGTAAAACATGCTTTGGTAATATTGGTTGATTCACCAGTGCTGTTTCTCCTTCCATATATTAATTCAGTGCTATTTAATCAACAGTTTGATCTCATCCTTGCTTCCCTCATAATATGCAAGAATATCAAAGAGAACAGAAATCACAGGAATGGTGGGGATTGGGAGTGACCTCTCAGGATCATGGTTAAAGTTAGCACTGCCTTGCAGCAGAGCAAGTAGGAAAGAATTTGTTGCTTCTTGGCCTCTGATGAGTTCCATTTGTGCATGGCTGTTTACTCTGCATGCAGAACTGCATTTGTTCTTAGTACAGCTACATATATTTTCTTATTAAGATGAATGTTGTGTTGCACACATAGCATTTGACTGTCAAATGGGGCTTAATGACTTTAGGAGTGGCAATGTGTGTGTGTGAACCATTGTAAACTTTCAAGTCCTTTCATGGTGAGTAGATAGCCTGGTGACCAAACAGCTCTGCCTTGGGATGCTCTTTCACCTGTTTTCCCCTTCTTGAGGAAAAAAGTATTTCCACCAAACCTGCCGTTTCCTGTGTTCATATGACTGTGTTTTGGTGTGCTCAGACCCCACAGTTTGGTCCATTTTCATTACTGAGTCTCAGGACTGTATCAAGAGTTGATTAATGCTTGATGTTTTTGGTGTAGATATTTTTTCACTGTTCTCAGTGGAAAATTTGCTGTCTCTCATTTAAATAGACTTCCATTGGATTTACTTCCTGCCCTTTAATGATGGCATAATCACTTCCCTAGACTTATTATTTCAGAAGGTTTCATTTAAGAAAACTCTTTCTGTAGATTAATGTAGTGCAGATTTATTCTTCAGCATGTCCACGTTTGATATATACAGTATTTAAGTTTGTATTCACTTAGCAAAGCATTTACTCCATTATCGTGTAATCATTTCCAGTCCAAATAGAGAATCTACAGATTAATATACTATAAATTTATCCTTGCAGCAGTTTTATTGCTATATTAGTTATTAAGCTATGTTTGTATTGAACTTCCAAAGTATAAAAGATAGAGAAGAGATTTGTTTATGTTTCAAATTAAAGTGAATCTTTTACAGTCGGTTCAGACTGGAAGGCTAACAGTTATGGCACACACATTCTCGTTACAGCTGGGCAGACGTTGCCAATCACAATTGGGAAGGCCAGGAAGAGTTTTGACATGGATTTGTGATATGCCATTATAAAAAGGGCTTTTGCTGTTGTTTTCTCAGTTGGGGATTTCTTTTTTTTTCCCAAAGGCCACTAAAAAAAGTGAACTGCAAAAAGTGGAGAAATTGTTGCATTGCTCTTCAACTTTTTTACTTTTACTAACTTATGAAAGGAAAATATGAGTAGCTCAAGCTTGCAATTCTTTTTCTGTTCAAAGCATCCTGAACTCCATCATGTCAATCAGACTAAGTAGAAAATAATAGCTAGGGTAACACCTCAGACTCTAGAGAAGTGGATCACCTCTTTGTGGAGCTGGTCAGTAGATCAACATGGAAAATAAATACCATTTATGTATTATGATGCATTTGTTGTACTCGAGCAAGCAAAGTTGCTGAAGTCTCAGTCCCACCTGTATGGAAGACTCAGAAATTCTAGAGAAGAGAAGAAATAGGCTATTTTCACTCTTATTGTATCTTGCCAATAGCCTGAATTTCTTTCCAGCTTCAGCAATATGATGTAAGACACTAAAAAAAAAAGTCACATATTAATCTCCAGGTTTCTTATCTACATCAGCAAGATTATGATAGAATCATAGAATCAACCAGGTTGGAGGAGACCTCCAAGATCATTCAGTCCAACCTAGCACCCAACCCTAGCCAATCAACCAGACCATGGCACTAAGTGCCCCAGCCAGGCTCTGCTTGAACACCTCCAGGCATGGCAACTCCATCACCTCCCTGGGCAGCCCATTCTAATGCCAATCATTATCTCTGGCAAGAGTTTCCTCCTAGCATCCAGCCTAGACCTCCCCTGGCAGAACTTGAGACTGTGTCCCCTTGTTCTGTTGCTGGTTGTCTGGGAGAAAAGACTAACTCCACCTGGCTACAGCCTCCCTTCACTCATAATTACACTGGCAAGACTATGTGACAGATATCAGAGTATCTTGTTCTGGACAAAAAACATGTTGTGTATATCAGATTTAAGACTAAATCTGCAGTACAAAGGTTCTATATTTACATCTCTGTACCCATATAAATACTGACCCTGGCAGAGTTGAAAAGGATTTTGCTTGGTTGATCTTTTTTTTTTCTTCTTCTGCACTCTCTAGTCTTAGACAATCTATTACCATGTATCACTGTCAGGTTCTCTGTTAAGAAAAATAAGGAAAAAAAACTAAGAGGAACCTTTTCAAGCACACTGTGTGCTTCTGTATAGTAGAGTATACATAACCTAGATTAAAGTATGCCATACAAAAGATGTGTTGCTATACACACATGGAGCTGGAATCTATTTCATGAGTGATGCAGGTAGTTTTTGCAACCCAAAATAAATTTCTAGCCCCTAAAAACATGAACTAAGCCAAAGTATGATGATTTGGTCAAGAAGAGGAGTTTTATAGTCTCCATTTCCTTTCCTGCCCTTCATCCCCATCCCTTGTTTTCCTCCGTTATTAAAATTCACAGAGCTGCTTCTGCCAGCCCACTTATCCCCTGCCACATTGCATCAGCATTTCCACAGAAAGTGTTTCCTCTGAGCTTGGAGCTGTCACAGATGGACTGGAAGAGCTGCTTTCTGGTGATTCAGTGCAGCGGGGGACACATGCTCCAGTGACAGCAATGGCATACAATTAACACAGGCTAAAAGAGCGCAAAGGAAATTGCAGAGCAGAGCGAGGAGCTGCAGAACCCTGAGCTGTAACTCACTCAGGGCTTGCCAATTCTCTTTGCAATAAGGTAAATTATTAAGGCATTGAATGTTTTTATAAGTCAGACTATCACCCTGTTTTAATACAGAATTATGAAATATCAGTGGATTAAACCTCCATTTCATATGAAAAATATTCTTAGGGAGAATTTGTACAACTCTAAGGAATAATTGTCTTGGTCTTGCCACTCTTTAGTAAGGATTTGCAAACACTCTCAATCTCCATTTCCTCCATCATTTTAATACTGTTAAAAAGTATTTTCAAGTGCTTATTGCTGAGCAGCAGTGTGAGTTCCCTTGCGCTGCCACACAGTAGCTATCAATAGCCATGACTGACTGCTATAACTGCCACGCATAGCTAACAGTAGCTATGAGTGACTGCTATAACTGCACTGTAAGGTATCAGACTGGACCAAGGGAGTGTTTCAGAGCATTGCTCAGCTTCTCCCAGGAGGAGAGAGACCCTTCTGCATGGTGGACTTATTTCAACCTTTGCTCTGTGTTGATGCTTTCAGAATTCCTTCTATCTGTGCATGAAAGCCATCATGTTGTCTAATATGTCATGCTGCCTCTCCTCCTCCAGCCTTGCAAGGCTCACTTGAATATCCACGTGCTTGCCTATTAAAATAAACAGCACTAATGATCTCCCCAGCAGTCTCTTTGGAACTTCTCCATTTTCAAGGCCCCAGCTCTGTTTGAAGTTGATAAATTTGTGAATTAGTAATACTTAGCACTTCTCATCCATGAATGGCAAAGGTGAGAAACCATTGTTATTCCCATTTTTATCAAGGAGGCATTTGAACTGTAGAAGTGGCTGCTCAGTTATTTTGGAAACAAAGGATAAAGCAAGGAGAAGCATCTAATTTTCTGCACTCAGCTGGCATTCAACTGGCATTGCAGCCATTGTATCACACTTCCTCACAGAGCCCTTTCTGCACTGGCAAGGTCTTATGGCAGCAGAGATTTAAGTTCCCTGATGGTCAGGAAATTAAACTCTGCCACACAATGTGTTCATTGCTTATTTTTATTGGACCTGACCTACACATTACCAAGTGACCATCCTTTTCCCAAAGGGTAGCTTCCAAGGGATCTCAGAGTAGCCAGTCATCTGTATTTCTGGTTTACTATGAGTCTGACTTATTTTATACTGTAACTGACAGCAAGACAACATATTGTGATTGTGGTTTTTCCTGACTCTACTAATAAGGACCTTAGCTTTGGCTTGAAAAAAAATCATTTTAGCAGTTATCATAGAATATGAATAAATGTCTTTAAGGCTTTTTTGGGATAGTCCAGAGATGATTCAGACACTTTAGAGCTCTCATGGAACATGAAAAAAAGTCATGGTGAAGTACCCAGGGTAAAGACCGCCACCTCTGGCGAGTGGTCTCATGCCATGCTTATGTTTGATGTTGGTCACAAGAATCTTCTCTTAGCAAGGATAATCTGTCTTTTCTGCTTCCAGCCTCATTTCCCTTAAGCATTTCTTGACTGTGTAATCAATCTTGTTTCACTCTCCTAGCACTTTCTGAAACAAGTGCTTGTAATAAGCACCTCTGTTCAGGTGAGCACTACTGAACATCCTCGAGATAGTTGAGAGGCGATGCTGAGAAAACACTCAGAGTCATCACAGAATCATGGACTCATTCAGGGTTGGAAGGGACCATAAGGATCATCTACTTCCAACCCCCCTGCCATGCCCAGGGACACTCTACCCTAGAGCAGGCTGCCCACAGCCTCAGCCAGCCTGGCCTCAAACACCTCCAGCCATGGGGCCTCAACCACCTCCCTGGGCAAGCCAGTCCTGCCTCTCACCACTCTCCTGCTCAACAACTTCCTCCTGCCCTCCAGTCTGAACCTACCCACAATCACAGTAATACTTTTCTCTCCCCAAAAAATTGAGAGTTGTTCTTGAGAAACACTGAATGCTTTGCCAGGTACATCAGCTACTATTTAATCATTTAACAATCATGGGGTTGCTGCTAGGAAACAAACTGTAAGGTTGTCTTTCAAAAACCAGTTTAAATTACGTATGGAGTACTTGTGTACTTGGAATGGGCTGCCCAGGGAGGTGGTGGAGTTGCTGTCCCTGGAGGTGTTCAGGAAAAGCCTGGATGAGGCACTTAGTGCCATGGTCTGGTTGATTGGCTGGGGCTGGGTGCTAGGTTGGACTGGATGATCTTGGAGGTCCCTTCCAACTTGGTTGATTCTACAGTATCGCAGTATCACCAAGGTTGGAAGAGACCTCACAGATCATCAAGTCCAACCCTTTACCACAGAGCTCAAGGCCAGACCATGGCACCAAGTGCCACGTCCAATCCTGCCTTGAACAGCTCCAGGGACGGCGACTCCACCACCTCCCCGGGCAGCCCATTCCAGTGTCCAATGACTCTCTCAGGGAAGAACTTTCTCCTCACCTCCAGCCTAAATCTCCCCTGGCACAGCCTGAGGCTGTGTCCTCTTGTTCTGGTGCTGGCCACCTGAGAGAAGAGAGCAACCTCCTCCTGGCCACAACCTCCCTTCAGGTAGTTGCAGACAGCAATAAGGTCTGTCCTGAGCCTCCTCTTCTCCAGGCTAACCAATCCCAGCTCCCTCAGCCTCTCCTCGTAGGGCTGTGCTCAAGGCCTCTCCCCAGCCTCGTTGCCCTTCTCTGGACACGCTCAAGCATCTCAATGTCCCTCCTAAACTGGGGGGCCCAGAACTGAACACAATACTCAAGGTGTGGTCTAACCAGTGCAGAGTACAGGGGCAGAATGACCTCCCTGCTCCTGCTGGCCACACCATTCCTGATGCAGGCCAGGATGCCACTGGCTCTCTTGGCCACCTGGGCACACTGCTGGCTCATGTGCAGGTGGGTATCAATCAGCACCCCCCAGATCCCTCTCTGTCTGGCTGCTCTCAGCCACTCCGACCCCAGCCTGTATCTCTGCATGGGGTTGTTGTGGCCAATGTGCAGCACCCTGCACTTGGAGCTATTGAAGCCATCCCCTTGGACTCTGCCCATCTGTGCAGGCGGTCAAGGTCCCGCTGCAGAGCCCTTCTGCCCTCCAACCCAGCCACATCTGCCCCCAGCTTAGTGTCATCTGCACACTTGCTGATGACTGACTCCATGCCCTCATCCAGATCATCTATGCAGATGTTAAAGAGGATGGGGCCCAGCACTGATCCCTGAGGGACACCACTAGTGACAGCTGCCAGCTGGATGTGGCACCATTCACCACCACTCTCTGGGTCCGGCCCTCCAGCCAGTTCCTAACCCAGCACAGAGTGTTGCCATCCAAGCCATGGGCTGACAGCTTAGCCAGCAGTTTGCTGTGGGGGACAGTGTCAAAGGCCTTGCTGAAGTCCAGATAGACCACGATTCTATGATTAGGGTTTTCTGCAGTTTCTGGCAACCATGGTGTAACACACCTTAAATAGCTGTGTTTAAACCTTTGCTGATTTTGTTGACATGATTCGAGGTTTTCTTCCTATTAGTGAGCCCTTCTTTTTCTAATCTCAGCAATATTCTCACCTAACTACTGCTCTGTTACTGCCTCTGTGGCCTTGGACTGTATCATTTCTGTATTTGTTTTGAAAGAAGGCTTTACAGGAGAAGAAAAGGAGTCTGAGAAATACCAGAGCAAACTTGCAATTTCATTAGGGCAACACCTGCTGCCTTGCTGTTTACATTTAGAACCTCTAAACCTCGATCACATTTAACAATTAACAATTTCTCTTTTCCCTCTCACTACTCCTAAGGACAGATGAATGGACTTTGCACTTAAGTACCCCAGATAGAATAGTCCAGGAATGTGGCAGATTCCTATGTTAACATAGTAAAAGTGGAACTACCACTAGAGGGATTTCCCAAGGACCTAAATCTTACCTCTCTTATCTAGATGCCCATTTCCCTTTAAATTTAACAGACATGCTGACTGCCTTTTGTATTTTTGAGGTTTGGGTTGGTTTTTTTTTTGTTATTATTAAGTCAAAAGTAGGCTTAAGAAATAGTTTCTATTATTTGTTTTGTTAAAGTTCAGGTAAAAAGGAAAGAGAAATTTTCATATATAGGGCTTGGAAAAAACAAACAAACCCCAAAATCTTCTTTTAATTGCAAAGAACAACAAACTACTCTTTAAGGGCAGTTTGCAGGCTGGTCCTTTGCATGTCTAAGGACAGAAACTGACAGTCTGGCACTCAGTAGGTACCCAGAGACCAGTGTGCTCAAGTGGACAAGGCTCTGTGTGGCTCAAGTACTAATACAAAGAAACAAAATTTCTCCAGGCTCTGATGGCTAAAATTCGTCTAATAATACTTAGCACTTACAACTTTGGGTACATCTTCAAAGAGCTGAACTAATAGCAGCTAATTTAATCTTCAAACAGTCTGAGTGAGGAGCATTATCATTGCTGTTTAACTGAGGGCCAAAGTGAAGGAATGGCACTGCAGAGAGAGAGAAACATGTGCCTCAACCCAGCTATGTGTACCTGACTAATAGGAAATGCTTTTACTGGGTTAAATCCTGATACTGGGAGAGGGGTGTGGGGGGGTGACTCTTCCCAGCTTGTACATAGCTAGTATTTTGAAATCTAAAGGTGAGGTCAAAGTTATAACTGGGGAAAAAGAAAATAAAACAACAATAATCATTATTTTAAAAGATAGAATAAGATAAAAAGATAAGATAAGATAAGATAAGATAAGATAAGATAAGATAAGATAAGATAAGATAATCTTGGTTTATTGCTTGTTACCTGGGAAAAAAGACCAGCATCAACCTTGCTCCAACATCCTTTCAGGGTGTTGTAGAGAGAATAGAATAGGATAGGATAGGATAGGATAGGATAGGATAGGATAGGATAGGATAGAATAGAATAGAATAGAATAGAATAGAATAGAATAGAATAGAATAGAATAGAATAGAATCAACCAGCTTGGAAGAGACCTCCAAGCTCATCCAGTCCAACCTAGCACCCAGCCCTAGCCAGTCAACCAGACCATGGCACTAAGTGCCTCAGCCAGGCTTTTCTTGAACACCTCCAGGGACAGCAATTCCACCACCTCCCTGGGCAGCCCATTCCAGTGTCAATCACTCTCTCTGCCAACAACTTCCTCCTAACATCCAGCCTAGACCTGCCCTGGCACAACTTGAGACTCTGTCCTCTTTTTCTATTGCTGTTTGTCTGGGAGAAGAGCCCAACCCCACCTGGCTACAGCCTCCCTTCAGGTAGTTGTAGACAGCCATGAGCTCTGCCCTGAGCCTCCTCTTCTGCAGGCTGCACACCCCCAGCTCCCTCAGCCTCTCCTCACAGGGCTCTGCTCCAGGCCCCTCCCCAGCCTTGCTGCCCTTCTCTGGACACCTTCCAGCACCTCAACATCTCTCTTGGATTGAGGAGCCCAGAACTGGACACAGCACTCAAGGTGTGGCCTGAGCAGTGCTGAGTACAGGGGAAGAATAACCTCCCTTGTCCTACTGGCCACACTGTTCCTGATACAGGCCAAGATGTCATTGGCTCTCCTGCCCACCTGGGCACACTGCTGCCTCATTTTTAGTCTACTATCCACCAGCACCCCCAGGTCCCTTTCTTCCTGGCTGCTCTCAGCCACTCTGTCCCCAGCACTTAGCGCTGCTTGGGGTTCTTGTGGCCAAAATGTAGAACCCTGCTCTTGGCCTTGTTAAATCTCAGGGTTCTGCAAGATGGTCTCCTCTCAGCCTCCTTTTCTCCAGGCATAACAATCCCATTTCCCTCAGCTGCTTCTCATGAGACTTTTGCTCTAGACTCCTCAGTGGTTTTGCTGCTATTCTTTGAACAAACTCCAGCACCACTAAATTCATGGTCACATAGCGGGGATAGTTTTGGGTGGAAGAGCCACCAAAGTGCAAGTTCTGCACACTGGAGGCAGAGGACTATGTCTCTGCAGAAGCACAATCTGCAGTGATGACATGGAGTATTGTGGTGCCCAAATTCTCACACTGTGCCAAGCCCATCTGCCACGGTTGTGTTCCTGAGCGTCTGCTGCTGCCATTTCTGGTGCTGTCCTTTGCCGCCTCCCCCAGCCGTGCGTTCCTAAAGCGGGCATGAGGTCAGATTTGCCTTTTCATTTACTTCACGTTGTGGGGGGAGAGGGAAACTTACTGAGGGGGTTTAGGGAAGTGTTAGACAGTAATGAAAAAAGGGGGGAAACGCCAGAAGAATGAATAACTATACAAAGGAGTAAGCAGGGACATAAGAGGACAATGTGTTTGCACCTAAATAGAAGACAAGTCCTGTTCAGAGGCTGGTTTGATTTAGCAAAGCCATTGGCAGGTCTTTATGAAAACTATCAGATATATGGGCTACTAAAAAGGATATTTGATTAACTTTCTAAAATCTGTTCTCAGCCCTCTCTGAAGCTTGCAGTAGACAGAATTTTCTGATACAAAATTAGCAGACTCAAGCCTTTTGCTTAGGTTTAAGTCAAAAAGGGTAAGATCCCTCATGCTGTTTCACCCCTCAGAATTCCTCAGTGTTTGCTGCTTTTTCTCTCTCTCCTGTTGGCTACAGAAGAGGTATATAAGGTCATTGGCATTCTCTAATGACCACATAGATTTAAAAATCAAATATGGGATATGTGCTCCACAGGCAGTTCCTGATCCATGCTGTTGGGTTGTTCCTTATTCTTTGGTCATTTCTGGGACAGATCAAACCCTGTACATGCCTTAATATCCTGCACACCCCCAAGCACTACCATCAGAAACAGAGTGAGTGAATAACTGGGGTTTGTTGTTTTGCCATCATAAAGACAAGAAGAAGCATGGAAGCACAGAGGCTTCAAGCAAGTATGTACATGCATATATATATTTATATGCATTAAATTAGCACTTACTTTTAAGCAAACAATCTAGTTTGGAACAAATAACGCCTAGTATTAAACACACAGCTCTACATATTAATATGTTCAATTGCTGAATTTTGTTGTAGCTGCAAAAATGCTTAGGTCAGTTGAGGTGGTTAAAGCAGTTTGAGCATCTTTAAGTCCTTTAATTTTTAGTAAAAGTGAAAAGCATTTGAAAGGAGAAGTATTTTGTATGACAAAAAAACCAACCAACAGCTCCTTGCTCTATGAGTGTAAAGCAGGTTGGTATTTTTAAGGCTTGTTTTTACTATTGATTTAATACTGGTATTCACAAGGGTTTGCATAGGAATGGCTTCTTGTCTACATTTTGATTCTGAAGAGAGCAAGTATTTCATTACAATGCTGGGCAATTTGCCATGTTATTCATACTTCTTGGCTCCAGCCCTCAGCTCTACCTGTCAATTGTCCAACAGAGCAATGTTTCCTCGTGTCAGTCAAGTCAGCATTGCTTCAACATGTGTTGGTTGTCACAGAATCATACAATAAGTTAGGTTGGAAGAGATCTTTAAGCATCATCAGGTCCCACTCCCTTGAAATGAGCAGGGACATCAACTAGGTCGGATTGCTCAGAGCCACAAAGAGCCTGACCTGCAATGTTTCCAGAAATGAGGCATCTGCCACGTTTCTGGGCAATCTGGGACAGTGTCTCACCACTCTCAGTGCAAAAAAATGCCTTTTTCTGTCCAGTCTGAGTCTCCCCTCCTTTTCAGCTTAAAGCCATAACCCCTTGTCCTGTCACAAAAGACTCTGCTAAAAAGTCTGTTCTTAGAGGTTCCCTGTGAGTACTGAAAAGCTTCAATAATGTCTCCCTGGAGCCTTCTCCAAACTGAACAACCCTGACTCTCTAAGTCTGTCCTGGCAGCAGAGGGGTTCCAGCCCCCTGTCAACTTAGTGGCTTTCTTTGACCCACTCCAACAGGTCCTTGTCTTTTCTGTGCAGAGGACAACAGAGTTAGACACAGCATTGCAGGTGGGGTCTTGCCCGAGCAGAGGGGAGAATCTCCATTCTCTACCTGCTGTCCACACTGCTGGGGATGCAGCGTAGGATATGGTTGGCATTTGGGTTGTGCGCGCACATCACTGACTCACATGCACCAGCATCCCCAAATCCTTCTGCACAGGGCTGCAGTCAACCACTTTATCCTCCAACCTGTCTTCACAGAATCATAGAAGACCTACAAGAGCATTCAGTCCAACCTAGCACCTAGCTCTAACCAATCAACCAGACCATGGCACTAAGTGCCCCAGCCAGGCTTGGCTTCAACACCTCCAGGCACGGTGACATCACCACCTCCCTGGGCAACCCATTCCAATGCCAATCACTCTCTCTGACAACAACTTTCTCCTAACATCCAGCCTAGACCTCCCCTGGCACAACTTGAGACTCTGTCCTTTTGTCCTGTTGGTGGTTGCGTGGGAGAAGAGCCCAACCCCATCTGGCTACAGCCTCCTTTCAGGTAGCTGCAGACAGAAATGAGCTCTGCCCTGAGCCTCCTCTTCTCCAGGCTAAACACCCCCAGCTCCCTCAGCATCTCCTCACAGGGCTGTGCTCCAGGCCCCTCCCCAGCTTTGTCACCCTTGTTTGGACACCTTCCAGCACCTCAACATCTCTCTTGAATTGAGGAGCCCAGAACTGGACACAGAACTCAAGGTGTGGCCTGAGCAGTGCTGAGTACAGGGGCACAAGAACCTCCCTTGTCCTACTGGCCACACTGTTTCCGAAAGAGGGGCTTCCTGATACTGGGGCTTGCCCCAACCCAGATGCAGGACCTTGCATTTGACCTTGAACTTCAGCAGGTCCACATGGGCTTACTTCTCAAACTTGTCCAGCTCCCTCTGGATGGTATCCCATCCCCGAGGTGTGTCAACAGCATCACTCAGTCACTTGGTGACATCAAAATTGCATTTTAAAGGATCAGGAGATTGAAATTCCAGAGTGGTTTGGGGACATCACAGCTTGGGGACCATGAGATTGAAAAGTGTAAGTCTTATTCAGCTCTGCTCCTTGGACAACTATTTTGTGGTGATAGCTTTTTAGAAATGCTCCCAGGCACTGGATCACACAAAATGGTGCACACCTGGGTAACGACAATGGGTTTGGATCATAAGACCATAGGATGTTAGGGGTTGGAAGGTACCCAAGGAGATCATCCAGTCCAACTCCCCTGCCAGAGCAGGACAATGCTATCTAACACAGATCACAGAGGAACACATCCAGACAGGCCTTGAAAGGCTCCAGAGAAGGAGACTCCACAACATCCCTGGGCAGCCTGTGCCAGTGCTCTGGGACCCTTACAGTAAGGAAGTTCCCCCTTGTGTTGTGGTGAAACCTCTTTTGCTGCAACTTACACCCCTTGCTCCTTGTTCTATCCCAGGCAGCAGTGAGCAGAGCCTGTCCCCCCCTTCCTGGCAGCCTTCAGATACTTATAGACATTTATCCAATCCCCTCTCAGTCTTCTCTTCTCCAGACTGAGCAGCCCCAGGTCCCTCAGTCTCTCCTCATCAGCCATGCCCTCCAGTCCCCTCATCATCCTCGTAGCCCTCCACCGGACCCTCTCCAGCAGATCCCTGTCCCTCTTCAACTGGGGAGCCCAAAACTGAACACAGTTTGGGTTTAGTTTAAGTTGGCTCATTGTCACGGCCTTGCTCTTGTCATGGATCCAATTCAGGTGAAAAAGAAATAAAAGAGATGATGCAGCAGAGATTCAGACGTTGCTTTGGAAGGTAGATACAGGGCATAACTTTTGGGTGCCTTAGGCTGGTAAGCAGTAATAGGCCTTAAGTCAAAGAGCAGTGATAGCCCCCCCCTCTGCCGCCAAAGCAACCTTTGAAGATGAGGTGCAATGTGATCACAGAGCGCTCAGAAATGCATTCCCTGCTCTGCTTTGTCTCTGTAAATGCAGCGTGCAGCAGGACGGCCATGCTGTGGCTGGTAGCTATTAGGGCTGCACACTGCTTTTCAGATTTACAGCTGTGGGCTTGTCACTGCCAGATGCTGTTTTACTGAGACAGTCACTCAGGAAACGTTGTGAGAAGCAGCAGGTTTCCAGTAAAACATGCCCATAAACAGCACGGTTGCTGGCAAAATAAGACTTACACCCAGATGCTTTAGGAGAAAAACAGCCTATTCTTTGTTCACTTTTACCCCGAGGGTTCGACTCAGATCCATAAATACGCAGGATGAAGCAGCCCATCCAGCCTGGCCGGCCGACAGGACACGTCATTCCCAGCTCAGGCGCTTCTGCCGCTCCTGGGGCGCGCTCTGTGCGAAGAGGCTGACCCAGGGAAACAGAGCAGAGAGCTGCATCAATCAGAACTCCAACCAGAGGCTGCTTGGCTGTCAAGAGCCAGGGCTGGGCCCAACGCTAGGCAAGTGACAAACTTTCTGAATCAACCCTCCCCCTTTCCCAAGGGGATGAGAAAAGGAATAAGGAAGGGAGACTGATGGGTTGGGAAAGAAAAATAAACCAGGTTTAATTCAAATAATAATAAACCAAAATATATGCAGATGGCACCAAGCTGTGTGGCACAGGTGACTTGCTAGAGGGCAGGGATCCATCCAGAGGGACCTGTGCAGGCTGCAGAGGTGTGTCCAGGCCAATCTCATGACCTCATTCAACAAGGCCAAGTGTAAGGTGCAGCACCTGGGTGGGTGCAATCCCAAGCACAAATCCAGGCTGGGTGGGGAGTGGATGAGAGCAGCCCTGAGGAACAGGACCTGGGAGTCTGGGCTGATGAAAAACTCAACAGGAGCCTGCAGTGTGAGTGCAGCCCAGACACAACCCTGTGCTGGGTGCAGCAGAGCAGTGTGGGCAGCAGGGCAAGGGAGGGGATTCTGCCCCTTGGCTCTGCTCTCCTCACACCCCACCTGCAGTCCTGGGTGCAGTTCTGCAGCCCCCAGCACAAGCAGCACATGGAAGTGTTGGAGCCAGTCCAGAGGAGGCCACCAAGATGCTGAGAGGGCTGCAGCAGCTCTGCTCTGAGGACAGGCTGAGAGAGTTGGGGCTGTGCAGCCTGGAGAAGAGAAGGCTTTGAGGAGACCTTGGAGTGGCCTTCCAGTATCTGAAGGATACCTACAGGAAGGCTGTGGAGGGACTATTGACAAGGTCTTGTAATGACAGGACAAGGGGGAACGTGTTTAAAGTGGCAGAGGGGAGATTGAAAGTAGATGTTAGGAAAGGGTTGTTTGCAGTGAGGGTGGTGAGACACTGGCACAGGTTGCCCAGGGAGGTTCTGGCTGCTCTCTCTCTGGAGGTGCTCAAGGCCAGGTTGGATGAGGCTTTGAGTGACCTGTCCTAGTGGGAGGTGTCCCTGCTTATGGCAGGGGGTTGGAACTGGATAATCCTTGAGGTTCCTTCCGACCTAAACTATTTTATGATTCAAAACCTGCCTGGACACATTCCAGTGTGACCTACTTTAAGTGATGCTGTCATGGAAGGGGTTGCTGGGCTAGCTGATCTTCTGAGGTCTCTTCCAACCTTTAATTTTCTGTGATTCTCTTCTAGCTGCAGCCAGGACAGAGGTTATGTTTGGTTTTGCGGCTGTGGCAAGTTGGGAATAGACTTCAGCAGAAAAGCATAGGAATCCACTGAGTGAAATGCACAAAACCCCTGCCATTTCCAAGCTACCCAACACCACCCTGTTCCAGCTCCTCCACACTCTGGGGAGAGCAGAATGCCACACTAAAATAGCAGAGCTATAGCAGGCATGGCTCTCCTTTCCATTGTCAGCTGAAAGCACCTACAGGAATAAGGGATTTTCAGGAACAGCAGCTCTTCCTTACAGCATCATAGCATGAGAGACTGGTTTGGGTTGGAAGGTTCCTTCAAAAGCCATCTGGTCCCAAACCCTGGTTTGATGCCTTTTTGAAGTAGAAAGCCAATCTTTGGTTTGCCATTGAAATCCATAGTCCAGAACACATAAAGATGAGTTGGAAAGCATCTTACACAACTTCTGTTTCTGAGCATGCAGACACTGGCCATGCCAGTGAAGCTCTAGATCAGAGCTGGCCACATTTTAGAAATGTTGATTTTCTTTTCTCTATTCCCTTTTTTTTCTTATTGTCTCTCATCTGTTCATTTCTTTATATATTAGCAGAAAAACAAACAAACAAACCCAAGAGCCACCCCCAGCTGAGATTTCTCATAATATCCTTCATGTCTGACTGCTGTATTTTGCAAGACTAGAACTGGTAAGAGCGTACCACATGATGGGTTTTGTTTGAGGTTCTTTTGCATTTATTTCTCCTTGTTTTTTCTTCTTAAGTGAAAGAACTTCCTGGATCAGTTTCTGCTTGAATGGTAAGCAGCATCACATGGAAGACTTGAAGCTGTGTGTACCTGTGCTAATGTTTGTCCCCCAGGTCAGAAGGGGAAGGGTATATAGTCTACTGAAAGTCAGATGGCGTAGCATAAACAGAGCACTTTATCTTTCTCTCTCATCTCTCTTATAAAGCAAGGCATTTATTTTTCTGGCAAGTGTCGTGTTTTCTTTTTAGCCTGTGTACCCCCGCTGCAGCACAGAAATCATTTCCTTACAGCTGTTTTTACAGAGCAGGGTAAAAGTTGATGGATTCATTACCAAAGCTCCCCAGGCATTTTTTGGTGCAATTTATAGAGATGTTCTGAATGAAAGATATCTCCTGCCAGCTTGTCAGCCCCCGTGCGGGACTGCGCGCTCCTGCTCAGCCAGCGCCTGCTCTCCTGGCTCCCGCCTGCTCTCCAGTGGCTCCAGCAAAAAAGCAAAGGTAACTCAAGAGCCAAAATGATAGTGGCAAATTGAAATGTAGAAGCGATCCTTCAGAATACCTCCTGCCCCCGCGCACACGGTGCAGAATGCTCTTTGCCTCTTGAGACGCCAGCTCCGTTTGGAAAAGGGTTTACTGCAAAAAAGGGAAGGGGAAAGCGAGCATCTCCTGCCTGTAAAGTTTGTTAAAGTGTAGCTGATAGGTGCTAACAACACAGCAATAATGATGACACTTTGCACCTATTGCACTTCGACCAGAGCTGACACTTCTAGGAGGATGAATAATACATTTCCCTGACAATAAAAACCAAAATCCAGGACAAAAGGCAAACCCGAACCAAACAACCCCCCAAATAAGAAAAGAAAAACCCAAACCAAACCCAACCAAGCAAGCAAAACAAAAAAAAACAAAAACAAAAACAACCAAATATAAAGGGGAAAACAAGCATCTCTTTCCTGTACAGTTCATAAAGTATAGGTGATAGTGCTAACAACACAGCAATAATGATGTCACTTTGCACCTATTGCAATTGGGCCTGAGCTGACACTTCTTGGGGGATGAAAAATACATTTGCCTGAGAATAAAAAGCAAAAAACCCAGAAAACAATCAAACAAATAAACAAAACTCCCCAAACAAACAAACAAACAAAAACAAACCAAAACAACAAACCCAAAGCAAAGCCAACCAACCAAAACAAAAAAGAAGACCCAAATATAGAGGGCAAAATGGAAAACAAGCATCTTTTTCCTGTAAAGTTTATAAAGTATAGGTGATAGTGCTAACAACACAGCAATAATGATGTCACTTTGCTCCTATTGCAGTTGGACCTGAGCTGACACTTCTTGGGGGATGAAAAATACATTTCCCTGAGAATAAAAAGCAAAAAAGCCAAATCAAATCAAATCAAATCAAAAATCAAACAAATCCCCCCAAACAAAAACTAAAAACCCAAACCAAAGCCACCCAACCAAAACAAAAATACCCCAAACAAAAAAGGGGAAACAAGCATTCCTTTCCTTTGAAGTTTATACAGTGTAGGTGATAGTGATAGCAACACAGCAATAATGACGTAACTTCACATCTATTGCAGTTCAACCAGAGCTGACAATTCTTGGAGGATGAAAAATACATTTCCCTGAGAATAGAAACCAAACCCCAGAACAAAAAGCAAATCCAAAACAAACATTCCCCCCAAATAAGCAAAGTAAAATGCCAAACCAAAGCCAACCAACAAAAAACAAACAAACAAAGAAACAAACAAAAAACCAAATATAAAGGGGAAAGCAAGCATCTTTTCCCTGTAAAGTTTATAAAGTATAGGTGATAGTGCTAGCAACACACCAATAATGATGCCACTTTGCACCTATTGCAATTCAACCAGAGCCGACACTTCTTGGGAGGATGAAAAATACATTTCTCTGAGAATAAAACAAACAAAGAACCTAAAACAAAACAAAAAACCCCAAACCAAAGCAGACAAAAAACCCCAAAACATTACAAACAACCCTTACCCCCCAAAAAAGAAAACAACCCCCAAAAATAGCACTAAACAAACAAACAAAACCCCAACCAAAAGCCAACCAACCAATCAACCAAAAGGAAAATAAGGCCAAACCAAAAGGGGAAACCAAGCATCTTTTCCCTGTAAAGTTTATTCAAGTGTAGGTGATAGTGCCAGCAAGCATCTTTTTGCTGTAAAGGTTATTAACGTGTAGGTGATAGTGCTAGCAACACAGCAATAATGATGTCACTTTGCAACTACTGCAATTCAACCAGAGCTGGCACTTCTTGGAGGATGAAAAATACATTTCCCTGGGAATAAAAAACCTCCAAAAACCCCAAACCATAGCAAACAAAACCCCAAAACAAAGCAAACCAAAACCCCAAACCAAAGCACACAAAATAAACCCCAAAACAAAGCAAACAAAAACCCCAAAACAAAACAAAAAAACCCCAAAACAACTCAAACTAAAAAACCCCAAAACAACTCAAACTAAAAAACCCCAAAACAAAGCAAACGAAAAACCCAAAACAAAACAAAAAAACACTAAAACAACTCAAACTAAAAAACCCCAAAGCAAAGCAAACAATAAAACCCAAAACAAAGCAAACAAACCCAAAGCAAAACAAACAAACCCCAAAACAAAGCAAACAAACAAACAAAAACTCAAACAAAAGCCAAACAATCAAAACAATAAAACCTCAAAGCAAAAGGGCAAAGGGAGCATCTCTTTCCTGTGACGTTTATTCAAGTGTAGGTGATAGTGCTCGCAGCACTCCAATGCCAATGCAGCTTTGCACCTCTTGCAATTTGACCACAGCTTACACTTCTTGGAGGATTGTGGTGGAGGGCCACATAGAATCATAGAATCATAGAATCAGCCAGGTTGGAAGAGACCTCCAAGATCATCCAGTCCAACCTATCACCCAGCCCTAACCAATCAAGGCCCAAATAGCCTTGTTTACAAGTCTAAGCTTGCCTGGACATGTTTCCCCCGAAAGGTGCTTTTCTATCTAAACCAAGTGAAAACAAATTAAGCGGACAAAGGGGCACACCAAGCCTGGCACCTTCAAGTCTGGCTTGCCTGCTTGCAAGGTTGAGGTAAACAGGTTGTGTAAGCTCATGTGCCTAGCATGTGGGCCCACCTGAGCCCTCTCCATCTTTGGGGGTACCAGACCTGTGGACTCTACCTTATTTGGCACGTTTTGGCCTGCTGCCAGATGCTTATTGGACAGTATGGTGGCCAAAGGACCATCAGTCTCAGCCCATATCTCATAAATAGGGCGATTCAGTGTTCCTGCCACCCTCCTCCACCCACTGCTCCCAGCCTCTCTGTCGCCTTTGGGGCCACCGCCGCTGCATGGTTTCCAGCCCATGATACTTTGCACCGACCCAGTGGAACGATTGACCAAGGCACTCCCGGCCAGCTGCCACTCCAGCTCGCTGTTCCCAGCTCGATTGTGCCCGTGGAGCCTCCAGACAGCGCGCCCCAATAATACCTGAACTGAACTATTCAGATCCATGAGGGCCAACAGCGTGGCTTTCGCTACGCATCTTTGGGACCACAGAGACTGTGACTCCAGCCAGTGAGTCACTGAACAATCTCCATTTGAGCAGCTAAGAATTTCAGTGACTTTACCCGAGGCACTTTCATGCCACAAGAGTCTCTATCCAAACCTTTCCAAACCTCTACCAAATTCCTGAACCCTACTGTAAATGGACATTCTGTAAAGTAATTTCACAACCGCATACAAAGGACTTGTGTAGGTCAATTGTATATAAGTTTGGGGGGGGGATTCCTTTTGTATATATTATTAAATTGTTTAAAACCCTTTTAAATTTGGCCTCTTATCTTACCCCAAACACAGACAAAACCCCTTCACAACCAGGATGAAAAATACACTTCCCTGAGAATAAAAAAACCCAAAACACCAAAAAGTAAACCTTAAACAAACAAAACCTCCCAAACAAACAAACAAAAACCCAAAGCAAAGTCAACCAACCAAAAAGCCCAAACAGTTAAGAGAAGTTAAACAAATGGCTAAGGATTGTGAGCTGAGACTGCTGATTGCAGCCAGTGTCTGATTTTCTTCCAAGGTGATGAATTTGAGCCAAACGAAAGTCTTCATTGTTTTAGTAGCTTCCTTTGTGCCCTGGCTTCTCTCACCCTTTCTGCATGGCAATATTGCCTCTGAGTATGTTTTTCCTTCTTTCACAAATGGATTTTTTCATCGAAATCAGCAAGATGGTGCAGAAAATACCAAAGTATTTGGCAATGTCAAGATAAGGGTTTTGATGGGTTTTGTTTTGTCCTGTTTTTTTCCCTGCAATATTTAAAAGAAGAGTAGTTTGCTCTGAATATATATTTGTTTTAATCGTTTTTAGTTTAGATTTTTTTCTTCTGGATTTCTCTCTGTGTCTTTCCATTTCTGTGCCACTGCTGTCAAAATATGCTGCCTGCGTTGCACTGCCATCTCAATTTTAGGTGTCAATTTTCACTGAAATTGGTTTGGGTTTCTTTTATCTTTCTTTTCTCTCCTCTTATTAGAACAGGCAAATCTGGACAAGTGATTTTCTTAGAACAGTTAATCATAGATCAGTCAGGGTTGGAAGGAACCACAAGGATCATCCAGTTCCAACCTCCCTGCCTTGGGCAGGCTGCCCACAGCCTCAGCCATCCTGGCCTTAAACACCTCCAGCCACGGGGCCTCAACCTGGGCAACCCAGTCCAGGCTCTCACCACTCTCACAGGGAAGAACTTCCTCCTCATGTCCAGCCTGAATCTCCCCACCTCCAGCTTTGCTCCATTCCCCCCAGTCCTGTCACTCCCTGGTATCCTTAAATGTCCTTCCCCAGTTTTTTTGTAGGCTCCCTTCAGATACTGAGAGGCCACAATAAAGTCACCTGGGAGCCTCCTCTTCTGCAGACTGCACAGCCCCAACTCTTTCAGTCTGTGCTCATAGCAGAGGACACAGGTGAGAATCCCACAGGTGAGAAATCAGTCCTTGATTAATTTTTAGAAACTTTAATTCCTTTATGTGACTTTAATGACTATAAATGAAGAGAGAGAGTCTAGTCTCACGCTGGGTTCTGTCATGTCACTTCCAGGTACTGTTCCATGATTAGAGACTGGATGGGGAGCTTAGTGCCATGGTCTGGTTGATTGGACAGGACTGGGTGATAAGTTAGACTGGATGAGCATGGAGGTCTCTTCCAACACGGTTGATTCCCACAGCAAACAACATTCCTTGGCACGTTGATACTCTTTAGGTTTTGCACCAGCTTCTGATCTTGCCACAAGCAGTGTGATCTGGTACAGCTTTGCATATGAGCTCCTCCATGGCTGTCCAAAGAAGTTGTGAGCTGTGTTTCAGATGTGTTAACACAGCTTCAAATGACCTAATTTCTTCTTACCTGCAATATATGGCTTCAGTGCAAGTGAACCATATTACAAGACATATACAAGAGAGAAAAATATAAAGAAGTGGAACAAACTAAAAAAAAACGATTACTGCAAATAAGAGGGAGGATTTTCTTCATGCATTTAGCAGGATGTCTCATTAGCATCTTAGTCCACTATTAGAGGGTGCATCTTTAGGTCGTAGTTCAACCAACAGCAAGAGAAGGACCTGGAGTACTGATAGACAATGCATTTCCATGAGCTGATAATGCACTCTAGTAGCCAAGAAGGCCAGATATATCCTGGGATGCATTCAGAAGAGCATGGTCAGTGGGTCAAGGGACATTCTTCTCTGCCCTGGTGAGGCTACCTCTGGAGTATTGTGTGCAGTTCTAAGGGAAAGAGTCCAATAAACATTATGAAGTTGATGAGGGAACTGGAACATCTGTCTGAAAAGACCGAGAGAACTGAGCCAGACTTTTTTAACTGGTGCCCAGTGGTGAGAGAAGGGACAATGGGCACAAACTGGGACATAGGAAGTTTCATCTGAACATGAGGAAAATCTTTCCTGTGAGGGTGCTGGTGTCCTGGTCCAGGCTGCCCAGAGAGGTTGTAGAGTCTCTTTCCTTGGAGACATTCAAACCTCACCTGGATATGACCCTGGGCAACCTGCAACTAGATGATCTCCAGAGGTCCCTTCCACCCCCCAGCATGCTGAGATCCTGTGATGAAAGTTTGTTCTGAGTAAGTGGGAGTAACAAGTGAAATATAATAGCAGAGATCTGGAAGGATCTTCCCTTTTTCATTCAGTTCTAAACTTTTCCCTGTATTCTAGAGCCATACCTAAACTTTGACAGATGCTATAGTGTCAACAGCTTGTCTTTTCAATCACTGATTGAAAGATGGGCTTTACATTTATTATCTAGCTAAAAAAATAGATATTCAGGGAGAAAAAGCTCATTAATTGTTCCCCTCTATATTCATGAATTCTGGTGATTGCATCATGCAGGCTTGCAAGGGCGAAGTGCAGTGGTTAGGTCACCTTAATGAGGGCAAATAAAATGTGTTTCTTCCAAAGAGGTAGAGAACATTTTTAATAAGGCATTTGTGGAGCACTATAATTTTTTTACACATTATTTTTATTGTGGTTGTTTTCCTAAGAATCTGCACTTAACAGAAGGATGTTTTATGTGGTGCGTTCTGGTTTTGTGCATGGAGGGAGAAGTTTAATTGACTTCTTTTTTCCTTAGGAGAAAGGAATGTATATAATGGAATGTATGTAATGGAATGTGTATAGCACTGGTGTCTGCTTTTTAGAAGATACAGCCTAGGTGTTGTCACTTAAAAGTATTAGAAATAGCAAGCTTTTTAGCATAGAATAGTAGAGTGTTTTGGTTTGGAAGGGACATTTGAGGGTCATCTAGTCCAACACCCCTGCAGTCAGCAGGGACACCTTCA
The DNA here is from genome assembly GCF_015220805.1 of Pogoniulus pusillus. Classification (NCBI taxonomy): domain Eukaryota; kingdom Metazoa; phylum Chordata; class Aves; order Piciformes; family Lybiidae; genus Pogoniulus; species Pogoniulus pusillus. The sequence goes on along the minus strand of NC_087276.1, from coordinate 1,462,308 downwards.
ACTCGATTAGGTTGCTCCCAGCCCTATCCAGCCTGACCTGACCAGCTTTCTGGGCAGCCTGTGTCAGTGTTTCACCATCCTCAATTTAAACTTCCCTTGTCTCTAGTCTGAATCTCCCCTCTTAGTTTAAAACCATTGCCCCTTGTCCCAACCACAAGAGCTGTGGGACCAACTGCAAGATCACTAAACCTGTAGATGCCTGGCCACCTTCAGGGAGGAAGACCTTCCAGAACAGGCTCCTGAGGAATGCATGTGGTTATCTGAAATCAGAGGAGTAACAACCAGAAAAGCACATGTGCAGCTGCCTCTGCTTTTCTCATGACACACTAGGAACAACCTTGTGCTTAACGTTGTCCCTCATCAGGACTTCATGTTGAGATACTCAGTGAATGGTTGAATGTGATACACAGGATTCCTGTTCTAGCTTCTGGAGCTGGATTTATAAGCCCTTTATTTCAAAGGACAACTGCCACAGAGAAGTTAATGCCCTTGTTTAATATAATAACTCCATGATTAATATATCCTGTCAGTGTGTGGGAAATCTGAATTCAATTTCCTACTCTGCCTGAGGGATTTGAACTCCAGACCACACAAAGTGACCCAATCAGCAAGCTATAGCATTTCGTGGGTGAAAAAGACTCTCCTTTCTACTTTCTAAGATGTCCAAGCAACCCACAGTTAAGGAGACTAATTTCTCTGTTACCTGGTGGTTAATGTTCACTAGGACACTGAAGTCAGCTTTTCCTGTTCTGGGTAGTAATTCTGCCAGGATGCTGCATAAGAAAGGTGCCTGTGAGCATCTTCTGAGACCATGTGTCTACCTGAGCTCTACAGATCTGGCATATGGATGTGTACCCACTCATTGAATCCCATAGGACCATAAGAGCAAAAGTCAGTGTTAAGTTTCTCCATGCTATCTGAAAATGTCCAGAAGCACAGCTTCAGGGAGCAGGACATCTTGAACCCTAAGAAGAGAGATACAACCACAGATGGCAGACAAGCATGTTTTTGCTAGGTTAGATATTAGGAAAAATGTCTTTCCCCCAAAGGGTTGTCAAGCTGAAAGAGGCTAGCAGGAAAGTGGCAGAGTCATCATCCCTGGAGGGGTTTAAAAGATGTGCAAATGTCATGCTGAGGGACACAGTTTAGCGGTGACTTGTCAGTGCTGGGTTAACAATTGAACTTGATGATCTTAAAGGCCTTTTCCAACCAAAATGATTCTATGACTCTTCTGAAGATTGCAATTTCGAGGCAGGCACAGGAGAACATCCCCAGCCTTTTGTAGGTTGAAGGCAAGAACCTTCGAAAGCTGAAGGAAAGGACGACGCTTCTTAATCACCTTAGTGTGTTTGCAGGGCAATAGCATGCTTGGCTGATTGCATTGGGAATGGTAGCCTACCATTCCAACTTGCTGTTATACTGTTACATTTTATTGGTCGCTCAGTTATTTTCATTCTCAGTGCCACAAGAGCTCTGAAACCAATTGTGAGTGTGTGCAGGTCAAGGGGAAGGAAAATTAAGGGTCATCCTAAGTTTATACAGTGGTGCTTTTTCATTTTCTATAAAGCTAACTACATTTTGGCTCCCTGTCGGGTAAGCTTTTTTCCCTTGTCTATTATTTTCCAAGAGGAGAGTGCATCTGACAGCCTGAGAATAGCACCAGCCTGCACACAGATGGTAGGGATTACACCACACTGCGCCTTGACCTTCAGAAGCCTGCCGTTTCTTTTCAAGGTTGCTCTTCTTTGACAGGTAGACTGGCTTTTGTCAATTACTTTCATTAATGCCTTCTTTTCATTAGGATCAATTACCTGTACTTTAGAATGTGGCTCAAAATTACAGCCAAGCTGGGTCCAAACTGAGCAACTGAAACTGTTACCCATATTTTTACCCTTTCTGTTGCCCCACAGGATTATGAGGCGCTAGAAGATTTAACTCATAGTGGAAGAATGTTGCCTGGTTTCTACTCTTTTCTATCAGCCTCTTGGTCTGTGAGATTCTGATCAGCACAAGAAAAGCCTGGCTGGGGCACTTAGTGCCATGGTCTAGTTGATTGGCTAGGGCTGGGTGCTAGGTTGGCCTGGGTGATCTTGGAGGTCTCTTCCAACCTGGATGATTTTATGATTCTGTGAAGGATAATTCATCTGGCTACAGATCAGGCTTGCAAGGGACTGTATTTAAAGGACTGCTTTCTGAGGTGTTATGGAGAGCCCTGCAGAGGGACTGATACAGGCTGGCTGGGTGGGTAGAGGCCAATAGGATGAGATTTAACAAGGCCAGGTGTAGAGTCCTACACACTGGCCACAACCTCCCTTCAGGGAGCTGCAGACAGCAATGAGCTCTGCCCTGAGCCTCCTCTGCTGCAGGCTGCACACCCACAGCTCCCTCAGCCTCTCCTCACAGGGCTGTGCTCCAGGCCCCTCCCCAGCCTTGCTGCCCTTCTCTGAGTATGTTCTGGTACCTCAACATCACTCTTGGATTGAGGAGCCCAGAACTGGACACAGGCCCCAGAAAGGCTGGGGCTGATTTGACCCTTGTCTGTAGAGGATAGCAGAGTGTCTGCAGAGAGAGCTCACATGGTCTGGCCTGTGCCTTCTTTCCCAAATGACTGACAGCAAATGGCTTCTGAAGAGCAGTGGAGATAAAGGGGGAAAAATGTAAAGCACTGAGATGTTTTTCTGGCTTGGTTCCTCTTTTTACACAGTGCTGAAACCAGAGGGACAATCTAGTCCCAGATCAGACCTTAAAAGGTGCTAAAATACAGGACAGCCAGAGGGATAGAATCTCCTCATGGTACACAGGGGAGATAAGCAATTAGTGCTCATTAATGGTAATAAGAGTTACTGCATAACTCCTTGGTTTCCTGGGCCGAGAAGAAGAAAGTCTAAAACCATAATAAATCTGTCTCAAATTTAGTAATATTTATCCCAACTACAGTATAATCACAAGAATAACATTGTGGTGCCATAAAACATGTTGAAATCCACTCTTACATCATCACTGCTAGTTCTTGCTGCCAGTTTAGTACAATAAATTATAGGACAACCCATGGCGTGGGATTGAAACTGCATTTTTAACATGGCATTTTAAGTCTGCATAGCACTCATGATCCCAGGACAGTGAGAGTTCTGATCATTTAAAAAACAGGTGACAAAAAAAGCCTCATGAGATTTGCTTTTGTTTTAAAAATTTGCTAAAAAGGAGTTTATCACCAGCACTGGATAAGAGGGGAAAACACCAAACTCTGAAATGCATCATGGATTGACTCCTTTTTTACCATACCTGATGTACTTATCATTTCAGAGTAGCTTAAACAAACCTTGTTCTGCTCTCCTCAGACCCCACCTGCAGTCCTGTGTACGGTGCTGGAGCCCCCAACACAAGAAGGACATGGAACTGTTTGAGCCAGTCCAAAGGAAGCCATGAAGATGCTCAGAGGGCTGCAGCACCAAGCTGTGTGGCACAGCTGACTTGCTAGAGGGCAGGGATCCATCCAGAGGGACCTGGACAGGCTGCAGAGGTGTGCCCAGGCCAACCTCATGACCTCATTCAACAAGGCCAAGTGTAAGGTCCTGCACCTGGGTGGGTGCAATCCCAAGCACAACTCCAGGCTGGGTGGGGAATGGCTGAGAGCAGCCCTGAGGAACAGGACCTGGGGGTCTGGGCTGATGAAAAGCTCAACAGGAGCCTGCAGTGTGAGTGAAGCCCAGACACAACCCTGTGCTGGGCTGCAGCAAGAGCAGTGTGGGCAGCAGGGCAAGGGAGGGGATTCTGCCCCTTGGCTCTGCTCTCCTCACATCCCACTTGCAGTCCTGGGTGCAGTTCTGGAGCCCCCAGCACAAGAAGGACATGGAATTGCTGGAGCCAGTCCAGAGGAGGCCACCAAGATGCTGAGAGAGCTGCAGCAGCTCTGCTATGAGAACAGGCTGAGAGAGTTTGGGCTCTGCAGCCTGGAGAAGGCTTTGAGGAGACCTTGGAATGGCCTTCCAGTATCTGAAGGAGACCTAAAGGAAGGCTGAGGAGGGACTATTGACAAGGTCTGGTAGTGACAGGACAAGGGGGAATGGGTTTGAACTGGCAGAGGGGAGATTGAAAGTAGATGTTAGGAAAGGGCTCTTTGCAGTGAGGGTGGTGAGACACTGGCACAGGTTGCCCAGGGAGTTTCTGGCTGCTCCCTCCCTGAAGGTGTTCAAGGCCAGGTTGGATGAGGCCTTGAATGACCTGTTCTAGTGGGAGGTGTCCCTGCCTATGGCAAGGGGAGAGTTGAAACTGGATGAGCTTTGAGGTCCCTTCCAACCTAAACCATTCTATGATTTACTAAAATGAGTTCTTTACTTTGAAAGTCAAAAGCAACCCAAAAATCAATAATAGAGTTTTTTGTTTTGATATTGAAATGAAAATTATTTCCAAACCCTTCACTGCAAATTTTGCCTCAGATTCCAGTAAAAGTAGGTTAGGTCTCTCATGAGTACTACTGCAGTGAATAACTTGGAGGAGCTAAGCCAAATATATGCAGGAGTCTGATTATTATTTTTCTTTTTTTTTTTTTTTTTTTTTTTTTGCACAGTTACTAAGTGGGTAGGAACATTTTAGAAATTCAGATGTCTACAAAGAACTTTCTAGGGTGAAATCTTCCTAAAATTTAAGACTGTGTCTTGCCTGCAGGTCTAGCAGGTGCTTTTACAGTCTCAGGAAGCATAGCTTAAATATAAAGGGTTTAGGAAAAGGATGATTACATTCATTTCTTCCTTACATCCCACCCCTTTGAAAAGGTGCTGTCACATTCTACAGCTTAAAACCTTGGCAATAGTTTCATCATATCTTCAGCTGCACAAAGGCTACTTCACATCCTTCTAAATTCCTAAGATTTCAAATGCTATGGGACATGATTTAGTGGTTACCTAACAGTGCTGGATTAATGATTGGACTTCATGACTGTAGAGCCAAGACTCAAGGGAAGGCCACAATAATGTCATAGAATCACAGAATGGTTTGGGTTAGAGGGACTTAAAGATCATCTAGTTTCAATCCCCCCCACCATGGGCAGGGACACCTACTAGTTAGATCACTTAGCTCAAGACCTCATTCAACCTAGCTTTGAACACTTCCAGTCTTGGAGCCCCCACAACTACTCTGGGCAACCACTTCCAGTGTCTCACCCCCACCAAGGAGAGAGATATCTTTCTAGTGATCTTGAAGGTCTCTTCCAACAATAATGATTCCCTGGAGATGTTCGAGCCTGGCTGGGGCACTTAGTGCCATGGTCTAGTTGATTGGACAGGGCTAGGTGCTAGGTTGGACTGGATGATCTTGGAGGTCTCTTCCAACGTGATTGATTCAATGATTCTGTGATTCTATTCTATCCTTAGACAATAACTAAGAAAGAACTGTGCTCCATTTGTACAAAATGCTTGCAAACTCTCAGAACCTGACTGCCATCTGGTCAGATTATAGCATGGAGCATAATGTTCTTGTCCACAGGGATGTCTGGGAATGAAAATAAATCCAACTTGGCTTCCTCCAGTGCCTGTAGTGGCAAATGTCCTACTGAGTGCCTACCTTTGTGTGAGCCATCTCCAGGAACACCTTCACTAATTCCTCATGCATGTGGCCTTTTGTCTTCTCAGCAGGACACCTGTAATAGAGTGATACAAATAATGGCTATCATCTCCTTTAAAAAACATATCTAAACCAAAATTAAAATACCTTATTAATGCTTTTCCCAGTTCTCATCAGTCAATTCTCACAGAAGTAGTGCTAATACCTATGGTAAAATAATATCTGTTGAGGTTGTGTTTTGTGCTTATGAAATTGCCTGGCTATTGATAATGTTCTGCACAATAAAACCCCACAGCACACACAAAATGAACAAGCAAACAAAACAAAGCCAAAGAGACCAAAAGTTTAGTCTCTAAGCAATATCTGAGCATCATAATTCACTGTTGAAAATGTAGCTAATCTGAAGATGTATTCCCTATATTGCCCACCCTGCAAGAAATGCTAACAAAGTTTTCAGCACAATACAGTTTCTTAGTTATTTTACTTGAACATAGCAACAATTATTTTTGGTTGTTTCAAGGAGAGTCTTTCTGTGTCACTAGTTAATACTTCATGATTATGCTCTGACGTTACCTTTATGTCCTTGCTAATTTGTGTTTAAGCTTGGAAATCTCCTTGAGTGTTTATGTGCTGCCAATCGTAAGCTTAGATCTCATGAAAAATGAGGGGGTAAAAAAGAAGGATGAACAAATAAACACCAGTGGGATGCCTCAACTGCTTGCTTATTGGGCTATCAGGTAGTGACAGGACTCAGGGGAATGGAGTGAAGCTGGATGTGGAGAGATTCAGACTGGACGTAAGGAAGAAGTTCTTCGCCATGAGAGTGGTGAGAGGCTGGAATGGGTTGCCCAGGGAGGTGGTTGAGGCCCCATGGTTGGAGGTGTTTCAGGCCAGGCTGGCTGAGGCTGTGGGCAGCCTGCTCTAGGGTAGGATGTCCCTGCCCGTGGCAGGGGACCTGGAACTAGATGATCCTTGTGGTCCCTTCCAACCCTGACTGATTCTATGATTGCTAAACCTGTGCTTAAATTATGCTGAATTTAGAGATTAATTCTAGCAGAAAAGTAACAAAGAGCCAACTACAAAGGTGAAATAAATGATTTTATTCATTGAATTGCTGCTGCTTACATGAACGTGGAGTTCTTCAAACAACACACTCCCCAAGAATCTGAATAGAGTTAGCACAAGATCTCAGAACTAAGAGCAAGGAACTGAGCTCAGAAATGGGAATTGATTGAAAGGTTGCAGGTCCCATTCCCCTTCCTAGAGAAGTACTGAACAAGGAGGTGCAGGTTTTAAGATCTGTCTTTACACGCTATAGGTGTGAGAAGTTCTCCCAAAACTTTCTGTGTGCTTTGTTCTTTAATTCCACTCTTTCCTCTATAATTGGCAAGCTCTTAAACATATAATGTGTCAAATTAAAGTAAAATAATCTGTTGTGTTTGGCTTTTTTTTTTTTTTTATTAATGACATAATTATATTGCACCACTATAAAATTGCTTTCAGTCTAATTATGTCTAGGCAGAGATTACTGGTAATTAATATAACAAATAATTTTGACTACAACCAGCAATAATTGCCTTGCTGAAGAACTTTCCAAAACCCTTAAGTGATTTTATTACTTCTACACACAGTATTGCAGCAAGTCTTTAGCAGTTGGTAATTAATTACTTGAAGAAATAAGTAATTAATTGCTGCATTGAATTAGATGTTTGAAAGGGAACAAGAACCAAGCCTTCAGAACTGCTGGTGAACAGATTCTCTGGTCACTGGGTCTGAAGCCACAGAGGCTCATAGCCTACTTCTGAGCCAGAACTGAACTCAGCTGCTAAACTACCACTAACCACCCAAGCTGCTGATCTGTCCCATCCCAGGAGCCACAGGAACCATCAAGTGATTATGGAAATCATAGAATCATCATAGAATCAAGCAGGTTGGAAGAGATCTCCAAGCTCATCCAGTCCAACCTAGCACCCAGCCCTATCCAATCAACCAGACCATGGCACTAAGTGCCTCAGCCAGGCTTTGCTTGAACACCTCCAGGGACAGCGACTCCACCACCTCCCTGGGCAGCCCATTCCAATGGGAAATCACTCCTCCTGTGTTCCTGTTAAGAACTTCCTCTTAACAACCAGCCTATACTTCCCCCTGGCAAAACTTGAGACTGTGTCCCCTTGTTCTATTGCTGGTTGCCTGGGAGAGAAGGCCAACCCCCATCTGTCTACAACCTCCCTTCAGGTTGAGCACCTAAGTCCCTAAATGTCTTGTGCTCCCACAAAAAGCTGCTGCAAAGCTGCTCACAGGTACCAAGCTGCCCAAAGCCCTGCTGCAGGCAAAAAATCTGGGAATCTGAAGTGAGGATGACAAGATGAAAGAAAATCTCTGTATGTGCAGAGGCAAAGGAGTAGACTGCTTTTGTTAGTGTCCTGGTTTGAGCTAGCACAGAACAAACTTTCAGGGATTTGACTTTCAGTCTCTCCTCAGTGACAGCACAGACAGAGGCTGCTTCTAGCAGTGATGACACTGATGATTAAAGTTACTACCTAGACTTGGGGTGCAGTAAGAATCTTCTTCTTGTTGTTCCTGTGCAGGCCAAGGTCACTGCTAAATCTTGAGTCCCACATTGGGGTGAAACAAGAGGTGGCATCTTCATCAGGGAGCAGAGAGGACAGGTGACCCTAGATTGACCAGCAAGGCACTCTATTTCATGGACATCATATCCAAGATGGGGTCATGGGGTTCAAGCCTCTTCTTCAATGCCTACTGTCTGCCCTGCCTTCTATCCTGATTTGTGTGGTTTTGAATCCAGTTTCAGAATTCAGCTTTTGAATCTGGTTCACATCTGCTACTGATTCAATTCTGGGACTTCCCCAGTGCCTGCCTGCAACATTAGTGATGACAGTGATGTAACTGCCATCAGGGACTTGGATTTGCTATTGTATTTTATCTATTTATATCTATTTTGCTTTATTATTTCCATCACAGCTGGTTTAATTTCTTTCCCAAACCATCATTCTCTCTCTTCTCTTACCCTTGGGAAGAGAAAGGGTCCACAGACAGCATCTGTCACCCCAGTGGCCAGCCCTAACCCTTGACAATGACCATTATTTTGTATGGGGGTGCATGTGCATGTTTGTACACACATGAACTCGTTGCCTGACTGGGCAACTGTGAATAGGACCATCACTGAAAGGGAAGATGGTCCAAAGAACGAGCTGTTTCACTTACAGGATGGTCTGCACTGTGCAATAATTTGGGAGCCTCTGATATACTGTGTTATCCCAGGACATGGCACATTAAAATATGGGCTTCCCAGGACATGGCACATTAAAATATGGGCTTAAGAAAGCCTGTCATTCAAGAGGCTATCCAGTACCATGTTTTATAGGTGTTAATACCCATCTTTTCAATACAGCTCTTCTTTAAAAGATACATGATCTAAAATTTAAAAGTAAAATTTAATTTCCTCTCCTTACCAACTACTGTGCCTCAGTCCCAGGCTCATGCTTCAAGATCCGTTTCACTAAGGAGCAATTTTCATCTTCTGTGCTCTGCATTGCCTTTTTATGTCAGGCATTTATATGTGTTTTATGTTTTCACCTGACCTTATCTTCTCTCTAACACTGACATACCAATTGCTGCTGCTGCTACCACCACCCTTATTCATTCTCTGAAGACTTTGTGATCAAGTAATTGAGGTGGGGGGAAGAAATCACAACCTCTTAAAGTCTGATTTAAACTTTAGCTATAATAAGGGGAAAAAAGACCTTGAGTAAGTGTTATGTGGAAGGTGAAAGTCTGAGGACCAAATTACAGATGGCCAATACTTCTTTGCAAAACAAAAACAAAAGGAAGAGGCAGCTTAGTGGCCCTGGTCAGTGATTTTCCAGAGGACTGGTTTTCATCAAAAAAGCCAGCCATTTGCCCAAGATTTACAGCAGCTTTACAAGATGTGACCTCTGAGTAGAGTTGTTTTGACCAAACATCCTCCTGATGTTACAAGTTTGGATCTGAAAAGGGAAAACTAATTTATTCTGTATTCTGTTTCAAGGTGGTTTTGTGCCACTATTGATTTTAATGGATGTGGGGTGGGTCCACTAAAGACACAGTTTATTTGGGAACTTCAACATGATTTTGGGCTTCTAAACTTAATCCATTATTTTGATTGTTAGTGTTAATATTGTTATTAATCTAAATAAATAGATTGATGGGAGATTGAGTCCAGCATGCGTAAGATTGCAGATGACACCAAGCTAGGAGCAGCTGTGGAGCTGTTGGAGGGTAAGAGAGCCTTGCAGAGGGACCTGGCCAGGCTGGATGGGTGGGCAGAGGCCAATGGGATGAGACTGAACAAGGCCAAGTACAGGGTTCTACATTTTGACCACAGCAACCCCAAGCAGCACTACAGGCTGGAGACAGAGTGGCTGAGAGCAGCCAGGCAGAGAGAAACCTGGGGGTTATTCTGCCCCTGTACCCAACACTGCTCAGGCCTCATCTTGAGTTCTGTGTCCAGTTCTGGGCTCCTCAATTCAAGAGAGATGTTGAGGTGATGGAAGGTGTCCAGGGAAGGGCAATGAAGCTGGTGAGGGGCCTGGAGCACAGCCCTGTGAGGAGAGGCTGAGGGAGCTGGGGGTGTGCAGCCTGCAGAAGAGGAAGCTCAGGGCCGAGCTCATTGCTGTCTACAACTACCTGAAGGGAGGTTGTAGCCAGGTGGGGTTGGGCTCTTCTGCCAGGCAACCAGAAACAGGACAAGTGGACAGAGTCTCAAGTTGTGCCAGGGTAAGTTTAGGCTGGATGTTTGGAGAAAGTTGTTGTCAGAGAGAGTGATTGGCATTGGAATGGGCTGCCCAGGGAGGTGGTGGAGTTGCCGTCCCTGGAGGTGTTGAAGCCAAGCCTGGCTGGTTGACTGGCCAGGGCTGGGTGCTAGGCTGGGCTGGATGATCTTGGAGCTTTCTTCCATCCTGGTGGATTCTATGGTTCTGTGAAATACCTAAATGTATCTCCTGCTTCTCCACAAGCAGTAGATCAGGAAATCACAATGCTCTTTTCAAAACATCTTCTAAATTTCTAGCAAATTACCCAGGAATTGTCAGAGCAAAATTCATAATCCTCTTTGACTATGTTCTTATATTAAAGCACAAAGCTAAAATTATTCTGTACATACTAAAAAGAGTAAATATATTCTGAATCCTAGCCTAAGGGTTTAATGCTGAGATATTATTTCAAATCTTTTTCCTCTGGAAATTAGGTCCAAGTCATGATAGCTTAGATTCCAGAAAGTGCTCCTCTAGCTGTTATTTGTAGGCTAAATTGGGCTTAAGAAAAACCTTATTTGGCTATTTATTGTAGCATTGCTCATACACCAACATCCCACAGTTTTATGTCACCAGCTTGTGACATGCTCATGGAAATCAGAAAAGGATTAGCTGGCTGTAATACCAAACATGTTAGAACAATCCCTTTGTATCTGACAGCAAATTGCAAACAGCATCTTCCACCCTAGAAGCTGTGGAGTTCACGTTGCAGAAGTGCTGAACTCTTCAGTGGCTTATTACTAGGCAATACTTTTTTTTTCTGATATAAAACAACAGTCCTCCAAATATTTGACTTTAGAGCAAAGAATCTGGGTGGTTGAGAACAAATATTGGGAATTTCTCTTAGGCTGTTAAATTAGCACTTTTAATTTTATTGTTGATTTATTAATTGTTTTTTATCAATTTAAATTATCATTAAATTAATAAGCACTGACTTTGCAGGGGTGATAGAACATGGGATCTATCTTCTGATAGTCAGCTTGTCACGGAGGGGATATTCTGTCGCCTACGCCAATTGTAGGGGAGGGGAGAAATTAATTGGTGTGAGATGATAGTCTATAGAAATATATAATGTATTCACTTCAATCTTCTGAACTCTCACCACCCCCAAGCACTGAATATTAACATTATTTTGGATCTTACATGGTTATGGAAGATATTCTAGAAACAATATCAAACAGTAACCTGTTAATAACTAGCAAACATTCAAACTATAAACAGAGAGAGGAATTTCCCCGTGGCCAAATGCTGCTTGGGGTCAATATGCTGTTTGCCCAGTAGGTGAGCACAAGCTCTTTCTGCTCTATGCCAGAAGGCAGTACAGAATTACAGAGGCATTAAAGCATTTACTCACAAATTATCAATCACCTTCCGGGGCTACATCACAGCCTATACAAGTATCCAATCTTCAGGGTACTCTGCCCGCGGACATGGGGGCTGGAATTCTCCCAGCTCAGGGAGAAGGACAGCCTCTGAGTTGTTCTCCTGGCTTCTTCTGGATGCTCTGTCCAGGGATTCTTAGGCAGGACCTCAGGTGCAGAAGGAGTATGATGCCATGCAGTCTCTGCACGGTGTCACGCTGACCACACAGGCTGATCGCGTGCAGACAATCCAGGGTCTGCTCCTGGTAACTTGGCAGCAATGGAGTTCACCAGGCAGTGCTAAGGCAGCAGGCATGCAATAGGGTGCACAGAGGCACGGGAGACCGAGCTCCGTAGACAAAGGCAGGCAAGGCAGGATCTAGTCCTGGTAACTCCCTGCAGTGGCATGCAGGTGTGCACAGCTGGCTGGGAGACTCTGTCTCTGTAGAATAAAGTAGATAGCACAGGCAAATAGCAGCAAAACAAGCAAGCAGGCAGGCATTAGAGTGAGCACTGCGGGTGACCACTGCGGGTGAGCAGGCAGGCAGTCAAGCACAAGCAAAAGCATAAGCAGGCATAAGCAGGCATCAGTGAAAGCAAAAGCACGTTGTTTACCTGTGTAGCCCTATTTATCAAGTGTGGGCCAAGATTAATGGCCCCTTGGCCACTAGAATGGCCAATCAGCTTGGCAATTAACCAAAGCATGCCATAATAGGTGAGATCCACAGGCCTGTGCCTCCCAAATATGGGGATAGCATGTGCCTTATACCTGATAAGCCATAAGTCAGGTGCATGGGCTTATACAACCATATTACACAACCAGGGCCCCTGGGCAGGCTGGACTTTACGGCACCAGGTCTATTGTGTTTCTTTGTGCTTGTTTGTGTGTTTACCTCTGGTGTGGGCAGAAAAACATGTCCAGGCAAGACAAGGTGTGTATAAGCCTATTTTTGGGCCTATGGGCCCTCCATGACAGAGCTGCACAGGAGTGCATCTTGTTGGATGTTGAGGTATTGGAAGGTGTCCAGAGAAGGGCAACAAAGCTGGTGAGGGGCCTGGAGCAGAGCCCTGTGAGGAGAGGCTGAGGGAGCTGGGGGTGTGCAGCCTGCAGAAGAGGAGGCTCAGGGCAGAGCTCATTGCTGGCTACAACTACCTGAAGGGAAGCTGCACCCAGATGGGGTTGGTCTCTTCTCCCAAGCAACCAGAAACAGGACAATTTGACACAGTCTCAAGTTGTGCCAGGGTAAGCCTAGGCTGGATGTTTGGAGGAAGTTGTTGCCAGAGAGAGTGATTGGCATTGGAATGGGCTGCCCAGGGAGGTGGTGGAGTTGCCATCCCTGGAGGTGTTGAAGCCAAACCTGGATGAGGCACTTAGTGCCATGGTCTGGTTGATTGGCTAGGGCTGGGTGCTAGGTTGGCCTGGCTGATCTTGGAGCTCTCTTCCATCCTGGTTGATTCTATGATCTATGAAACGAAGGCAAGACATGCCCTTGCTTACAGGTCCAGCTGACATTATGCAGGGACCCAGGCACTTGTTGCCACAGGCTGTTTAAAAGTCATTGTGTTTATTTTGGCTTTTAATACTAGAAGTAAAAGCATAATTTCACTTTGTATTTAATCAGAATTTTTCTTCTCACAGTTTCACAGAACTACAGAACTATAGGGGTTTGGATGGGGCCTCTGGAGATCACCTCTCTCCTTCCCTATAGATATACAGAAGCATTGATAAAATCCCCTCTCAGTGTTCTCCAGGCTAAAGAGCCCTGAGTCTCTCAGCCTTTTCTTATATGAGAGGTAAGAAAGACTTTAAATGTGACTATTTCAAGAGATGATCTATTGTGCTCTTCCCAACTCCCAGATCCTTTCACATGTTACATTCATGGACAGGTGGATATTTCTTCCTCCTGTGCCTGAAGAGGAGAAATTCATACGAAGCTATCACTTGAGGGAATACTGTGTTCCCTGCATCCTGCTCGATCCATTATCATTAGTCAGAGCAGGTAAGCAGATGTGCAGGTTGCAGAAATGCAGGACAACAATTTGTAAAGGAGAATACAGAATGGAATATGCCATTCTTATTAATTTGCACACATGCTAGACTTGTCCAAACACATTAGGTGTAATGGTCTCTCTGCCCAGAGATCTCTGAAGCATACTGTAATAGACCATAAGGTCAGGGGAAGGGGTAATTGCCAAAGCAGCTGTCATTGAGCAAATGACTTTAGGTGGAAAGTTGTGTAAAGGCCTCTTGCTTTTCCCTAATAGCCCTTTACAGACTGCAGCATTTCTGAGCTCCAGGTTAAAATTCTGCCACTGGGTGGGCTACAAATATTTCTCATGTGTGATCCACTTCTCATGTTTGCACAATAGCTCTACATAAGATCCAGCTCCTTGGTTGTTGTCTCTCTGTTCAATAAAGGCAGGATTATTTTGAATAGCTGGTCACTGAATCACGTTTTCTTTGGAAGAGCTCTCTAAGACCACTGAATCCAACCATTGACCTAAAACCATCCTGGCTATTAAACCACATGCCAAAGTGCCGTGTCCCCACATTCTTGAACACCTCCAGGGACAGTGACTCCACCAACTCCCTAGGCTGTTCCAGGGCTATCCCAGACATTTTAGACATAGCACCTGTTTGATCTCATAAATCATAGAATCAACCAGGTTGGAAGAGGCCTCCAAGATCATCCAGGCCAACCTAGCACCCAGCCCTAGCCAATCAACCAGACCATGGCACTAAGTGTCCCAGCCAGGCTTGGCTTCAACACCTCCAGGGACAGCAACTGCACCACCTCCCTGGGCAGCCCATTCCAAATGCACTGCTGTCCTGGTGACACAGTCTGCCACAAGACTCCTCTCTCCCCACACAGATGGGAGGGAAAGTAACACAAAAAAACCCCAGAGAAGCTCAGGGTTGAGATAAAAAGTTCAGATAAAGAGTTTCACTGCAAATGACACAACACACAATTACCTCAGTCTGTTTGCAGAAACCACAGCAAAATCCAGACAGAGCAGGAGAAGCCAGAGACAAAAGCGCTGCCACCATCCAAGCATACAGAAGCAGAAGATAGAGATGACCAACACCCCAAACATGGACACCAGAGCAGTGACCAAAACAGGAAGCCTCTTGTGTTACAATCTGAACTTCAAGCCCCATGATACTTTGCTCCAGCCAGGACTTCCACTCTGGGCTGCCCAGGGAGGTGGTGGAGTCACCGTCCCTGGAGGTCTTCAAGAAAAGACTGGCTGAGGCACTTAGTGCCATGGTCTGGTTGACTGGATAGGGCTGGGTGCTAGTTTGGACTGGATGATCTTGGAGGTCTCTTCCAACCTGGTTGATTCTATGATTCTATGATTCTAAATAGGCATGGTGGCAGCATGCCCTTGAATATCACCATTAGATTCAATTCAACACATGATGCTTACTGAGAAAGGATTCTTTTCAGCCTGCAATCTTCTGCTGTCCTAAAATCACTAAGGACTTCTGTTTTACAACTCTCAAAATATGCTATTATTTTATAGTTAGTTATAGAATCAACCAGGTTGGAAGAGACCTCCAAGATCATCCAGGCCAACCTAACACCCAGCCCTAAGCAGTCAACTAGACCATGGCACTAAGTGCCTCACCTTATTTCCTTTATATAAGTGCCAAAACATCTATTCAAATTATTTGTGGTTTGGGTTGTTATCTTTATTTCAGTAATATATGAAAGTAGCCAAATATTGCATTTCATAAGCATGTCAAAGTGCCGGCTTCACTCCTAACTTAAACCATGGCCATCTGCAATAAAAATCACTCTCACTTTGGTTTCCAGAACCATTGGTAAGCTCGTAGACTAAACATTCAACTGTTGCAAGCAGTCAGCAGCTTTATTACTCCTCCTGCCCTTGCTGGTTTCAATTTGTCTAACTACATCAAAGTACTTTAATTTTGAAGAACCCCAAGCATTTTGGAAAGTTTCAAGGCTATTTGTCTTCTGAAATGTTTGAATGTAAACTAAAAGTGAAAATTATCTTAATGATTTTTTTTTCCATTTTAAATGACTGACACATTTCTGCTCTGCACAAGAGCCTGAAACTCAAATCTACACTGTCCCTGTCTTTTTGCTTTCTTTTTGCCTCCCCAAGTAATTGTAAAAAGCCAGTTTCAAGTTACACGGGGAGCTTGGCTTCCATCATCCTGAGAGTCCTCTCTTCCTGTACAGTTCAATGAATTAAACACTTACTAATGCTGTCAATTTGTATCCACTTCTCTGGAAGCTTTTTTTCTTTTTCTTTCTTCTTTTTTTTTTTTTTTCAGCACTAGATTGGAAATAAATTCCTGGCCATTGATCCCTCAGGCTGAGCTAATGCACAGCTAATCCCAGGCTAAGAATACTTCAGCAGTTGAACAGTACTTGGTGAGCACAAAGCTAGAAGAAATATGGTTACCTAGCCTGCTAAACCAAGAAAATTAGCATTTTGTTTGAAAATATATTGATTAGAGAATCACAGAATGGTGGTGGTTGGAAAGGACCTCTAGAGGTCATCTGGTCCAAATCCCTTGCTAATTCAGTGTGAACCTGAGCTGGTTTAGAATGGCTTCAGATAAGAAGACTCTATGACTTCTCTTCCAGTGCTCCAGCACCCTCACAGGATAGGAGTATTTTCTTGTGCTTGGATGGAATCTTTTAGGTTCCAACTTGGCCTATTGCCCCATGTCCTATGACTGGGCACCACTGAAAAAGAATCTAGTCCCATCATCCTGGACCCCACCCCTTAGATATTGATAAGATCTCTCAGTTTTCTCCAGACTAAATAGTTGCAGATCTCTCAGCCTCTCCTTATTGGATGTTCCAGTCCCCTCAGCATCTTAACAGCCTCCACTAGATTGTCTCCAGTAGTTCCTCATCTCTCTTGAACTGGGAGCCCAGAATTGGACACAGTACTCCAAATGTGGCCTCAATAAAGTAGAGGGGGAGGAGAACCTCCCTCAACCTTCAGGCCACACTCTTCTTTATGCATCCCAGGACATCTTTGACATTCTTGGCTACGATGGCACACTGCTGACTCACGGTACATGTGGCCACCAGGACTCCTAGGTCCTCCGTGGAGCTGCTTTCCAGAAGGTCAGCCCCTGCCTGTACTGATGCATGGGGTTATTCCTCCACACATGCAGGATTCTGCACCTGTGCTTGTTGAACTCCATGAGCCTCATGGATAGCAACACAACCTGATGGTCTGTCAGCCACTTCTCTCAGCTTTGTTTCACCAACAGAAGTGCTGAGGGTAAACTCTATCCCTTCATTCAGTTCATCAATGAAGATGTTGAAAAAGAAATACTTGAAAAAACTGTGCAACTAAATATTTGGTTCCTTGGCAGTAATTCACTAACACTTTTGGTTGTACTTTAGTTTCAAAACTCAAAAATACATAAATATAACCAAAACTTTAGTTAGGTCATTATAAATAGTATTAAGTCAATGTCTGGACAGGCTTCCTGGTAGCACCTTAGCCCCTTCAAAGCTCTGAAGTTTCATGACACAGACACATATTTTTGCAACCAGGTTCATTATGTGGATATTATAAACATGTATGCATTCAACCTTACTTCGTATGACTGGAAAGGTTCAGCTTAGTTCATTCCCTATGCCCAGGATAGAATCAGCTGTGCCCATGTCAATCCTACCAGATGTTTGTCAAAGACACATTGATAATTCAACATTTGCAATTTCTCCTGACATGAATTCTCCCAAAATCTACAACCTGTTGTTTTTAGTTCTATTCATTAACAATATACATAACAGGTTATAAACTTCATACTCAATGTCTTTCTGTCTGCTTCAAGACCATTCCTATATTTCCTGTCATCACTCTTCTATATTGCCCATCCCCACTTCTCCTCTCAATATTTGCAGTTCATGTTTTCCAGGGCTTTGTACAAAATCAATGTCCTCCTCTGGACCTCTCCTCAGACTCTCTCCATCTGCTCTGTAGCACCCAGACCTAAGGCTCAAGTGAAGGCCACAAGAATATCATAGAGTCACAGAATGTCTTAGATTGTAAGGTACCTTAAAGATTATCTAGTTCCAAAGCCCTACCACGAGCAGAGTCATTTCCTATTAGATCAAGTTGCCCCTGACTTCATCCAACTTAAACACTACCAGGATTGGAACCTCCACAAATTGTCTCAGGAGCCTATTCCAGTGCCTCAACACCCTCATGGGGAAGAATTTCCTCCTGATGTTTAATCTAAATCAAGTTTCTTCAAGTTTTAAACCATTATGTATCTGAAGAATGATTAAACTGACTTCTCCTTGGCTCTTCTCCTTGGCTTATAAGGGATATCTGAGCAGTATGAGTAAGATGCTCTCTTCTCTCAGGTGGCCAGTGCCAGAACAAGAGGACACAGCCTCAGGCTGCGCCAGGGGAGATTTAGGCTGGAGGTGAGGAGAAAGTTCTTCACTGAGAGAGTCATTGGACACTGGAATGGGCTGCCCGGGGAGGTGGTGGAGTCGCCGTCCCTGGAGCTGTTCAAGGCAGGACTGGACGTGGCACTTGGTGCCATGGTCTAGCCTTGAGCTCAGTGGTAAAGGGTTGGACTTGATGATCTGTGAGGTCTCTTCCAACCTTGATGATACTGTGATACTGTGATAAGGCAGCCTATGGTCATTTGAAGATATGGAAATGTCAGTTCCAATTAGAGACAAAGATCCTGATAGACAAGAAAACCCACCCTGCTTTAGCAAGCAGAAAAGTCACAGACACCTTGTAAACCTTTGCTTTGTGTACTTCTATAAGCATCAAATCCCATTTGTGTAATTGTATTGTTTTTAAAGAAGAAAAGGACAGGCTATGCAAACTGTTGTACCATATCCCCTTGTAGGCTGCTGCCCTGTGTGTCTGCTAACTGCCTCAGCCCCACCACCTCACTTACAATGAAATTATAGATTTGGAAGAAGAAAAACGCATCAGAATAAGTTAAAAGACGCTTATAATATGGTCCTTATTGTATAACTTGGGCACTACATTCCCATTTTAAACCTGCTGATAAACCATTGGGAATTTGCTTTTTCTTGCTGATCCTCTTTAAGCCCTCTATGAATAGCAGAGAAAACAACTGCACTGCAATAAAACAGGGTTTTGTTTTCCTTATATAAAATTGAGGCATTGGGTAAAATAAAGGTCAGTGCAGAAACCTTTGAAAGAAAAGAAAGAGCAATTTTCCCCTTTTTGTTTTTTTACTGTTTTCCAATGCAACATGAAAAATCATTTTTAACTTTGCCCATCTGTTTTACATAAAGCCTTAGCTGACCTTACACAAAGTGAAACAAACGCACAAAAAGCTTTTGCTGTTGGCTTCTTGCCAGGAAGACAGCAAAAAAAAGAGAAGAATATGTAAAGTTCAATCCTGTTCTGGTGTAAATTAGCCCAGCTCCAGTGGGGGCTTCTGTTGGCTTATACAAGCAGAGACTGAGGCTTGTATTCCTTACAAAAGCCAGACTCGTTAGACCAGCCTGGCTGCCACTGAAGTGTTGCTAGTGGTTTTTGAGGAGAAAGGACACTCAAGAAGGAGACACACTTGCTAGATGTAGGCAGAACACATCCATCTATGCAGCTTGTGTCATTTGCCAAACTGAAGTGGGAGGTTGCAGCATAAGTAACTGAGATTTGTGGATTTGCAGGTGTGAGTATGACTCCAGGTGTGAGTATGACTCTAGCCTTGAGCTCTGTGGTAAAGGGTTGGACTTGATGATCTGTGAGGTCTCTTCCAATCCTAATAATACTGTGATACTGTGATGACTCCAGCTGTAACCTGACTTTGTGCCACTTGCATAGCAGGGTCACTGTCAAGGTTTAGGGCTGGACTGGCCTCTATACAAGTGACAGATGTCTGTATGAACCACTCTGCCTTCTCAAGGGGAAGAGAAAGGCAATAAGGGAGAGAGAGAGAGGTGGGTTGGGAAGGAAAGTAAACCAGCTTCAATGGAAATAATAACAACCAGTAAATAGATACAAATAGATACAAAGCAATATTGAACTCATCTCACCACTGATGCTGCGAGCTGGCTGGACTCAGTGGCAGACAGGAAATGACTTCAAGAGCTGAATTCTGGAAATGGATTCAGGAACACCTGGAGCAGGATCAAAGGCAGAACTGACAAGTCCTTCTTGAATACTGGCCATTGAAGAAGATGTTTGCTCCTGGCTATCTTTTGGCTTTATACTGAATATGATATTCATGGAAAGAAATCCTTTGGTCAGTTTAGGTTCACCCATTCTGCAGGTGTCACCTCTTACTTACTGCACCTCAGGACAGGGCACAAGATTTAGAAAGAACTTTGTTCTGCACAGGAGCAAGTACCAGCAAGAGCCTTTATACACCCCAATCCCTGATAGTAACTAAACATCAGTGTTGTCCTGGCTAGAAGTAACTTCAGAAATAGCTGTCACTGGGAAGAGCCTGAGCTGAAAAATCAAATCCCTAAACAGAATGAGTTCTGCTCTAGCTTAAAACAGGATAACGAATCTGATCACTCTCTAATCAAGCTAAGCAGATGCCTTGATGTCAGACTTGATAGATTCTATTGCTTTTCTTCTTTTAGCCAAACTTCTCTCATGCACTGTTATCACGTGGACCACAAGAGAACCCTGAAGAAAGGAGGTTCTGTTATGTATAGTCAGATGAGGCATGTGGAAGGAGAGTACGTCAGGAGATAAATGCCATCTTTAAATCCTCACACACCTTACCCTGCACTTCAATAGAACCTACATTAATAGGTCTGAGTTGTGAACTCTGCCCATTATATCAACACTCCAACATAATATGATTAATGACTATAAAGTAAGGTTTGAGCTTTTAATTAAAAAGGCAATCATAAGTTACTGAGCAGGGAAGGTCTAGCTAAGTTTCTCAGAAGTAGGTTATTTAATAGAAGGAGATGCCCCAAAGGGACAGAGGGCAAAAAATCTCTCCTGACTTTAATTTTCTAGACAGATACTGTCTTAGATTTATAACAGAGAGCAGAGCTGGACATATGTAGGAATGTGCACATATGGTGATGTCCGCATTTAGAGATTGCCTAAACTTTTCATTAATAGGCAAAAGTTTTCCAGTTGCTTTCTAATTTGCTTTCCTCCTCAGAATGAAATTTCTTAGCAGGATATCTGCCACACTTTAACTTTTCTCCTGTGCAAAAATACCCCTAAGAAATGTTATTGCAAAGTGGAAAACACTTTGGCAAAGCCTCGCTTTTAGACTTTCACCCTCTAAGTGAGTTTCAGCGTTCAGATTGCAAGTGACTGCTGTGTACTTATCAGAGATCTGCTTCTTTCCTCTGTCTTATTGAAAATAGTCCAAATTCGACTATGTCACGGATTTCAGCTCACCCGTGTCCAATAAAGTCCTGACAGAGGCTGATGTATCCTGTAATGTTATCACTTTGTGTTTCAATTAACTTTAAATGAAATTTACAGTGGAGTTTATACCATAAGTTTTTCCCTGGCCTCTGAACAGAGCAAAACGTCTGTCTTTGCAATGACAGAATAAGATGGAATATTTGCAATGAAAGGGCAGCTTTTATTTGGGGAAAAAGCATAATCTGACTTTAATCATCTACATTCTTAAACACAATTAATATACCATGAGACATATGAGTACCATACAGGTAAGAATTGTTGGACCTTAATCAATAGTCCATCAAATGCAGTGTTCCTGTGAGTCTTTGAGTAGAGATGTCAAGAGAGGTGAAAGGAAGGTGAGCAAAACATGCAAGCAATAATTGTGGTGTAATCTGACTCCTAGAGATGTATGATTTTTGAGGCAATGAATAGTTCCCTTCTCTGTGAACATGCAGGTTTTATATTCTTATCCATTTCTAGGCTATCTAAAATAACTATACTCATCATTAAAAGGGAAAACAACTGGCATCTAATGCCTTTATCTTAGTTTAATTAGAAAGATAAGATCTGCCTAGGAATGAGCTTCAAAATTGGGTGGAATACTTGGTTTTATTGGTTCTTGGCTTTCTTCTGTTCTATTGTGGTGCCCTTTAAAGTGGAGCAAAGTCCACGTTCAAAGCATGGAAGCAATCAGAGAAAACTGGGCTGGAGCAGGGCAGAGTTTGTAGCAAGAGTCAAAGTCACTTACTTCCACTGAAGAGAGTTTTTCATGTCTGAGCACAGTTTGTCATATCTGAATACACTTTTCCAGAGGAATTTCTATCAAGCAAAATAATTAATTGTCCAGAAAAGAAAGTGTCATATGGTAGAAGCAATGAGCATAAGGGAGGAGAAGATGCAAAAGGGTTGTCACCTTGTGGTGGAAGGTCCAAATTATACCTCAAGTGCATATCCATGACATTCCCCAAACACCTCCCTGAATACCCACCTTGCTTCCCCCTTCCCTCTCCTTCTTCCCGGGTGGAAGAAGCGGGAAGCAGACAAAATCCTTGGTGCCTCTCGGTCTCTCAGATGCCATGCTTGACTTTGTTTTGCAGCTTGGTTTGTCTTTGTAAACACAGGTCAGAGATGCCAGGCATGTGCATCTCCCTTTTTTAGTGAAATAACGTAGGATTGGTTCTAGGAATGTTTTTATCTGTTGCTATTGGTCAAAGGCACTTGTCAAAATGCTTAAACCCCAGCAAACATGTTTGTTTGCTGCTGCTGCTGCCGCCTGTGTTTTGTCCACTGCCTCTTTGCCTTGCATGTCTTTGCACCGCACGTAGCTGTGGACTTGCATCCCCCACGAATGGCAGACCTGATTCTGCCTGCCTGCTGCACTGAGACAAAGGACAGAAATGGCTTGCCACACCCTGGGATATAGTTGCCCACTTGAGCTCAGCTGAGCATAGGCTAGTTTGACCCTGGCTGAGTCTGGGCAACAACCTAGCGATGACCTATGAACGAATTGCAACACTGGGATCTGCCAGCTGCTGCTCCAACCCAAGGGCCAACTCCTTTGCTATACACAGCATCCGATCGGACTGCTCCAGCCTGCAAACCTGGATCCTGCTTCACTTAGTTGACAGCCACTTCCATGACCTCCTGAGAGCCACAGAGGATTTGCCTTGCGTCTGTGGACCTTTTCAGACAACCTGCTCAAGCTGAGCTGCACAAGCAGAAAAGCTCCACTGCACCATCACTATGTGGAAGGCCACCACGTGGCTGGGACTATATTTTTCCACATTTATGCTTCTACAGATACTTTTGGATTACAAATGTTGAGACTCCAGCCAGTGAGTAAACTAACTCTCTTCTCTGAGGCCTGTGAAAGTTTGTGCTTAACCTTTAAGCAGCAGTTTGGGCTGCAAGACTCCCCAGTTGTAAACATCTTCTAGAAACCTTTCCTAAATCATTTAAATTTAATCTGACTGTATAGATAGATTCTGAATAAAAATAGTTTTACCCACTGCATAGCAGAATCTGTGTGTGCTAATTGTAAATAAGCTTGGGGAAATTTTGTCTCTCTCTCTCTGTTTAATAAACTATTTGATAACTTTCATCTTGGCCTCATTACAATTCGCTTCTAACCCAGAATCAGCAATGGTGTGGCCAGCAGGGGCAGGGAGGTCATTCTGCCCCTGTACTCTGCACTGCTTAGACCACACCTTGAGTACTGTGTTCAGTTCTGGGTCCCCCAGTTTAGAAGGGACATTGAGATGCTTGAGTGTGTCCAGAGAAGGGTGATGAGGCTGGGGAGAGGCCTTGAGCACAGCCCTATGAGGAGAGGCTGAGGGAGCTGGGATTGGTTAGCCTGGAGAAGAGGAGGCTCAGGGCAGACCTTATTGCTGTCTACAACTACCTGAGGGGTGGTTGTGGCCAGGAGGAGGTTGCTCTCTTCTCTCAGGTGGCCAGCACCAGAATGAGAGGACACAGCCTCAGGCTGCGCCAGGGGAGATTTAGGCTGGAGGTGAGGAGAAAGTTCTTCCCTGAGAGAGTCATTGGACACTGGAATGGGCTGCCCGGGGAGGTGGTGGAGTCGCCGTCCCTGGAGCTGTTCAAGGCAGGACTGGACGTGGCACTTGGTGCCATGGTCTAGCCTTGAGCTCTGTGGTAAAGGGTTGGACTTGATGATCTGTGAGGTCTCTTCCAACCCTGATGATACTGTGATACTGTGATACAGATTAAAACCTCTCCTTAACACACCTCCATCTTTACGGTGGAGAGCTGAGAATTCTCACTGTGTAATTTTGCTCACAACAGCAGAAATTATTGCTTTCCTGTACTAGAAACTAACACGAAGGTGGAATTTTACCTTGAAGAAATGCATATGAAAGATTCTCTTGCTAGGACCAACACGCAGGGGACAGGAGGATTGGATTCACTATGGAATTTCTGCGACGGTCATTGACAAATCCTGGTCCTTCCAGTACCGCTGTGATTGCTTAGGGATGGGATCATGAATCCTTCAGAATACCTCACCACTATCCCTACTACTGGAATGGTAGTGTAAATGGTCTCCTACTCTCACCTTTAAGCTTTCTTTTTGCCTGTTGGCGTTGTGAGAGCTTCACGGAGGAGTCTGTTTTACATTTGGTGTCTGAGGAGCTCACAGCCCTAGGCAGCGCTGATCTCAGCTGTAAAACTGAAGTCTATTGAATACAGACAACAAGGAACTGACTGCTGAAGTATGCAGATGAATTGAATCACTGTGGTCTCTACAGGTGTCCGTATGAGGCAGACAAATCTCACTAAAGATAAAACAACAGAGAAATCAGAAAGGCAGGGTAAATGAAAGCCATTTCTATTTGCTTTGCCAAGATGTGCTTAAACTGTAATTGTTGCAGTGCTTTGAAAGCACTCCGAGATGGAGCAAGGTGTTATTATTTCAGTGCTGGAGGGCATTCTTCCAGTCATTTGAGGACCAAGCACTACACATTCTAAAAAAAGTATTGTATCCATTCTTGTAAGTTGGGTTCATTAGGCATCAGATTGATTTATTGTATTGTTTCCTTCATAAATTATTTTCATTATATTTTATCACAGTACATGACTACTGCCCTCAGGGAATATGCAGCAATGAGCTGAATGGCAAGCATAATAGACTGCTTTAATTAAAATAGTGTAATGCATATTTCAGTGCTATTAACAAAAACAAAATTGATTTTGTTTTCTGGGTAATTGAATATATTAAAGCCCAGGTGCTGTTCTTCTATTATTTAACCCTCTAAGTTCAGCCTCATTTGATGCTTTGAGCACAAAATTTGTGTGTTATCAAGAACTTTAGATGAATTTTCTTCTCTGCCAGTAACCAGTCTCTCACCCTGTCTCCCTCCTTTCTTTCCTGTCTTACTCTCTCCCTTCTTCCCTTCCTTCCTCCCTTCTTCTCCCTCTCATTCTCCTCTTCTTCCTCTCTGCCTTTCTTTCCTCCAAACACCCCCATCTAGTCATTTAGCACACGTGTGCACTATCAGTGAGAAGCAGGAAAATATAAACAGGAATTGCAATAGTGAACTCCCCAAAATCCTTTCCACTGCCTTCCAGCCAGTGAGGACACTGACCCAGGCTAACGAAGAGCCCATTATTCCTCTGCACTTTTTAACCTGATGGTCTGTGGAGAAAGCATGAGTCTGCCACCATAATTCCATTAGTTAATGAACGCTTCAGGAATTTGTCTATCATATGAGAGACCCTTTAAAATTACAGTCAATCAATGACACCTGCTCTTCTAAGTGGCTTCCTTTTCTCCTTTTTCTCTTGATTTATATTGACTGTGAGTCTCTTTTATTTCCTTTACCCTCCAGATACCACAGTTTACTTTTTATCAGGGAGATGCATTATATTGTTGACATGGCAGACACAGGGATATCAGGCCAATGATTTCTGGGTAGAGCAGTGAAATGAAATCAACCAGCCAACCTAGAAAATGAACAGTGCCAGGGAGCTGGGCTACCTGACCCATCTGTTTATGAAAAGAACCATTTTGCCTAATGGTTGTCATCTGTCTTACTCATCCACTCCTGGGGAGGAATAACCTCATGCACCAATAGAGGTGAGGGATTGACCTGCTGGAAAGACTTAGAATTGCTGTTAGACAAAAAGCTTTACCATAAACTAGCAATGCAGCAATGTGCCCTTGTGGCCAACAAGGACAGTGGAAGTGTTAAGAACATGGCCAGCAGGTCAAGGAGCTTCTCTTCCCCCTCTACTCTACCCTAGTGAGGTTGCATCTAGAGTATTGTGTCCAGTTCTGGGCTCCCCAGTTTGAGAGAACTCGAGAGCTAGCAGACAGAGTCCAGCAGAAGCTACAAAGATGATGAGAGGATGGGAGCTTCTGTCTCACAAGGAGAGGCTGAGAGACCTGGGGGCTGTTTAACATGGAGAAGACAAGACTGAGAGGGGATCTTATGAATGCCTCAGTATTGAAATGGCAAGACTCAAGAGGATGGGGGCAGACTCTTCTCAGTGGCACCTAGTGACAGGAAAAGGACAACTGATACAAAATGAACCATAAGAAGTCCCACTTGAATGTGAAGAAGTTCTTTCTGTGAGGGTGACAGAGTGGTGGAACAGACTGCCCATAGAGGTTGTGTAGTCTCCTTCTCTGGAGGGGTTCCAAGCCCAGATGGACACAATCCTGGGAAACCAGTTCGAGGTAAACCTGCTTGGGCAAGTGGGGCAGTCTAGATGATCTCCAGAGGTCACTTTCCATTCCCACTGTCCTCATTCTGTGAAACACCAGTGTCCTTCATTTTCATAGGTTGAGTTTTACTTTGCAATAAGTATCGTGAAGATCAAGGGGTTTCTGGTCCAGATTTTGTCTTTTTAGGATGGCACACAGTATTTTGAATAAATGAGTTTAAACATCCAGGCCCTGAGGCTCTTCCAGTTTCATCCTTGCTCTCTCTTTCAAGAAAAAACAGGCCTGTACTCAAGGTCTTGCTGGTACAGCCACTGCAGAGAGTTGCAGCTGGAAGGAGGGAAGGAGGAGCATTATCACAGAGACACCTTTCCTAGTCTCCACAAAAGCACTTGCAAGGGGACGTGGGTAACGGATGATGAATGTTAGCAGGACTGACACTGCATTCCACCCCTCTGGGAGGAGCCTGGAGGTACCAGCTGCTGCTGCTGTTTGTAACGGTCTCAAGAACTGGAATTCAAACCTGAGAAGATTCTCCTCTGCAGCACCCCCCTGCTCCCCCACCTCTCCCAGACAGAAGTGGGTGCTGCTTATAGCAGAGATGTGGTGTATATGGAAGATATTATTTCCCACTGTCTAGGGGGAAAGTTAGTAGTTCTCCAAGTAAATAGTGGCAGCAACAGGAGGCAATCCCCTGTTATATAAACCTGCCCTGTTCCCCAGTGGTAAGTGACCTGCTAAAAGAGAATGATAGAATGAAATTAAGACATGGTAACTGTAATTGCAGTTATTTGCTTTTCAAGAAAAAAAAAATCAAATCAAAATGGGGACACTCCAACCATATGAATCAAGGTAGTATCTGTCTGAGATGTATAAAACTTGGGAATAAATCAAACAGCTGAGCTGAAAAATAAGTCAGAAATTCAAAATAAAGAAAAGTCAGACTGCACAAAACCAGCTGCTGCTGACCCATCCAGTAGTTCTGGGGACACTCAGAAAACACTAACCATCATGGTAGCCTAGAGATGCCCTCTATAAATTCTGTTATCTATGAAATAAAATATGGAGAATCTTCTTTTCCCTATCAAAGACTTTCTGTTCAAAACCCTTCACTTAAAAGCCCTTTGCAACTGATTGTCCTGTTTTTATAACAGAAGAGCAGGCCACAATTAAACTGATGAGTCATCAGCCCACTGGGTTTCATAGGAAATCCCTTATTACTTTAAAGCACCTGCTGTAGCTCCTCAATTCATTTCCCAGAGAAGAGCTGCAGATACAGATGGATTCCAAATAGTTCCCATAAAAGAACAGAGCAGCAAACTGGGTTTACATAAATTTCAGTCTTTATAGTTTCTACTCCTATGCAATTAATGAGATCTGGCTGAATCCCCAGCTACTTCTGGGTTGTGATTTATAAAGCACAAGCCTTGATTCAGGCTTCTCGAAAATTATTCCCCACGTTTTAATGTTATGAGCTCATTTCTTACAGGGCATTTCTCCATGCTGCTGCTTCTTCTTGGAACTGGTCACCTCTCATCAGTTACAAGATGTGTTTAATTATTAACAGGAAGAAGGCTGAATCGCACCAAAAAGTATTTAAATGCTGCAGCATGACAGAGTGAAATTTATTTTGGCAGTTTTTCTTATTTGGATAAGCAGTTATTAACTATGCAGCTTTTCAATATTGAATTTAATCAATACATTTAAATGGCCTAAACCATAACATTCTAGTATCAACACAGGATAAAATGTATATATGAGCACTACAAAGACAAAAAAATATTGCTTGCTTATTTGCTCTGTAGTATTTCCAGAGAAAAAATCACATAAATTAACCTAAATTAGCTAATTCCAGAGTAAAAAACAAAACAAAACAAAACAAAAAACAAGCTCAAACCCATGCCCAAATACTACAAATATGTCAGGAGTTTTAAATATTAAGTGCTGCTCTAAATAGAATCATAGAATCAGTCAGAGTTGGAAGGGACCACAAGGAGCAGCCAGTTCCAAACCCCCTGCCATGCCCAGGGACACCCTACCCTAGAGCAGGCTGCACACAGCCTCAGCCAGCCTGGCCTCAAACACCTCCAGCCATGGGGCCTCAACCACCTCCCTGGGCAACCCATTCCAGCTCTCACCACTCTCATGGGGAAGAACTTCTTCATGTCCAGGGTGAATCTCCCCACCTCCAGCTTTGCTCCATTCCTCCCAGTCCTGTCACTCCCTGAGAGCCTAAAAAGTCCCTCCCCAGCTTTTTTGTGAGCCCCCTTCAGATACTGGAAGGCCACAAGAAGGTCACCTCTTTTACAGTGATTCAATAATACCAAACAAACTGTGATCATTTAAGTAGATTTCAGCAGATTTCAGCATAATGAAAATGGTATTTTCCTAGACAAGAGTGGTATGGAGCCAGGATGCAGATATTTCATCTTTGGGAGAAGAAACTGCTCTTCGTTATTTGTGACCAGTTTGCACCCTGCCTCCCATTCTGGTATTTGCATTCAATCCAAACCCTCTCTAATAAAAGCAGAAGGCTGAATTTCAAAAGGGTTGCTTAGGAAAGCTGTATTGTTGTGGTGCAACAAAGAAATGGATAAAAAAAGGAATGAAAAGAGGTAAGTGTGGAATTAATAAACATCCAAACAACAAGCAACTGCCAGGGATAATCGCTGCAGTCAAAAACCGAAGGGTTAAGGAAGGACAGGTTTTATTCAGCCTTTACTATTTCACTGAAGCTTGGAAGTGAAACAGAGGGGATTTTTTTTTAAGGGAATATCATCAAATTGTTTCACTCAAAGATGTGGTCTGGGAACTAAACTTTTGCACTTTCAAAAAGTGATCCGTGTTTAAGGAGCACAGAAGATAATTGAGTTTGTCCAGAAGCACTCTCAAAGCTTTATGGCTTAACTCTTTACCCTAGTCAAGGAATATTCCCATTGAAGTCAACCTTTAACACTTCCTCTTCTCAGCCATTCAGCTCTGGTGTATTCTGTGAGAAAAGAAGTCTTCTGATGTCTGTACGTGGTGTGTTCTGTGAACCACTGTCACAAGGAATGAAATGGAAGCAAATACACTGAGTAACTCAGCTTGCTTCTTATTCAGATCTTTGCAGTCTCCTTGGACAGTGAAGCCCTCAAGAGTCAAATCATTTCTTTCTGACACCTGCATTTACCCAGGCTGCTCAGCTCCCAGCACAACAGGTACCCTCCTATGGGAATGGTTAGCTGCTAGCTGGTTACGCTGCGGTTTCGTTACAAAGGCCTGCAATCACAGTCAGTAATGTGCCCATTACAATTCCTTGTGCTAGCTGAGCCATGCTTTCTGCTGTCCTGAGCCACCACTGAGCCCTGCCCTGCCTTTCTCTCCCTAAAAGCCAGCTTTGCCTCTCTCACGGCAAAATGAACTGACAAACAGAAAGTGCTGCTCGCAGACAAGCTATTAATGCAATTTAATTTTCCCTAAATAGCAACTGCATCATCTAAGTTGGGCTATTTCTGTCTGCTAATAAGTTTTGCCTTGGTCTTACGTAGCTTCTCTGAAGCCAAACCCACTGCAGTTAAATAGGATTTTGAAAACGGAGGTTTCTGCAGTACCCTTGGCTCTGCACCAGAGCTGGGACTGGACAGCTGGAAGAAGAACTGATCCTGAAATATATTCAGCTAGAACTCCTGCAAAAACCTGTAAGTCAAAGGTACACAGAACTGAAAGATAATCACCGTAAACCATCTTTCAGAGAAAGGAATGAAAAAGACTTGCTTTTTATTAGCCTTCTTGGTCAGACAAGAACTAACATCTTCCCCTCCCTCCCTACTGTTCTAAGGAGAGTCAATTCCACTCTTACCTACACCTTTAGGGAGCAGGGTCTCATTAAATAAGTGCATTAAAATAAGTTTACCTAATGTTTTTTACCAGTTCCCTGCTGTGGTGCTTATGAAAGAAATTAGACCACAACTAGAGTTTATAGCCTAATATTGTATTGTAGCAGTGAGATTCATGTCAAGTGTTAGGCTATGAGTCTAGAGAAGGCTTGGAAGGTTTATGCAGTTCATCTTTAGGCTAGAGTCACTGTGCTAGTTTGAGCCTAGCTGGGATATTTTAGTGAGAGGAATTAGATGCTAGGCTGTGGAAAGGAAACAATGGTGATGTCTGCTGCACTCATAGGCTTGCTGAGATGGATAAGAACAAGAACACAAACATAGATAGCAGAGCTGCTCTCCGGCCCTGGCTGCCTCCCTTCTCTCCCTAACCTGCCGTCTGTGTAACTAATCCCTCTGCTTCCTAACCCTCCTCTGGCCAATTCTCCAAACTCACCTTGAACATAAGGCAAAGTCTGTGGTAAGGTAGAGGGGTGGAAGGGAGGTGAAGGGTGGCTGGGAGACCCTCCTGGGGACTCAGGTTTCTGGGAGGGCTGCTGTGTTCCTGTATGACCTTTTAAACTTGTCTATTTCTGTCTATAGCTGTACAGGTTGTGAATACCTGCTTGTACATTGTGCTAAGCTGTAAACACAAAGCTTCATTCTTTAATGTCCAGCCACTGAGTCTAGTCTGAGGGATTTTCTTAAGTGTGGAGGGGTGGGGAACACCCAAACCATCACAGTCACTCTGTGAATATCAGCATCTCTGACACATTTGGCTAACCTGTTCTTAAAGTGCTGGTGGTCCCACCGTTGGTTTAAACGTAGCTGCACATCTGTTGTACTTTCAGAGCAAGTGTTCTCTCAAGCTGGCCTGTGTCTGCTTTATTGAAGTGTTCACTGTTATTGTCTGTCTCATTCCCAGTGCAGAGAATAACACATATTATCTTCTCCACTGAAGCAAACTGCCCTGTGTGTGTGAGCTGTTAGGACTGTCCTGTCTTTCAAGCCAGCCTGCTTCTTTCGCTCTCACACCTGTTCAGATTTTTCGCTTTGCTTTGAAATCTCTACACTTGCTTGCTTCCCATTTCCTTTCACTGCTCCCATGAGATAGCTTCTATGACCTGTCAAGAAACCAGAAATCATCCACAGCTTTTATCACACCTTTGTAGCCATCCATTTCAAGAAGATTTTGAAACAAAAAATGCAAAGCTGAATGAGCAGCAAAAATAGAAGGAATAAAGTCCTTTCTTCCTCAAGCAATATGAGGTGCATTGCTTATTAGCTGGGGTGAAAAATCATTACCCCCTTCATCTCTTTCTTCCTGCTTTTATATTTTTCATCCTTGTTGTGAGACTTTTACCCCTATTTCAGGCTTTTTATTGGATAAAAGTGCCTGTAGGAGTATAAAGCAGACCTAAATGTCCAGTAAACAGAAGTATTTTGGCACATCAAGATGGGAAACAGAGAGATGGCACAGGCCTATTTGGAGTTACATCAGGAAATAGGAGAAATTCTGAGTGACCTGAATCGTGGTGTGACAAATACTCCTCTCCTGAAGAGCAGGGAAGAAAGGGTGTGTAAAGCTGTCCATCCTTGGCTGTTAGTTCTCTCTGCATTTAAGAAATGCAGTCCAACACTTCAGCTACGGAGACAAGAAAGTATTCAGCTTCAGCACTATGAACTGTGAGTGAGAGGCTTCACCAGGACTAGAAATCCACATGGAAACATACTGTTAATTTAACTAATATTTGGTTGATTAAATGAAGTTCTTACTGTCACAAGATGCAGAAAGAATGATTTATTTGTCCAGACATTTAGAATAATGATGTTTTGTCTGAGTATGTTCTCACAAAAAGCAATTTCATAAAATCATGGAATCATCCGGGCTGGAAAGGACCTCCAATATCATCCAGTCCAGCCATTCCACCCACTCCACCATACCATGTCCCCAGGCACCAGACACACAGGGCTGTTAAACACATCCAGAGATGTAGCCAGATGGTGTTGGGCTCTTCTCCCAGGCAACCAGCAAAGTGGACAGAGGCTGAAGTTGTGGCAGGGAAGGTCTAGGCTGGATGTCAGGAGGAAGTTGTTGGCAGAGAGAGTGATTGGCATTGGAATGGGCTGCCCAGGGAGGTGGTGGAGTCACTGTCCCCAGGGATATTGAAGCCAAGCCTGGCTGGGGCACTTAGTGCCATGGTCTGGTTGCTTGGCTATGGCTGGGTGCTAGGTTGGCCTGGATGATCTTGGAGGTCTCTTCCATCCTGGTTGTTTCTGTGATTCTATGGTTCTATGAAATACCTAAATGTATCTCCTGCTTCTCCACAAGCAGTAGATCAGGAAATCACAATGCTCTTTTCAGAACATCTTATAAATTTCTAGCAAAATACCCCAGGATTTGTCAGAGCAAAATTCATAAACCTCTTTGACTATGTTCTTATATTAAAGCCTAGTGTCTAGTCTAAACCTCCTCTGGTGCAGCTTGAGGCCATTGCCTCTCATTCTGTCATCAGTTACTGCTGAGAAGAGAGCAGTGCTTACCTCTCTACATGCTCCTTTCAGATAGTTGTAGAGAGCAATAAGGTCTCCCCTCAGCCCAATTTCACTCAGCTGCTCTTCTAAGGACTTGTTCTCCAGGCCCCTCATCAGCTTAGTAGCCCTTCTCTGTACCCACTCCAGTGCCTCCATGTCTTTCCTGTACAGCTGTGTCCAAAACTAAACATTTGCACATTTGCCATGTTCTTACTTTAAAAAGTAAGGAGGGATAAGTTAATTTCTAAAATAACCTCTTTTTTTTTCCCCATACTTTTAAAAATTATCATTTTGTTTGCCTTTTTTTCCCTTGGTAAATCTTGTCCAGTGTGTGCACAGTGACTCTTCCACAGCCAAAGGAAAATCAGGGGGCATGTAACACGGGAAGGGTGTGCCTTCCCAGTGTGTCATCTGGGGCTTGCAAAGTGAATTCACTTTAACTGACAAGACAGAAAGCAAATCTGTCAGCATATCTGTGCCCTAAGTGCTTCTGCGAGTCATGAAACTCACAGGCTATAAAGAAAAGTTACAAATGAGACATGGAGAAAAAAGAGCCCAAACAATTCTTCAAAGTCATAAATTGAGTTTTTACTTCTGGATAACATATGATTCATTGTAGGCCAATTACTACCCATCATAATAAATTATGATCATCGATGTGATGGTTTGGGTGTTCCCTGCCCCCCCCCCCCCCCCCACTTTAGAAATCACCCAGCCTAGACTCAGCCAGCTCTGGAAGTTGAATGAAGCTTATATTTACAGCTGGCACAATAGACAAGCAGATAGTTACAGTATAGACAGTTATAGACAGGAATAGACAAGGGAAAAGGTAATACAGAAACACAACTCCCCTCCCAGAAACCTGAGTCCCCAGGAGGGGCTCTCAACCACCCCTTCACCTTCCCCCTGCCCCTCTCAACCTTACCCCAGTCCCAAGGAAGAATGGAGGTTCAGCCAGGGGGGTGAGGAAGCAAAGTGGCTTAGCCAAAATGGAGAGTGAGGTTAGAGAGCTGCAGCTCAGCCAGCAGCCCCAGTGAGAGTGATGGCAAGAGTGAGAGTGGTTATCTAATGTTTTTACTTCTTGTTCCCATACATCTCAGCAAGCCTGTGAGTGAAGCAGACACCACCATTGTTTCCTTTCCCAGCCTGTAATCTAGTTCTTCTCACCAAAACATCCTAGCCTGCTTCAAACTAGCACAACATATTGACGTCAGCCATAAGAAAGTGGCACAGGAAGAGAGCTGTGTTTATTACATCCATTCCTGCTGTATTAAAGGTAAATATATATATAAACAATCATATATAACTTCAAATATATGGAACCAAATAATACTGAATCCAAGATAAAATACCATACATATGAAGGAATTTGATGAGCTGATAAGTGCCTCTACCTACAGCTAATGCCCACTTAGCTCTGAACCTAACATGACATCACACAGCACCTACAGGATGGCCAAGGGATCAGGCCCAGCCAGCGTGGGGTTAGGAAGGGCAGGTCCTGCCTGACCAACCTGATCTCTTTTTATGATCAGATTCCCTGCCTGGTGAGTCTAGGGCAGGCTGTGGATGGAGTCTTCCTGGACTGCAGCAAAGCCATTGACACTGTCTGCCACAAGAAGCTCCTGGCACAGCTGGCAGCTTGTGGCTTGGACAGATTCACTCTGATATAGGTCAAAAACTGGCTGGAGGGCTGGGCCAAGAGTGATGGTGAATGGTGCCACATCCACTTGGCAGCTGGCACCAGTGGTGTGCCCCAGGGATCAGTGCTGGGTACAGTCCTGTTCAATATCTTCATTGATGATCTGGACGAGGGGATTGAGTCCAGCATCAGTAAGTTTGCAGATGACACCAAGCCAGGAGCAGGTGTGGAGCTGTTGGAGGGTAGGAGAGTCCTGCAGAGGGACCTAGCCAGGCTGGGTGGATGAGCAGAGGCCAATGGGATGAGACTGAACAAGGCTAAGTGCAGGGTTCTGCACTTTGGACACAACAACCCCAAGCAGTACTACAAGCTGGGGACAGAGTGGCTGAGAGCAGCCAGGCAGAGAGGGACCTGGGGGTGCAGGTAAAGGAGCTGAAGATGAGACAGCAGTGCCCAGGTGGGCAGCAGAGCCAATGGCATCCTGGGCTGGCTGAGCAGCAGTGTGGGCAGCACACTGCTGCCTCTGTACTCAGCACTGCTGAGGCCACAGCTTGAGTGCTGTGTCCAGTTCTGGGCTCCTCAATTCAAGAGAGATGTTGAGGTGCTTGAAGGGGTCCAGAGAAGGGCAGCAAGGCTGGGGAGGGGCCTGGAGCAGAGCCCTGTGAGGAGATGCTGAGGGAGCTGGGGGTGTGCAGCCTGCAGAAGAGGAGGCTCAGGGCAGACCTCATTGCTGTCTGCAGCTGCCTGAAGGGAGGCTGTAGCCAGGTGAGGTTGGTCTCTGCTGCCAGGCAAGCAGCAACAGAAGAAGGGGACACAGTCTCAAGTTGTGGCAGGGGAAGTCTAGGCTGGCTGTGAGGAGGAAGTTGTTGTCAGAGAGAGTGATTGGCATTGGAATGGGCTGCCCAGGGAGGTGGTGGAGTCGCTGTGCCTGGAGGTGTTGAAGCCAAGCCTGGCTGAGGCACTTAGTGCCATGGTCTGGTTGATTGTCTAGGGCTGGGTACTAGGTTGGACTGGATGAGCTTGGAGGACTTTTCTAACCTCCTTGGTTCTATGATTCTGTGATAGGGTTCCTAAGAGCACTTGCTTTGTTGCAGCAATTTCTTCAGCCTGACCTCCATCAGACTGGCAGCACTGAAAAAAGTTGAAGGAATGAGTGTAAAGAGAGGTTGTGTTCGAATGATTACAGAATTCTCCTACAAACTTATTGT
The DNA here is from genome assembly GCF_015220805.1 of Pogoniulus pusillus. Classification (NCBI taxonomy): domain Eukaryota; kingdom Metazoa; phylum Chordata; class Aves; order Piciformes; family Lybiidae; genus Pogoniulus; species Pogoniulus pusillus. Next base: position 1,426,775 of record NC_087276.1, on the reverse strand, counting down.
AACAGAATAGTTATCCTCAGCTGCAAAATAATTACTGTATCAGATTATGCAATGGCAGGAACAAAAGAAGGTAAATCGTACTTGAAGCACACACAACACCACTACAGGTCCAGGTTAGTCTTGAAGAACAAGTGTAATGAGAAACTAAAAGAACCAACATTAGACAAGTTTCACTAAGTGTTTTGTCATCAGTGTTGGTCTTTGAGACTGATAATTAAAGAATTAAGGCATGGTACCCATTTGTCTACCTACTCTGACACATCTTGGTGTTCTAACATCAAGTTACTTCCCTGTCTGTTTCTAATCCAAGCGTTGTCGGGGTCTGGAGGCTGGCGAGAGGCGAGATCGGGGCACTGAAGACTCGACAGAGCAACTTCTATGCATCAGTACAATTTTATGAGGGTAGTGCAGCGTCTGATATAGTGCTCAGAGGAGGTGTACCCAGCCAGCCTGGGGCTGGCACAAATGAACAGTACAGATTGGCTCAAAGTTACGTGCAGGGTGCAGATAGGTTCCCCTGTAGCAAAGCAACCCGTGGTTCCACCCCAGGGGGCTGGCAGGGTCAGCCCCCAGCAGGTGTGTGTGGGTTGCTCACTGTAGCTTCCAGCTCAAGGACATCTCCCATCACAAGTTCTCATGTTTACAGCTCATGTCCTGCTGCGGGAGAATTCTCCCACAAAGCATGTCAGAGAGTTTGTCTTTCACTTGTGCCAAGGAAAGAAGGTGAATTAATGACCATGGTTTAGGTATAAATGCACCTTGAAGCTTGCAGAAAGAATTTCTGTGAATTGAGGGAAGTAATCATATCCTAAACTACTCTCTATGGTCTGCACTAAAACTGCAATTATTTACCCCAGGTAAAGACTCTGGTCTGTGCCTGTAGATGTATCTGCCACCTCCTGTGATCCAGCTGAGCTGCTGTGCAGGCTCAAGCACTGCTAAAAGGCAGACAAAGGGACAGAAGATTACTGTGTTCACTTCTCTATCTGATCTTGATATTGTGCTGTGAAGAAATGTAAGGCATCGGAATGACTGAAAATCCCAACAGACATAGAACACTTTGGCTTGGAAGGGGCTTCAAATATCATTTATATCACCCCCCCTCCCCAGGCAAGGCTCTTTCTGACCTGGTTTTCAACACTGCCAGGGTTGAAGCCTCTACAGCTTCTCTGGACAGCTTGTCCCAGTGTCGGGGTACGGAGGCTGGCGAGAGGCGAGATCGGGGCACTGACGACTCGAGACAGCAGCTTCCAGGCATCTGTGCATCAGTACCATTTATTAAGGTGATACAGAGGTTTATATAGCCCCCAGAGGGGGTGTGCACAACCAGCCTGTTGCTGGCAGAAGTGGACAGTACAGATTGGCCCCAAGTTATGTGTAAGGCAGAGATAGGTTACCTGTGGTAAACAACCTGTGGCTCCCACCCAGGGGGGCTGGCAGGGGTCAGCCCCCTGGGGCTGTGTCCGCCCCAGGGGCCGGCAGATTCCACCCCCTGGCAGCTGTGCATGGGTTGCTCATGGTTCTCAGCCTAGGCCCCTGGGAGCCTCAAGGCTCCAAGGACACTTCCCATCACAGGGCCTGATGTTTACATTCCATACCTCGTCGCAGGAGAAAGCTTCCCACATCCCAGTGCCTCACCACTCTCACGGTGAGGAATTTCCCTGTCTGATCTAAACCCAAGTTCTCCCAGTTTGAAGCCATTACATCAGACACCAACCCTTTAAAAAGCTAAGCACTTGCATCCTTCAAGCCTAATCTCACTGCTTTCTATTGGACTTTGGTGACATTTGGGGGAATTAAAACCAAAGCATTCACAGAAACCTCCAAGAGAATACTTTATTCAGGGGCAGCTTTCTCTGGAGCAGTTTATTTTCCTAATCTTTTTGAGGTAATTGCTTGGTAAATGAGTCCCTGCACTCTCAGGTCCCTCAGATGACTCTGCACTGCTTAGGCAGTATGCATCTGTTTACAAATCTAATGTAAATGGCATAAATGGAAACAAAACCTGGCTCATGTGCAACAAACCACAGACATAATGACTTTGCTTTCTCCTCCGAGGGCAAGGGTGAAATATGAAGTGTGCAGACACACTACATGTGGCAATGTGTCACACAATCACAGAACCACAGCATTAACCAGCTTGGAAAAGACCTCTAGGATGATCGAGTCCAGCCTATCACCCAACCCTTCCAGTTAATTAAACCATGGCACTGAGTGCCTCATCCAGCCTCCTTTTAAACACCCCCAGGGATGGTGACTCCACTGCCTCCCCAGGCAGCCCATTCTAATGCCAATCACTCTCTCTGTGAAAAACTTCTGCCTAAAGTCCATCCTAAACCTGCCCTGGAACAGCCTGAGGCTATGTCCTCTTGTTCTGTCAGTTGGTGCCTGGCAGCAGAGCCCAACCCCACCTGGCTACAGCCTCCCTTCAGGCAGCTGCAGACAGCAATGAGCTCTGCCCTGAGCCTCCTCTGCTGCAGGCTGCACACCCCCAGCTCCCTCAGCCTCTCCTCACAGCCTTGGTGCCTTTCTCTGGACACATTCAAGCACTTCAACATCTTTCTTAGATTGAGAGGCCCAGGACTGGACACAGCACTCAAGGTGTGGCCTGAACAGTGCTGAGTACAGGGACAGATTGACTTAGAAACATCGAATCAGTCAGGGTTGGAAGGGAGCACAAGGATCAGGCCAGTTCCAACTCCCCTGCCATGCCCAGGGACATCCTACTCTAGAGCAGGCTGCACACAGCCTCAGCCAGCCTGGCCTCAAACACCTCCAGCCATGGGGCCTCAACCACCTCCCTGGGCAACCCATTCCAGCCTCTCACCACTCTCAGGCTCAACAACCTTCTCCTCACCTCCAGCCTGACTCTCCCCACCTCCAGCTTTGCTTTATTCCCTCCAATCCTGTCACTCCCTGAGAAACTAAAAAGTCCCTCCCCAGCTTTTTGGGAGGCTCTCTTCAGATGCTGGAAGGCTACACGAAGGTCCCCTGGGAGCCTCCTCTTCTCCAGCCTGCCCAGCCCCAAATCTTTCAGTCTGTGCTCACAGCAGAGCTGCTGCAGCCTCTGAGCATCCTCCTGGCCCTGCTCTGGACACACTCCAGCATCTCTACAGCCCTCTTGTAATGGGGGCTCCAGAACTGGATGCAGTGCTTTAGGTGAGGTCTCATTAGAGCGCAGTAGAGGGGGAGAATCACCTCCCTTGTCCTGCTGGAGTTCCCTGGTCCTGCTGGCCACAATATTCCTGATACAGGCAAGGATGTCTTTGGCCTTCTTGGCCACCCAGGCACACTGCTGGCTCATGTTCAGTCACTGGTCAGCCTCCTAGTCCCTCTCTGCCTGGCTGCTCTCCAGCCACTCTGTCCCCATTCTCTAGCACTGTTTGGGCTTGTTGTGGCCAAAGTGCAGAACCTGGCACTTGGACTTGTTAAATCTCATGACACTGGACTGTGCCCATCTGTCCAGCTTGTCTAAGTCCCTCTGCAGAGCCTTCCTGCCCTCTAACAGATCCACACTTGCTCTCAACTTGGTGTTGTCTGCAATCTTACTGGTATTGGACTCAATTCCCTCAACCAGATCATCAATGAAGATGTTAAATAGGACTGGGCCATACCTTGAGTGCTGTGTCCAGTTCTGGGCCCCTCAATTCAAGAGAGATGTTGAGGTGCTGGAAGGTGTCCAGAGAAGGGCAACAAAGCTGATGAAAGGCCTGGAACACAAACCTTATGAGGAGAGGCTGAGGGAGCTGGGGTTGTTCAGCCTGGAGAAGAGAAGGCTCAGGGAAGACCTCATTGCTGTCTACAACTACCTGAAGCGAGGTTGTAGCCAGATGGGGGTTGGTCTCTTCTCCTAGACAACCAGCAACAGAAGAAGGGGACACAGTCTCAAGTTGTGCTGGGGGAAGTATAGGCTGGATGTTGGGAGGAAGTTGTTGGCAGAGAGTGATTGGTATTGGAATGGGCTGCCCAGGGAGGTGGTGGAGTCAACATCCCTGAAGGTGTTCAAGAAGACTAGATGAGGCACTTAGTGCCATGGTGTAGTTGATTGTCTAGGGCTGGGTGCTAGGTTGGCCTGGCTGATCTTGGAGGTCTCTTCCAACCTGTTTGATTCTAAAATTCTATGATCTGATCCCTGGGACACAGCACTGGTGACAGCTGCCATCTGGATGTGGCACCATTCACCACCACTCTCTTGGCCCTGCCATCCAGCCGGTTCTTGACCCATCACTGAGTGCCTCTGTCCAAGACTAGGGCTGCCAGCTTGACTAGAAGTTTGCTGTGGCAGACAGTGTCAAAGGACTTGCTGAAGTCCAGGTAGACTACATCCACAGCCATTCCCACATCCACCAGGCAGTCATCTGGCCATAAAAAGAGATCAAGTTGGTCAATCAGGACCTGCCCCTCCTAAATCCATCCTGGCTGGGTCTGATCTCTTGGTCATCCTGTAGGTGCCCTGTGATTGCACTCAGGATGATCTGCTCCATTATCTTGCATGGCACTGAGGCCAGGCTGACAGGTCTGGAATTTCTTGGGTCCTTCTTCTGACCCTTCTTGTGGATAGGTACCACATTGGCAGCTTCCAGTCTTCAGGAACCTCTCCAGTGAGCCAGGACTGTTGATGGAGAGTGGCATGGCCAGCTCAGCTGCCAGCTCTCTCAGCACTTTAGGATGGATCTCATCTGGTCCCATTTCATTCTCTGAAACTCTGATAGTTTAATCTAGAAGAAGAAGAATCTTCTGCCTCCTCTTCACATAGGAAAAAAGGTATCTTTAGAGAGGAGAGGAGAGGAAAGACAAATCAAGGGGACTTGGCTTTTCCATCTGTCATACTATGTGGCAGGAGAAGCTGGCTTGGACCACTCAAATCCATGATGCACCTAGATGGTATGGAACTACCTAGAGCTTTTCAGCTCTGTTATATTTGAAGTGGCTGATGACTTTTCTCTGATAGGAAACTTATGTGGTTACCAGGAGATCCCAAACTTAAAAATGTGGCCTTGGGTCTGAAGTTTTCCTTGGAGTCTCTCTTCAATTTTTTTGAGCAGTAAATTCAAGAAGCTAATACCACCATGGCTCCCTTCTGTTTCCTTGACCTTCAGGGGTGGCCTGAATAGTGAGTTTAAAGGAAGTGACTAGCTCTCATCATGTCATACCTGAAAGATATTCCCTGAAAAGGTATGGGAAAAGATAATTTGAGTTCAGAAATTGATTTCTGAAGTAAAGGAACAACAAATCTGCTGTTTAATCAGTTAGACTGGAATGAGAAAAGCAATCACATTCATGTTGGAAGTCCCTCTTTCCACCAGATGCCTCCCTAGGGAAGCATGAGGGGAAACTTGAGGGCACGAAGGTGGCAGAGCCCTTGAACAAACAGCCCAGAGAGGCTGCAGAGTTTCCTCTGGAGATCCCAAACCACCCTGGATATGAGATCCTGGTCAAGCAGCTCTGGGTGACCCTGGTGGATAACTAGTTGATCTGCAGAGGTCCCTTCCAACCCACACCATGCTGTGAGTCTGTGATTCATTTTGTCACTTTTATACTTGAAACTTTCAGAGGCTGTGGTCCAAAAGGAGAAAGATATATCTTTCAATTGCAAAGCCTTTGAGTAATTTATAGCTTCTTGGGAAGTACACTTGTGTGTTCTCTTGTCAACAGAACCTGTCAGAAGGACTTGTTGACAGGAAAAATAGTCTTTCTGGCCTCAAGGGTCACACTTGAGAACGCTTGTGGGTATGGATCTCACCTGAGACATACGTGCTGTGCAGCACCACAATTTGATTCGCCTGTCTTAAACCCCAGATAAAATCCTGGATGGAGCCATTGATGCCACTTCTCATTAGTAGATGTGGTCACAGTTATCATGTTTGAGTGTCATTTACTCTGGGGGGTAGAATTTTCCGAAGCACCAAGAATGTTTAAGAAACCCACAGACATACCATGAGTGAATGGGCTTTTCCAAGTGAAATGTGGTGTTCTGCAGCTGGGCAGAGAAGGTGAACCTACACACAACGTGAAAGGCTGCATTTATCTAACTTACTGTGTGAATGACAGAACCTGTGTGAAATAGTGAAGCACTCACTGAGAGCCAGCAAGAGGCTATAATAAACAAAGAGTCATAGTGATTAAAGAGGTGGTTAAAGAGCCAAAGCCATGAAAAGATAAATATGACCACTTCGATATTTATACCTACACTCTGAATGCTCACACATGCACTCATTTCAGAATAGGTGGACTGTCCTGCCAGAAAAAGTCTTTGGAAAACACAAAGATCCCTTGGAATGGATCTTTGAAATGCTACTTTGGAAGTCAAAGTCACTTATTTGTTTACGAGAGGAGATAGTGAATTTCAAAAGGCAGATGAGATGCTAGGAAAGGATCAAGTGTTAGGTCAATGTATGGCATGGTGGAAGATGCAAAAGGGCACCATCTAAAGGGGGAGCACCAAATGACAAGTTCTCTCTCAAGTAACAAGGAACAGACATGTGCTTGCAAAAGTTCCTCTGTGCCATCACATTTGGAGGAAGGTGTGGGAGAAAAATTCTTGGGAGGTCTTGCTGGGAGGCATCTTTAAGCTCTCATTCAAGGTCAAGACTGAAATGCCAGTTTCAGAATTGGGGATGCCTGAGGACAAGGACCACACAGGGCTCTGAAAACCAGAACACAAAGCAAAACAAGGTTTGGGTTTTAATTGGATACTATTAAGAGAGCAGACCTTGGAAGAGAAACTTCCGATGTGAAGTGTGTGTGCTTTGTCACAAGGATGTAAACTGAGATACTTGGAATAACTGGCACAGGGGATTTGCATCTTGAACCAGACATTGCTGCTGCATAAAAGTCATCACACTCTGCCTTTCAAAAGTTTTAAGTGCCCACAACTTATTTCACTACTGCACAGCTGGAGTTGCTCTAAGTCACTTCCTGAATGAGAATGGGATTCTCACCTATGGCTGTTTGTGATCCATTATGCAAAATCTGTGTCAATTTTGATATTCAGGCAAACATAGAATCATAGAAACCGTCAGGGTTGGAAGGGACCACAAGGATCCAACCCCCCTGCCATGCCCAAGGACACCCTACCCTAGAGCAGGCTGCACACAGCCTCAGCCAGCCTGGCCTCAAACACCTCCAGCCATGGGGCCTCAACCACCTCCCAGGGCAACCCAGTCCAGCCTCTCACCACTCTCCTGCTCAACAACTTCCTCCTCACCTCCAGCCTGAATCTCCCCACCTCCAGCTTTGCTCCATTCACCCCAGTCCTGGCACTCTCTGACAGCCTCAAAAGTCCCTCCCAGTTTTTTTGTAGGCCACTTCAGATCCTGGAAGGCCACAAGAAGGTCACCTGGGAGCCTCCTCTTCTCCAGCCTGCACAGCCCAAACTCTTTCAGTCTGTGCTCACAGCAGAGCTGCTGCAGCCTCTCAGCATCCTCCTGGCCCTGCTCTGGACACTCTCCAGCATCTCCACATCCCTCTTCTCCCAGAGGCTCCAGAACTGGATGCAGGACTTCAGGTGGGGTCTCAGCAGTGCAGAGCAGAGCAGAGGGGGAGAATCACCTCCCTGGCCCTGCTGGCCACACTTCTGCTGCTTCAGCCCAGGCTCTGCTTGGCTTTCTGGGCTGCAAGTGCACACTGCTGCCTCCAGCAACACCCCCAAGTCCCTCTCCTCAGGGCTGCTCTCCAGCCACTCACTGCCCAGCCTGCATTTGTGCTTGGCATTGCCTTGACTCAGGTGCAGGACCCTGCACTTGGTCTTGTTGAACCTCCTGAGGTTGGCTTGTGCCCACCTCTGCAGCCTGGCCAGGTCCCTCTGGATGGATCCCTGCCCTCCAGCCTGGCTGCTGCACCACACAGCTTGGTGTGGGCAGCAAACTTGCTGAGGCTGCACTCAATGCCTCTGTCCATGGCACCCACAAAGATGTCGAACAAGACTGGTCCCAGGACTGACCGCTAAGGGACTCCACTTGTCACTGGTCTCCACCTGGACATGGAACCACTGACAGCCACTCTTTGGGTGGGCACATCAAGCCAATTCCTTATCTATCCAGTGCTCCACTCACCAAACCCATGTGTCACCAGCTTGGAGACCAGGATGTGGTGCAGGACAGTGTCAAAGGCCTTGCTCAGGTCCAGGTAAATGACATCAGTTGCTCGCCCCTCATCTATGAATGTTGTGACCTGTTCATGGAAGGCCACCACGTTTGTCAGGCAGGATCTGCCCTTGGTGCAGCCATGCTGATTGCAGCCAATCACCTCTTCACCATTCTCCTGTCTCAGCAGTGCCTCCAGGAGGATCAGCTCCATGATCTTGCTGGGCACAGAGGTGAGACTGGCTGGTCTGGAGTTCCCTGGCTTCTCCTTCCTTCTCTTTTTGAAAATGGGAGTTCTGTTTCCCCTTTTCCAGCCAGTGGGGACTGCTCCACACTGCCAGGACTTTTGGAATAGAATAGAGAGGGGTTTAGCAACCTCATCTGCCAGCTCCCTCAGCACCCATGGGTGTATCCCATTGAGTCCCATGGACTTGAACACTTTCAGATTCTTGGGGTGATCATGAACCTGCTCTTCACTTATGATGGGCAGCTCTTGCTTCCAGCCCCTGTCATTATCTTCCATGGCTCCAGGAGAGTGGCTGGAGGCCTTTGCAGTGAAGACTGAGGTTAAGAAGTCCTTGAGAAGCTCAGCCTTTTCCACTTCACTTGTGACCATTTCACCTGTTTCTGAAGGGGCCCAACCCTCCCTAGGCTTCTTTTTGCCATTAATATACCTGTAGAAATCCTTGGTGTTGCCTTTGACCTCCCTGGCTAGATTCAATTCCAACTCTGCCTTGGCTTTCCTAACCAGATCTCTGGCTGCTGGGGCAGCTTCCTTGTGTCCCCCAGTTCCAGCTGTCCTTTCTTCCAGTCCTTGTGGAGTTTCTTTTTGTGTGGCAGCTTGTACAGCAGCTCCTTGCTCAGCCAGCCAGGCCTCCTAACATTCTGCCCTGCTTTCCTCTTTGCTGGTGTGCATTGCTCCTGGATATCGAGGAGGTGATCCTTGAGTGCTGACCAGCAGTCCTGGGCCCCTCTTTCCTCTAGGGCTTCATCCCATGATACTTTGGCCAGCAGATCCTTGAAGCCATCGAAGTCTGCACACCTAAAGTCTAGGGTCGTAAGCTTAGAATACCTCCTCCTGGTTGTCCTAAGGATCTTAAATTCAACTGTGTCATGGTCACTGAACCACACAACCACTACAATGATTGTTAATAACTATGAAAACTGTTTATTAACGTTAAAACTGAACAGAAAACTTATTCACAAGGTTCAAAATGCATAGTTTGGAAATTTATACATGCAGGGAACAGGCAAAACTGAAGATTCTTGCTGTTAATTATGCCACTTATCCACTAGAGGACACAGGAAGCTCCTCTCTGCTTATGGCAGAAGGCAATTAGTGAATGACAAGAGGCTTTTAAGTATTTACTCACAAAATATTATCAGACAGTGCCCAAAGCACATGGAGGGGTTGCTGCTGGAGTTTCCCAGGCTCTTTTCTCAGAAGCTGGGAGTCTATAGCATAGTCTCTGCCCTGGTTCCTCTTGATTCCCGATTCAGCAGAAGCCTTGCAGAGGGGCAGGCAGGATGCGATGCCATGTGCAGTCTGGGCACAGTGCCATGCTGGCTGTGCAGGCTGATTGCCTGCAGGCATTTAGAGCCTGCTCCTGGTAAGGTCTCCAGGGCGTGGAGCTTCCAGACAAATTCAGATTGCAATGAGGCAGTATCAGCACTGCTATCTGCTCATCCCTTTTATCAATGTCTGCCCAAGACTAATGGGGCATTGGACATAGATTAGCCAATCAGAGTGGCACTCTGCCAAGTCTGGCCATATCAGGTGAAGCCAGGACTTTCATTTTCCTTTCCTGTTCTTGCTTCCACCAGCACAGAAGGAGGGAGATCAGGGGAACACGTGTGGACAAGCCAGAGTCCTTAGACATAAGGGCTCCAGGTTCTTTGTCCTCTTTCCTGCAGTTGCTTCTCCCCAGCACATAAAGAGAGGGAGCAGGGAAACATGCCTGGGCAAGCCAGGGCATGGACAAGCCCATTTTTGGCATATCAGGCCTACCACGGCAGTATTTTAATATCATCATATTTGGCTTGCTCTTCCAAGTCCTGGGTACTCCAGGATAAATCTGGCACTTTGTTACCAAGAATAATTCTTTTCCAAAGTATATTGTGGATGTGCTTTCTGATGAAGACATAAAAAAATCTGGTGATTATTTTTTCATGTATGTTCACCATTTTTAACCATTTTAAAATTTCTTTCAATTAAAGAATGTAATAATAATAATAATGATAATGATAATAATAATAATAATAATGCAAAAGGTGTTATTGAGCAAAAAAAGAAATGAAAAATAAGTAGAAACCAGTGCCCTTCTTCCCTAAGGCTGGCCAGGATACACTTTCAGAAAAATCTAAACTATAATATAAAATAAAAAAAACAACACTGCCTAGATTTGGAATCTTCTTCAGAAACACAGTTGTCCAAAGATCTCTCTAAACTCAGTGAAGAAAGAGTGGTACCTGCAGAAAGATTCTCATCATGGGATGAGATTGAGCAGGGCCAAGTGCAGGGTTCTACACTTTGGACACAACAACCCCAAGCAGCACTGCAGGCTGGGGACAGAGTGGCTGAGAGCAGCCAGGCAGAGAGGGAGCTGGGGGTGCAGGTAGAGGAGCTGAAGATGAGGCAGCAATGCCCAGGTGGGCAGCAGAGCCAATGGCATCCTGGGCTGACTCAGGAACAGTGTGGCCAGCAGGGAGGTTCTTGTGCCCCTGTGCTCAGCACTGCTCAGGTCACCCCTTGAGTGCTGTGTCCAGTTCTGGGCTCCTCAATTCAAGAGAGATGTTGAGGTGCTGGAAGGTGTCCAAAGAAGGGTGACAAAGCTGGTGAGGGGCCTGGAGCAGAGCCCTGTGAGGAGAGTCTGAGGGAGCTGGGGGTGTGCAGCCTGCAGAAGAGGAGGCTCAGGGCAGAGCTCATTGCTGTCTGCAGCTCCCTGAAGGGAGGCTGTAGCCAGGTGGGGTTGGGCTCTTCTCCCACGCAACCAGCAGCATCAGAAGGGGACAGAGTCTGAAGTTGTGGCAGGGTAGGTCTAGGCTGGATGTTAGGAGGAAGCTGTTGTCAGAGAGAGTGATTGACATTGGAATGGGCTGCCCAGGGAGGTGGTGGAGTCGCCGTCCCTGGAGGTGTTGAAGCAAAGCCTGGATGAGGCACTTAGTGCCATGGTCTGGTTGACTGGATAGGGCTGGGTGCTAGGTTGGACTGGATGAGCTTGAAGGTCTCTTCCAACCTACTTGATTCTGTGATTCTATCTCATTCTACTGATAATAGAGACACCCTGATAAATGCATATCAATGAAGCATTTGTTTTACTTGCCTGGCAAACATCTATGCTATTTGAGGCCAGGCATCCAATCTGCCCCACCACTGCTCATCCAGATGCTTAGATGTCCTACAAGTCCTCTGTTGTACCTTCCAGCTCTTTGTAGATGTTCTTGATACCCTAATATATGTCATATATTCTTTGATAACTGTGTTTAGGGAGGTGAACAAAGCCTTATTATCTAAAGTTAGCTGAGGTTAATTCTTGTTTTGGGGATCATGTTTAGCAAATTTCCCCCTTAATGTGTGGGGCTGCTATAAACAATCTGGTTTCATTTTCACATCCTTAACCTGTAACCATGCTTGGGCTAAATTGCTGACTTACCATCATTACACACACGATTAAGCTGAGCCTGACTATGTCTTGGCCTCACCCATGTGAAGCTGAGACTCTCACATCATCTTTCTTGTTTTGACATTAAGCTCTTTGGAGTGAAGATTGTCTTCTACCAGTTTCCAAGTTTCCACCTCACAGATGAAGATCTTTCTTGAAATGAAGAGTGCAAAATTGTTAGATCTGTTAATATAAGGCTGGAAAATAATTAAGCAACTTGAACAGAATAGAAGCTTTTTTTTTTATCCTAGGCCAGCCAGACTTCCTTTTACATCTTCATTATGTTTCCATCAAGTTGATTAATATAAATAATCTATTTACTTTGCAAATTGTTAACCTTCTGCCCCACATAGTTTTGTAGAACAAGTCAGCTGGTGAGTTTGCAGGCCTAGCTGTAATTATCCTATATTTACAGGAAAACAGTGTTTAAATCCTGTCTATCCTGCTATTGTCTGGATGGGAAGAAAGTCGTGTGCTTTCTGTTGCTAAGCACATAACTCGTCTCTAATAGTAGCCCATTCCACATTTCTTGCTAGGAATACGAGCACAGATTAAAAAGTCTGATGGATACCTATTGACTTAATATTCAGGTTAAGCAAACAAAGTGTTTTATGCCATAGGAAAATACCAAGGAATCATAGAATCATAGAATCAACCAGGTTGGAAGAGACCTCCAAGATCATCCAGTCCAACCTATCCCCCAGCCCTATCCAGTCAACTAGACCGTGGCACCAAGTGCCTCACCCAGTCTTTTCTTGAAGACCTCCAGGGACGGTGCCTCCACCACCTCCCTGGGCAGCCCATTCCAGTGGGAAATCACTCTCTCTGTGAAGAACTTACTCCTAATCAAGAAGGTTGGAAAAGACCTGGAAGGTCATCCAGTCCAACCATCACCCAGCTACCAGGAACACTAAACTATGTTCTGAAGCGCAATATCCACATCCTTCTTCAACTCCCCCAGGCATGGTGACTCCACCACTGCCTTGGACAATCTATATCAACACTTCACCACTCTCTTGCCCTTCTTTTACCCAACCACACCTTTGTGTGCTCTCATCTTCTGCTTCAAACCCATCCTCTTCCTCTGTGTCATTCCCATGCCCACCCACGCCCACCATGGCAATCCCAAAGCCCACCATTGCTCCCCAAACCCTCCATGCCCTCCCCAATCATCTCCTAAACAGTTGGCTCTGCAGATCTGCACTTTGTACAGTCACAGGTTTAGGTTGGAAAAGATGTCTCAGACCAAGAAATTCAACCATTAACCTAATGCTGCCAATTCTACCTCTGAATCACATCCCTAAGCACCACATCCACAAGGTTGTTGAACACTGTGGGATGGTGATTCCAACGCTTCCCTGTACAGCCTGTTCCAGTGCCACTCTTCCCTCAGCCTGCAACATGGCACAGGGTTGTTTGTGACTCAAGTGCAGGACCTGACATAGAATAGAATCATAGAATCAAGCAGCAGGTTGGAAGAGACCTCCAAGATCATCCAGTCCAACCTAGCACCCAGCCCTAGACAATCAACCAGACCATGGCACTAAGTGCCCCAGCCAGGCTTGGCTTCAACACCTCCAGGGATGGTGACTCCACCACCTCCCTGGGAAGCCCATTCCAATGCCAATCACTCTCTCTGTGAATAACTTCCTCTTAACATCCAACCTGTACTTCCCCCAGCACAACTCGAGACTGTGTCCCCTTGCCCTTGGCCTGTCGACCCAGGAAGAGTGTTCCATTTCCTAGGAGCAAGCCTGGTTGGGCACTTCAAGTGGTTCTGGTGCCACAGTATGTGGTCAGCATTTGCCCCTTGTGGCACATTCAGTGGAGTGGCTCAGAGAAGCACAGAGTCTTAGGAAAATACAATTTTACCTGCTGAGCTCAGCAGTTTCCTGACTTTTTGGTACAGGTCTCCTTGTTCAGACCATGCTTAGGTTTCAAAATCTAATTTGCTGTACAGCACAAGCTTCATTGACTGCTGTAACACAAACCTGGCATTTAAAGTAAATTAATTGCTGATTATTTCTAAGGTACAGCAAAGTATTTACAGGAAATTTACAGGGAAGTTTTTTGATCATTGCTGAAATGCTGTTTAAGAAATCTAGCGGCCACTAATTTTAATTAGGAGAATATAATTCAGGACTAATCAAATGTGTGAATGTGCTGGTTTGCAGCTAGCAAGAATGTTTTAGTGAGAACAATTAGATCACAGGCTGTGAAAGAGACACTGTGGTGATGTCTACTTCACTCATAGGCTTGCTGAGAGGTATAAGAACAATAAAGTAAATCTAGATAAAACATTTGGTCACTGTCTGGGCTTTGGGCTGCATTTCTCTCTGTAACCTAACCTGATTAATCCACCTTCTTCTTACCCCCCCTGGCTGACCCTCCATTATTCCTTGGGGAACAAGGCAATGTCTGGGGTAAGGTAGAGAGGGGTAGGAGAAGGTGTAGGGGTGGTTGAGAGCCCCTCCTGGGGACTCAGGTTTCTGGGAGGGGAGTTGTGTTTCTGTATTACCTTTTCCCTTGTCTATTTCTGTCTATAACTGCATATACTGTAACTATCTGCTTGTATATTGTGGTAAGATGTAAATATAAGCTTCATTCAATTTCCAGAGCTGGCTGAGTCTAGTCTGAGTGATTGCCAAAGTGTGGGGGGCAGGGAGTACCCAAACCATGACAGTGAATAACAATATTTTTCTGTCCTTCATAAAATGTATACACTTTTGCATTTGATCTTTGAAGAGCTTTTTCCCTTCCGGATGTGCTCTTAAACTGCAGCTTGGTGCTTATTGATTTGATTAATAGCCTGGTATGTTCATTTTATTGAATTTCTCCACTTTTGTACAGAATAGTCAGCTCTCTTATTCAGAAAAATGAGCTCATTTGAAAAAGTAAGAACTAATTTCAGATGAATGCTTCCACAAGATCATTTCATAGACTGGTGCATGCCCTATTTCCAATGACTTAACAATCACATTAACTTTTTGCTGGCTCCATTGCATTGCTGGACAGGCTGAGAGGGTGATATAGAGATGTTTTTTATCTGAACCATAGTCTACCAAAGCAGTTAAGCAGAAGAACACCTTAAACATAGCTATATCACTAAAATCTCTCCAACTGCTCATGTGCTCACTTTTATGTGTGCTACGTTGGACCCAAGCCACAATTGCCAATCTGATAGATAGGGGCTTAGTAAAATGTATTGAGAGGAACCATCTCTGTGGATAAAACTAACAGTTTGAAAATGTGTTAACTATAAAATGACTAGAGTTTAATTTTCTCTATCATTAGGGAAGGATATTAAAAAGTCTTGCCACAGTAGGCTGGGTAGTAATTCTTAGATGGCTCTTGAAAAGGCCTGGCACATAACTCACTTCCGTGGCTTTTCTAGTAATGCCCATTCCAAGGCTCTTGGTCTTTCCACATTTTAACATCATTCTCTCTGTCTTTCTTGACAACACTCTCTATGATGAGACCTCTTGCAGCCTCTTGCTATTCACTCACTCAGGAATGAGTTACAAATTTGTCCTAAGAGATATTAAAGAGAGAACACATTTTTTTTCTGCTTGCTTACCTTGAGGAGGAATGAGGCAAACCCAAATCTGATAGTGCTTTATAGACCTTTTATTACAGTGTCTCATCTCCTCCCTGATTTTACAGACCCCTCTTTACTCATGTTGATATCTCTCTTAGTAACCAGGATTCACTGAATTCTCCTGAGCTTCCAAGCTGCCAGGCATGGAATCAGTGCACTGAAACAAAGAACAGGCTTAGCAGCATCAGTTACCCAATCTGCCACTGCTTCAGCATGAACTACAGTGCAGGTAGGAACTCCATGAAGAAGACTGACATATAAATACAGGGTTGGAAAGTTTTTATTCAAACCTATCCAATTTGAGTTAATTTCCAATGTTCTGGATGAGATCCATTTTATGTATTTTTGAGTGACCTGCTGACTTCTGGCACTCAGCATGCACTGGATATTTTTTCCTGTGCTTCTGTTCCTCTATGAACTGACTGTTAATTTAAACAGGCTTCTTGGATTTCACATAAGTATGTGGCAATAATGAAGTATGCAGTCAAGCAGCTTTAAGATAAATGGGAAAATATAAATTATTTTCACTATATGGGGCTCAAACACTGTGTAGAGCTTTGAGTTGTGCTCCAGCAGTGAAAACACAGGCCAGTATTGAAATCTACACTGAATTGTATGCTGAATATTTTGTTTAAACCAGAGGGAAAAGGAGAAAGTTTACAGAGAAGCACCCATAATATTATATGTAGATTCATAGCACGGTTTAGGCTGGAAGGGACCTTAAGTATGATCTGTTTCCAACCCCCCTGCCACAGACAGGGACACCCTTCCACTAGACAAGTTCACTCAAGGTCTCATCCAACCTGGCCTTGAACACCTCCAGGAAGGAAGCAGTTATGATCTCCCTGGGCAACATGTTCCAGTGTCTCACCACCCTTACTATAAAGAATTACTTCCTAATAGCTAGTTTAAATCTACCCTCCTCAAGCTTAAAGATGTTCCTTCTCACTTGTAGTGTCTTATCACTACAAGCCCTTGTACAAAGTCCCTTCCTGGCTTTCTCATAGGCACAGAGTCTGTCATGAAACTGTTCTCTTTGCTTAAGTAGATCTTAGCCTTATACACATCTTTTTAATTAGACAATTACATCCTCCAACCACCTGTACCTGCACTTGAGAAAGTATCATAAGGACCCCAAGACTGATAGGATCATCATATCACTCTCTAGTACTTTTCTGAACCAATCTACAGCCTAATGTTTTGTTTGTTTAGATGATGGGGAAAGCATCAGAAAGAATGGGAGCTGGACTAGAAATAAGGATGTGCTTTGTTGTGTAAGAAACAAGTACCAGGGCCACTCTGACTCTGGAGGTCATCCCTTTTCTTTCATCTGTTGATGTTACAGTATCACAGTATCACAGTATCACCAAGGTTGGAAGAGACCTCACAGATCATCAAGTCCAACCCTTTACCACAGTGCCCAAGGCTAGACCATGGCACCAAGTGCCACATCCAACCTTGCCTTGAACTGCCCTAGGGACGACGACTCCACCACCTCCCCAGGCAGCCCATTCCAGTGTCCAATGACTCTCTCAGGGAAGAACTTTCTCCTCACCTCCAGCCTAAATCTCCCCTGGCGCAGCCTGAGGCTGTGTCCTCTTGTTCTGGAGCTGGCCACCTGAGAGAAGAGAGCAACCTCCTCCTGGCCACAACCACCCTTCAGGTAGTTGTAGACAGCAATAAGGTCTCCCCTGAGCCTCCTCTTCTCCAGGCTAAACAACCCCAGCTCCCTAAGCCTCTCCTCGTAGGGCTTGTGCTCGAGGCCTCTCACCAGCCTCGTCGCCCTTCTCTGGACACGCTCAAGCATCTCGATGTCCTTCCTAAACTGGGGGGCCCAGAACTGAACGCAGTACTCGAGGTGTGGTCTGACCAGTGCAGAGTACAGGGGCAGAATGACCTCCCTGCTCCTGCTGACCACACCACTCCTGATGCAGGCCAGGATGCCACTGGCTCTCTTGGCCACCTGGGCACACTGCTGGCTCATGTTCATTTCTCATTGGGCACACTCGAGTTAGAATAATCTCATCAGTGCAGGTCACCTTTTGTGTCTGGGCAGGAAGGGGAGCTTATATGCTTGCTTCATGCTACAGTAGTCAGAGAGATGTCGACCAAGCTCGGCGTCTGGGCGACACGGGAACATGTGGCTCCTGTCGTCCGCATGCATGCTCAGACTGAAGCCTGGGGAGCTCTGACTGCAGAGGCAAACCAGGGTTTTGCTCCACAGAGCCTCAAAAGATGTGACACTGTCAAAAAGATGTTTCTTACAGACAGGGTAAAACTGAAGAAGCAAAAAAGCCCCTTATGAACTGGAATCAACTTCTGTTCCTTCTACTACATGTATTATCTTTTATAGTAAAGCTGTCAGGTTTACAGTAAAGTTTTTCCTTAGTAGAGGAGCCTGGAAAATTCTGTTAGCAGAAGAGTGAGCTCCTTCAGAGCGATTGAAAAGGTTTAAACAAGCTGTACTTCGCTGCACCATAACTCATTATATCCCTGTTCTATTTAATTTAAAGCAGTGTGGTTACGATCAGTGGAGTTCCTTTGCTGGAGAGAAGGAGGTTTTCACTGCAGAACAAATACACAGCATGTTTTGTTTCCTTAATCTTGTGCTGTAGGTCAGTTCCAACTCCTGCATTTGGCACTGGGCCTTTGTTTAGTTTAAGGCCAAGGAAAACAGAGAGAGAATAGCTAAATTGAAAAATTGAATTTAATATGTTAAGTATTATGCTGCAGTCTATACATAACATCAGTGTTCCCCAAAGTTATATATGATTATTGTAATGCTCTTTGACACAGATTGATATGAACCAGAAGTGATTAAAGGGCAGGTAGCAACATTAGGTCTGCTCTTGAAGAAAAAGAAACAAAAGTCTGAAATAGGGCATCAAGTGAATCTGGGTAACACACTACTGCAGAGCTGCAGTGAGACTGTGAGAGTGGCTACAGGTGATATCATCATGACTGATTCAGAGTTTGAGCCAGTAACATCAGGATTACAGATGGCTCCTTGCTTTAGGTGTACTGCTGAGCCTGATACCATTTAGCTTCCTTTGCAGGAAGCAGTGAGAAGTATTTAGATAAGGAGAAGAGTTTTTAATATTATTACATTATCCCAGGAATTTGGGAGTGTACAATGACAGGACTTTATTCATTGGCACCTGATACAACATACAGTTCAGAGATGATGCCTCAGACAACTGAGAATAAGGGCAAACATGCAATGCAGCAGTTAGATGCTCCTACAGCACAGACCCCTCTAGGGAAGAAACCATTGCTTGTTATTGCAGTAGTGCACTGCCTAAGTTTTACAACATGAACATGAGTCCACTCAGTGTTGGGTGGCAGTGTCTGACTTTTCTTGCATTTAAGTTCTGCAGAACTTCACAGAATCACAGAACCATTGAGGCTGGAAGAGATCTCTGAGATCATCAATTCCAGCCTATAATCTAACATCATGACATCAGCTAAGCCATGCCAACAAGTACCACAACAAAGCTTTTTTAAAGATCTCCAGAGATGGTGACTCCACCACCTCCTGGACAGTCCATTCCAGTGCCTAATCACCTGTTTCCATGAGGAAGTGCTTCCTAATATCCAACCATAGAATCAGTGAATCAACCAGGTCGGAAGAGATCCCCAAGCTCATCGTGTCCAACCTGGCACCCAGCCCTGTCCAATCAACTAGACCATGGCACTAAGTGCCCCATCCAGGGTAGTTGTAGGCAGCAATAAGGTCTGCCCTTGAGCTTCCTCTTCTGCAGGCTGCACACCCCCAGCTCCCTCAGCATCTCCTCACAGGGCTCTGCTCCAGGCCCCTCCCCAGCCTTGCTGCCCTTCTCTGGACAACTTCCAGCACCTCAACATCTTTCTTGAGCTGAGGAACCCAAAACTGGACACAGCACTCAAGCTGTGGCCTCAGCAGTGCTGAGCACAGGGGCAGAAGAACCTCCCTTGTCCTGCTGCCCACACTGCTGCTCAGCCAGCCCAGGATGC
Organism: Pogoniulus pusillus; assembly: GCF_015220805.1. Classification (NCBI taxonomy): domain Eukaryota; kingdom Metazoa; phylum Chordata; class Aves; order Piciformes; family Lybiidae; genus Pogoniulus; species Pogoniulus pusillus. The sequence goes on along the minus strand of NC_087276.1, from coordinate 1,407,438 downwards.
CATTGGCTCTGCTGCCCACCTGGGCACACTGCTGCCTCAGCTTCAGCTCCTCTACCTGCACCCCCAGCTCCCTCTCTGCCTGGCTGCTCTCAGCCACTGTGTCCCCAGCCTGTAGCACTGCTTGGGGTTGTTGTGGCCAAAGTGCAGAACCCTGCACTTAGCCTTGTTCAGTCTCATCCCATTGGCCTCTGCCCACCCATCCAGGCTGGCCAGGTCCCTCTGCAGGGCTCTCCTACCCTCCAACAGCTCCACAGCTGCTCCTGGCTTGGTGTCATCTTCAAACTTACTGATGCTGGACTCAATCCCCTGGTAGAATCATAGAATCAACCAGGTTGCAAGAGACCTCCAAGATCATCCAGTCCAAGCTACAACCCAGCCCTATTCAGTCAAGTAGACCATGGCACTAAGTGCCCCATCCAATCCTTTCTTGAACAACTCCAGGGCTGATGACTTCACCACCTCCCTGGGCAGCCCATTCCAAAGGCAAATAACTCTTTCTGATACAGATCATCAATAAAAGTATTGAACAGGACTGTGCCCAGCACTGATTCCTGGCACACACCACTAGTGACAGCTGCCAACTGGTTGTGGCACCATTCACCACCACTCTCTGAGCCTGGCCAGTTTTGCATAGTTTGTCCTGAGTTGAGAAAATGCAAAGAGACTTTGGTAGATCAAGCCCCTGGGGCTCATTTTAACACTTTGGAAGTCAAGCCCTCCTAAGTAGAGTGCTGCACTGGTCTATTGACTCTAATGTAACTGCAGTGCTTCCAAGAGCTGAGAATCCAGTCCAGAGCATCTTGTATGATCTTTCTTTCACTGCCATACTAGCACATAGCCTTCTAACAGACAAGATGTGCTTTTAGTAGGTGAGTTCCCAATGACCAATTCTTCTCAGAAAATCTTGTGCTGAACAGTCCTAAAGGACATAAAATGGGCTTGAGCATGTCCTGTCTCATTTACCTGCCTGTAATCATTGCAGCCAGAGGGGGGAAAACAGGACAAAAGAAACGCAGGCAACCCAGTCTGGTTTAATCCTGCCACCTGAGAGGGGTTCATGGGGACCATGCCCCTGTCGTGTGCAAGGCAAATGTGCCCCCCATTTTTGGAAGACAACACCTGTGGGTTCTGCCATTTTTGGGTCTACTTGGGTGACTGCCAGAGGTGATTGGGTGATTGTGTGGCCAATGAGACCTTTAGCCTCAGCCATTGCCCTATAAATGGGGGTGAACAGGTGAACAAGGAGCTTGTGTGCTTGTTTGTTCCTCGCTCACCTGCTGCTCTCCTGCTGCTCACCTGCTGCTCTCCTGCTGCTCACCTGCTGCTCACCTGCTGCTCACCTGCCCACCACCTCAGCCAGCAGCTGACTCCACTTTGCAGCCCATGGGGAATTCGCCTCAGGGCTTCTGTTGACTATTTTCCTGCCTATGTTTTGGGCCACAGACATCAGGACTAGTGAGTATTCTTAACTCTTTGTTCTAGTTGCTAAAGGGTTGTAATCGACCTCACAAGCAGTGAGTGAAGCTGCCAGACTCTCTATTAAAGACATTTCTGAAACCTTTCAAAATTCCATGGCATAGAGACATTCTGTACAATAGTTCTGCTAACTGCACCCAAGAACTTGTGTGGAGAGTTGCAAATAAGTTTGGGGGAATTATTTGGTGTATATTAATAAATTATTTAATAACTTTTGAATGGGCCTCATTGCATTTCACCCCAACTCAGATCTCAACTAGTCCCCTTCATAACAAATCTGCAGTTGTTTTTTTCCTGCTACCTGTGTGCAGCAGGGATCCTATATTTAAAGCATTTTTGCACAGCTAGGGAATTACTCTGCTTTCAAGACAAAGTGTAAAACACTCCTAGCCCACTGCAAAGGTCACAGTTGCAAGGGAATGTCCTTCCCATGAGTCTGGTCCTTCCCTTGAGTCTGGGCAGCTGTAAGCCTAAATCTGGCTTAATGAGGAAACGGAAAGTTGAATCTTGCCATTATTTTTTCCAAGGAGAGATTTATGTGATTCATTCCTGGAGTTTAGATGTCTGTCTCACAGAAATGTGACTGTTCAGGAAGTTCTTAAACTCGAAGATGAAAATAAGCACATTTGTCCAAATTTACTACTAGTAACAAGTGCGACTTTTGCCTCCAAATTTATGCCACCAGAACCGAGGCACATTATTTTATATCATTGCCTCCTCAAATACTGCTTTGAAACTGAGGCTCTAAGTTCACTGACTTGGAATTTGAAGACAAAACTTCACAACTGGAAGACTGGACCTATGTCTTCTCTTTTGCCAGACTCACAAAGCTGTTAAATGCTATAAAGCCTTTATTTTATTATTTTTTTCCATCTAAGCAGAACAAGTACATGAGCAAATGACTTTTGCAGTTAGCCTAGAGAAAGGCTTGTCTCTTTAATATCTGAATGTGACAGCTTTGCACTTCTACTCTCGTTTTATCCAGCATTTTTAATTACACAGCAGAGTGCTACTTTCTCAACTGCTTGCAACTCCTGTGGCCATTTATTCCACTGCAAAAAGGGTGGAAAAGACACTACTCAATGCAGTTTAATTCTTAAGCTGCCTAGACTGACTTTATTTTTCCTTTTGAAAAATGATATTTATTTTGCTCTCTCTGTGACTGATCTCTTTGCTAATGGTTATGGTTAAAGAGAAGAGGAAAATTATGGTGCCGGTTAAAAGTGTGAAAATTCGGCATGCTTTTATTTTCCACTGCTCTCTGCTCAACTGCTGGATGAATAGAGTGTTATCCTCTTTCACTAAATTCTGACAGAAAGCCTGCACTGGAGCCTAGGAAAATGATCATCCTGAAGAGCAATTTGTATCTCCAGAAATCATCAGCCTTGGCACAGAGACAGAAACACCAACTAGCACAGTGTGGCTGTTTGAGATAGATTTCTAGCTCACACATAGGGGAGAGGTGAATATTCTAGGGATAGGCCATATAATGGCAACAACAGATAAGTTAATATCATTTCATTGGAGCATCCAGAGCTTTATGTCTGGAAGCACAGCTTGGAACTTCCCCTTGCTGGCTTCTGCCGCTTCAGCTGTGCTTGCTGCTATCTTCCCCAGCTGCTGTTTTGGCTGCTGCTGCTTTGCTGCTTTGCCACTGCTTGACCCCTTCCCCATCTTCCTCAAGGTTATGATATTTCTCTAGAAGTTTATTTCTGCTTATACTGTTATATTTACACCATAAGAAATACAATTTCGTTTTCCTCTGACTTTCCAGAGAAAATCCATGTTGTGATGACTTTATTCTACTGGGGGAGGGACCCACCGGAGAGACCCACCCTAACCCAGGACACACGACCAGAGTAGCATTTAAAAGTATCTGCTCTTGACTGCCCAGAATCAAATGACTTTGGAATTTAAGCCTGAAAAGTGCAAAGTTCCACTGCTGAAGAAAACCAAAAAATCACTACAGTGTAGTTCAGTGAGACAAACAGTGAAAAATACAGAAAGATATTTGCCATTCACATCTTTACTGAATCAAATTCACATTACCTGATGATCTGGACATCTATGAGTATTTATTACAATTATTCTACTGCTATGTAATGCTATAATATGTATTTACCATATTTGTAAGAGATCAGCAGATCTTTCTCCGCTCCTCCTCATGAGCAAATTGTAGACAACAAATGAGGCAATCCCTCAATCTCCTCATCTCTAAGCTGAAGAAATCTATTACCCTCAGCTAGTCCTTGCAACTATATAATCACAGAATAATTTTGATTGAAAGAGATCTTTAAGACCACCAAGTCTGACAGTTAATGCAGCACTGCCAGGTCATCACTAAGCCAAGTTGCTCAGCACCACACCAGCGTAGCTTACAAATCCCTCCAGGGATGGCCACTTCACCACTACCTTGGGCAGCCTGTTCCAGGACTTGATAACCATTTGGGAAAGACATTTTACAAGTATCCAATCTAAATTTCCCCTGTCTCAGCCTGAGGTTATTCCTCTTGTCCTATCACTAAAATAATGAACACTCATTCCTCCTCAGCATTTGTTGTCCATTTTGGGATGTATTTTTATAGCATTGCTGTACTGTAGAGCTCAAAACTGCACCGAGTACTCGAGAGGTGGCTGCAGCAATGCTGTATGTAGTGGAATGGCAGCGGTGAAAATGCCTCCCCAAGATGTAGGACAATAGAGAATGACACTTGGAGCAATTTGTATCACAACTCCCAGCAGGCTGAGCATACGTGTTAACTGCTGCCTCCAGACACTTATTGATGAACTAATGTTGTGTCATTGTTATCCTGCCATTGAGAATTCCTTTCTTCAAGATAAATCACATCTTTCTTTGCTAACTATAAAAAAAACAACAAAGCAACCAAACAACAAAGATTTTTTTCTAATGTAGTCAATGGAAATGTTATGATAATGTGTTGAAAATTCACTCTAAGTCATTTTGTTGATGGCAGTATTATGGGATAGCCTATAAATGAAATTCTATTGTATTGTAAACCTGTCTGGGAGATCAATAGATATTATGAAGGATCAGACTAATTTATCTCACCTTCCTCTTAAATTAAAACCTAAGTGGCCTGAGGCTGGATTATTTAGTTGAAATAATCTTTAAAGAGATTTTATTGTTAATTATCATTTAAAAATGAAAAAGGGATAGCAGAAAGATTAATAGAAACTCTTTTTAAATAAAAAGTGATAGGATAACAATTTTACAGCAACAGAAATGTATGAGGAAAGAAGGGAGATTGATGCCATGGCAGCCTGTATATTATTTGTATCAGGTGCTAGGGTCTCCTATTGCTGAGACACTGTTAACTTACACTAGAAACACACCAAGATAGGAACAGAAACTCTAAGGAAAAGAATGCCTTTATCTTAAGACATCTTGATTATTTCTTTCCACAGCATACCTCTTTCTGTCTCCTAGATTGAGATTTATTAAAAGTATATGGGCATTTCAAGATGACTAAATATTGAAAAGCACTGTCTCTCTAACTCCCACTGGCAGCCAACAGCCATTCGTTCTCATCAGGGAGATATGCAGTCCAAACATGCAGACTCTCTCCAGGCACCCATCCTAGGTTCTCCCTCCTTTTTCTCTCACAGGACCCTAACTTCTTCCCCTTCATCCAAAGGAAGGGCTACAAAATTCATTGCCATCTGATCTGTGGAGAAAGTTTGCAGCCCCCTGCTCCACCAAACAGACTTATCCATTTCTAACATGGTTTTCTAGGGTGTGCTAACTAGCTGTAGTGCAACTGGAGAGATTTAACAAGACCAAGTGCAGGGTTCTGCACTTTGGCCACAACAACCCCAAGCAGCACTACAGGCTGGGGACTGAGTGGCTGGAGAGCAGCCAGGAGGAAAGGGACCTGGGGGTACTGATAGATAGTAAGCTGAAGATGAGCCAGCAGTATGCCCAGGTGGGCAAGAGAGCCAATGGCATCCTGGCCTGCATCAGGAACAGTGTGGCCAGTAGGACAAGGGAGGTTATTCTGCCCCTGTACTCAGCACTGCTCAGACCACACCTTGAGTGCTGTGTCCAGTTCTGGGCCCCTCAATTCAAGAGAGATGTTGAGGTGCTGGAACATGTCCAGAGAAGGGCAACAAAGCTGGTGAGGGGCCTGGAGCACAAATCCTATGAGGAGAGGCTGAGGGAGCTGGGCCTGTTTAGCCTGGAGAAGAGGAGGCTCAGGGGTGATCTTATTACTGTCTACAACTACCTGAAGGGGCATTGTAGCCAGGTGGGGGGTGGCCTCTTCTCCCAGGCAACCAGCAATAGGACAAGGGGACACAGTCTCAAGTTGTGCCAGGGTAGGTATAGGCTGGATGTTAGGAAGAAGTTCTTCCCAGAGAGAGTGATTGGCATTGGAAAGGGCTGCCCAGGGAGGTGGTGGAGGCACCGTCCCTGGGGGTCTTCAAGAAAAGCCTGGATGAGGCACTTAGTGCCATGGTCTGGTTGACTGGATAGGGCTGGGTGCTAGGTTGGACTGGATGATCTTGGAAGTCTCTTCCAATCTGGTTGATTCTATGATTCTATGATTCTATGATATACAAGCAGATTGTAAAGCCAGAGACACTGCTGCAGAACAATGATGTCCATTCTATTGTAGAGCTAAGTAGGAGACCCTCCCATTTAAAGCATTTTTGCTGCCTTTGAAAATCTCTTTGTGTCTATGGAATGAAAGCCAAGTGTGCAAAAGCTGTTGGAAAAATAAGGCATCTACAAAATGTTCTCATCTGGCTGAAGAAAGTCAGGGTTCTGTCTTGTACTCTCATCTTCTAAGAAGTTTACTCTAGAGTTTAGAAATTATCCTGCCAAAACTTCATCAAAGTCAGTATTTGTTTCCAAAATGTTCCACTTCTGGCACAATATCAGCTGGAGCAGAAAACACTCCATTGAAAATATTCTGCCTCCTTCCATAAATGTTCATTAAGTGCACATGTAACAGTAGCTGAACTAGCTGTCTGTTTACACACATCAAGTCATCTGAAGTATTACGAAGTCAAACAGGGCTCAAGGGTTGGTTGAAAAACAGTGTCATAAATTTTAGTAACCCTTGATCTCAACTTGATGCTCGTTGTAACATATGGCTGTGAACAAAACTAATTGGAACATCAGGAAATGGTCAGAACACAAATGAAAAGCATTAGCAAAAAAAGTCTGACACCACTTTGATTAACTTAGAATAATACATTAGTATGGCTGGCAAATTAAATTGCTCTCCAAGTCCTGACACTGGTTTTTATGTGCAACTATGACATGATTGTTTATCAAATTAATTAATTTTCTATTGATAGCAATATTAGCTTTTAATTAAGACATGAGGATATAAAATAATTTAACATGAAGCTTTAGGAGTCACTAACCCTCTACTCTTCTTGCAATCAGAAACAGTTTTAATGAATATAATTATACTGTATTCATGGTAAATATGTATATAAATTACTTTTTTGAGTAATTCATCCTGAGCATTTATTCCATCTCTCTGATCCTGTCTCTCCAAATATGTGAAGATATATAGACTTATCATAGAATCACAGAGTCGACCAGGTTGGAAGAGACCTGTAAGATCATCCAGCCCAACCTATCACCCAGCCCTGGCCAGTCAACCAGACCATGGCACTAAGTGCCCCAGCCAGGCTTGGCTTCAACACCTCCAGGGACGGCAACTCCACCACCTCCCTGGGCAGCCCATTCCAGTGCCAATCACTTTCTCTGCCAACAAATTCCTCCTAACATCCAGCCAGACTGGACTGCCTAATTTTCATTGTTGAGGTGTACAGATGCTGTGTACACAAATATATCAAACCTCAGATATAAACACAATGTGTCTGGTAGTATATAGATCTTAACAGACCTGTCAAGTCTTAAGCACTGTGCATAAAACCTGAGGCACTCTGTCTGACTTTCCTCTGCTTATGATGCTTGTAGCTCATGCCACTGGGAAGACAGTGCTTGGTTGACAGGCAAATAAATATGAGCCAGCAGTGTGCTCAGGTGGCCAAGAAAGTCAATGGCATCCTTGCTTGTATTGAAACTTGGTAGTCAGCAGGAACAGGGGTATATTCACACCACCGCCCCCCGTCCCCCCATATCCCATAATGAGCACTGGCGAGGCCACATATTGCAGTGTGTTCAGTTCTACCCCTCCATCAGTGTGAACTAATCATGTGCTGGTGTGATTTAAACTGATCTGGAGCTAGTGTTCACAAAGCTTTGCAGCACACAGCCTAATGCTGATTTAATTGACGTTGTGATGAAAACAGTGATCACTCAAAATCTTCAGAGATCCAGCACAGGTAAGAGACTATGTTTGCCTTTTTAATCATTATCAATGTGGTTTCTACACCAACAACTTCTTTACACATTATGTATATGATTTCCAGTGTAGTGTGATTAGTCATTACGCATCTTTGTTAGGGGATAATTATGTGCAGGCTTTAAAACCAGTTTGTTAGGGGACAATTATGTGCAGGCCTTAATACCAGTGGAGCTCTGGCAAGTGTATAATCATAGAATCACAGAATCAACCAGGTTGGAAGAGACCTCCAAGATCACCCAGTCCAACCTAGCACCCAGCCATAGACAATCAACCAGACCACGGCACTAAGTGTCTCAGACAGGCTTTGCTTCAACACCTCCAGGCACAGCAACTGCACCACCTCCCTGGGCAGCCCATTCCAATGCCAATCACTCTCTCTGACAACAACTTCCTCCTAACATCCAGCCTAGACCTTCCCCAACACAACTTGAGGCTGTGTCCCCTTCTTCTGTTGCTTCTTGCCTGGCAGAAGAGCCCAACCCCACCTGGCTACAGCCTCCCTTCAGGTAGTTGTAGACAGCAATGAGCTCTGCCCTGAGCCTCCTCTTCTGCAGGCTGCACACCCCCAGCTCCCTCAGCCTCTCCTCACAGGGCTGTGCTCCAGGCCCCTCTCTAGCTTTGTTGCCCTTCTCTGGACACCTTCCAGCACCTCAACATCTCTCTTGAATTGAGGAGCCCAGAACTGGACACAGCACTCAAGGTGTGGCCTGAGCAGTGCTGAGCACAGGGGCACAAGTACCTCCCTTGTCCTGCTGCCCACACTGCTCCTGAGCCAGCCCAGGATGCCATTGGCTCTGCTGCCCACCTGGGCACTGCTGCCTCATCTTCAGCTCCTCTCTACCAGTGCTCCCAGGTCCCTCTCTTCCTGGCTGCTCTCAGCCATTCTGTCCCCAGCCTGTAGTGCTGCTTGGGGTTGTTGTGGCCAAAGTGCAGAACCCTGCACTTGGCCTTGTTAAATCTCATCCCATTGGCCTCTGCCCACCCATCCAGCCTGTCCAGGTCCCTCTGCAGATCTCTCCTACCTTCCAACAGCTCCACAGCTGCTCCTAGCTTGGTGTCATCTGCAAACTTACTGATGCTGGACTCAATCCCCTGCTCCAGACCATCAATAAAGATACTGAACAGGACTGTGCCCAGCACTGATCCCTGGGGCACACCACTAGTGACAGCTGCCAACTGGATGTGGCACCATTCACCGTCACTCTCTGGGCCCAGCCTTCCAGCCAGTTTTTGACCTATATCAGAGTGAATCTGTCCATGCCAGGAGCTGCCAGCTTGGCCAGGAGCTTTTTTTGGTCTTGGCTCCATCCAGCTTTAGGTCTTCACTTAGTTTCTTGGGGAGTATAGAGTCTGAATAAATTAAAAAATCCTAATTTTGCTTTCCCTGTTAGCTTTTTTTTTTTGGTAGAAGCCTAAGCAAAACTGTGGAATATCTAATTTACACGAAGGATATTTTCATGTGAGAACTTAGATGAGCTAAAAACTGATTAATGCCATTCGTGTTCAGACATAGTAGAATTCCAATTGCCTGCCTGAAAAAAAGCTTATCATTTTATGATTTTTACAGTATTTCTCTGCTGCAGGAGCTTTTTCTATTAGTGAAAGTGCAGATACATTGGGGCTTATAATAAACAGGAAATAAGCCACCCCACCCATTCCAAAAGAACTAATTAAGTCCTACAAGGAAACTAAATGTAAATAAAATATTGATTAAGAACTAAAAGGATTTTAATTCTATTACTTTCAGAAATAATTTGATTTAAACTAAACAGACAACTGGGAGCAGATACTTTGCCTTAGCATTTTTTTCAAATGGCTAATTAAAATTTTCCAAGAGGAAATTCAAGTTTAGTGTCTGGATTTTAAAGACAAATAATGTTTGCCTCTTTTCATTATGAGGATGTGAAGGTTTATGCAGTGCCAAAATGCAATATTGCATCTGCATTCTCTTAGCAATGAGCAGATAGCATGGGTGCACTGCGGCTATAAAGTGCTTTTAATTAAGGAAACTCAAACATTTGAGTGTCGTTGTGGTTACATCTGTCATGGGTTTTCATATAGAGTTTTGCTCCGTTTAAGGAACTATCTGCAGATAACTGTTTTGGGGTTTCGGGGGGGTTGCTTTGCATTGGTTTGTTTTTGAAAGATGGTCCTGGTTTGAGCTAGCACATCACAACTTCTATGCAGTTATTTGACTCCTCAGCTCGGTCTCTTCTCAGCAATGGCCCTTTACAAAGTTCAGACCATGTTCTCACAGGCAGTTGTTGCTTCTAGCAGTGAGAGTGCTGGTGATTAGAGTTACTAGCAAGGCTTGGGACTCAGAAAGGCTCTTGCTTAGACTTACTCCTGTGCAGAACTAGGTCGCTGCTAAATTTTGCTACCATGATGGGGTGCAGTAAGTAAGAGGTGCTACCTTCAGGGAGGAGAGGACAGGACAGCTCACTCTAAATTGCCCAGCAAGGGATTCCATACCATGGACATCATGTCCAGGATAAAGCTGAGGGGTCATCAGAGTCAAACCTCTTCTTTAATGAGGCATCTGTCCATCCTGCCTCCATGTGATGATTTGGTAATTCCCTGTCCCCCCACACTTTGGAAATCACCCAGACTAGACTCAGCCAGCTCTGGAAATTCAATGAAGCTTAAATTTACAGCTTAGCTCAATATACAAGCAGATATTTACAGTATATACAGAAATAGACAAGGTAAAAGGTAATACAGAAACACAGCAGCCCTCCCAGAAACCTGAGTCCCCAGGAGGGGCTCCCAACTGCCCCTTCACTTTCCTCCTACCCCTCTCAACCTTCCCCCAGTCCCATGGAAGAATGGAGGTTTGGCCAGAGGGTTAGAAAGCAAAGTGGCTTAGTCAAAGAAATGACAGAGAGGGGTGAGGTTAGAGATACAGCTCAGCCAGCTTCCCAGCAGAAGTGCTGAGTGTGTTATCTATGTTTTGATTCTTATTTTTATACCTCTCAGCAAGCCTATGAGTGAGGTAGACATCAGCCTTGCTTTACTTTCACAGCCTGTAATCCAGTTCTTCTCACCAAAACATTCTAGCTAGGCTCAAACTAGCACACTCCAGTCCTAATTTGTATGTTTCTAAACCCAGTTCCTGAATCCAGGTCCTGAATTCAGTTCCCTTTCCCAGTTGTTGCCCAGAGCATCAGTGATGACAGTGACATAAATACCATCTAGGGATTTGGCTTGTAAATGATTTTGTACATATTTGTATCTACTTAATTTGATGTTTGTTATTTCAGTTAAATTGGGTTTAGGCTTGGTTTTTGGTTATGTTGGTTGGTTGGTTTGGGTTTTTTTTTCCCCCTAATCCATCAATGTCTCCCCCTTATTGCCTTTCTCTTTTGGGAAGAGAGAGGGGTTCACTGAGAGTCTCTCATTTATTTAGTGGCTTGCCTAGCTGTAACCCTCACAGCTGTTGTGATGGAGCACTCATTGTGTGCCCACTGCCACTGAGTGGCAATTTTATTATTTATTGGGAAGGAGATGAATCCAGTTCTTTGTTTGCATGAGACCTGAACCAAAACCCGGCAAAGTAAATGGAAATTACTCATCACTTTATAATTTTGTATAGTGCTTGGCTTTCAGTGTTGTTTGCTGTTTCACAGCACATTATTTATTAGATTTCTGATGGCTTACAAATACACTACCAAATGGAATGGGACTGCAGTCATAAAGGTGCACAGCGTTTGAAAAATGGCTCTGAAGAAACTTTCACAACTATAAATTCTTTGCAGATTCTTTATGCAGCTGAATTAAACTCCTTCACTCTCTGTGACTGCAGAGGGGCAGAAAAGGATCAAATTAAAGCAGAAAGCATGCTATTGACCTCCCTGTCCAAACACATGTGTGAGCAGATGGGATTGACAGAAGAGAAGGATGGCCCATTCCTTCCAACATTTCATTGCTATATTTTGCCCCAAAATAATACAATTAAAATAGTATTAAAATAATAACCTACTGAAACAAGCTGCCCACAGAGATGGTAGCTGCCCTATCCCTGGAAAAATTCCAGGTCAGAGGCTCTGTCAGAGACTGAGCTAAACACTATGTCCCACCATCTCAGACTTGTTTTGAGCTAAGTTTCTGAGAAGTGCTAAGTGATGTACTCACTGTCCCAAAGATCCCCTCCTGCATGAGCTCAGACTCCCAGGAGCTCCCCAGTATGTAACTGGACAAGAAACCAGCCAAGGAATGCAGAGTGAGCCTGTGCCTGCTCCCATGGCACCACCTGCCTGACTGCTCAGCTTGCATGGACTGAAAGACCACCACTCTGGGCCACCACACCTGGAACTGAGCTCCTGTCACCCAACACACATAGGAGGTGAAGGCTTCCTGTTGTGCCAGGTGAGGCTGATTCTGACCCACCTGCAGTCTGGCAGCTCCTGGGTATCAACAGCAGCCATCATTATGGAGAAACCAGCCGGACAAGGGGGCTCAACTCTGGAAAGCCCCTACCACAGCCAGCATGCCCAACACCACTGCACAGGGAGCCTGGCTAAGCAAAGCACTCCTGGGAACTGCTAAGTGACTCCCAGAAAAGCCTGCACGTTCCATGAGGCAGCAGGGAAAAGGAGAGCAGCTCCAACCTGCAGACAGCACTCCACACCCACCCTCTTCAAACGGACTTTTGGGATGCTGAATGACTCTGGGGTGACCTTTCTTCTTTCTGTGTGAGGGTACTGCTTTTCTTTCTCTTTCCCTCTCCTCACCCCTCCCTATCCTCATGTGTGTACAATAAAATTTACCTATGTGTCTGACAGTGTTTGTGCCTTAATTCTGTGCCCAAGAATCTGAACCTCCCATACCTGGGACTCCTCCAAACTGGAATAGGCTCTGAACAACCTGATCACTGCAAGGACTTTGGATTAGAACACTTTTAAAGGCCCTTTCCAACTGAAACCATTAAATCATTCTATGACTGTGGAGTAGTGGGAGAGAGTTCTCCTTATGCCAGGACATGGGACTGGAATATAGACTGGGAAGAGAAGAAGATGCAGAACCAGCCTGAAGAAATGTGAAGAAAGTTGTGACACAAAGGGTTCATGTTCACCCTTAGCCAAACCTCTCTTGAGCTGTCGTGGGTAGGCAGGTCAGCAAGCATGTGGCATACCAGATATATGTATTTTGAAACTGTTCCCATAAAAGGTGGGCAATTCATGTCTAAGCTGAGTCAAGTTGCCCATCCAGTCCTCCCTGCAAATTTTGAAGCAGTTTTAAGCAACTTTTCAAACAACTGGACAAGTAGGTAGGGGGAGATTCAAAAGAGAAAATTCAGAAGACATAAATGCTGTCAGAGCCCCTACCCTGCAGCACAGCTCCACAAATGGCTGGATGGCAGATAAAACACTCAGTATTGCTGTGGCTCCTGCAGCCCATCACTGCTTTGGTCTAGGCTCACTTTTCCTAGGCATCAGAAACACTCATTTGAGCAAACTAGATCACTACTGAGCTAATTATTGCAACCCTTATGATCCTCCACACCTAGTACTTCTGCAGGAAAGCAGAAGCAACCTTTAGATATAAAACCTTCTCCTCTGTGTGGGCATGAAAGATTACAACTTGATTGGTCGGAATCTGAAGCCTATGTCCTCAGCTACCCTTTCTATAGCTTGATGCCTCTTTTGACTTTGAAGTGGCTCTATTTAAGCTCCTCTGTGTACATACAGAATTATCTGTGAGGATGAAAGGCAAGATGAAACTAGAGTCCACAAGTAATGCCTTAAAGAACAAGAGACGTAGAAGAGATGCACCAATAATATTCATCATTAATCATCCCAGCTCAGTACACCTACATGAAAAACATGTGTTTGTATATTTACACAAGTGTGTAAAGAGTGTGGAGACAGCTCACTGTTTGTTTGGTATATTGAGTGCACATTTGGCTACAACACAAGTAAATGAGAATGACGTTGACACATGATGTGTGAGCTAAAGGGAGTGTTTGAACTGCTGGATGTCCAGTGATGTATGGAGAGCCAGAGCTGACATTTACAAATGCAGCTTCTCTATTCTGTTTTCCTTTCCTGACCCTGTCAAGCAACCCTTTCAGCATCCAGGAAAGAGGAAGAAGAGACGGGATGCTGATAAGCAAACTATACTTGACTGCCTTTAGTGGGCCCCAGTCCACACTTTTAATCTTTCCCTGCTTCCCTTTGCCTGAGCTTTACATACACCAAACCTGGCATAAAAATATATAAGATGTTGCTCAAATTTCATTACGTGGAGTTGTAGTATAAAATGTTTTTGCTCTTGTAAGTCACGTCCATTAAAGTAAGGGAATATTACTGTAAACTGCTCTTAGCCCAGTTCAGCATCTTGCTTGCCATTAAAATCAAAGCCAGTTGTGCACTTAGACTTATTTATTGTCATCTGGACAACAGTGCAGCACTCTTGACTCTAATATTTAAACTTATTTGGTCATTTACAAATATATATATTTTTAAATACTAAAGTTTCTAAGCTGTTAGAACAGGAAAATAAAGCTCTATTAGGTGATGAGAGGATGAAAAAAACCTGAAAACAGTGAGATTTTCAGATCCTGCAGTTAATCAGAACACAGGACTAGGCCAGACAGATGGTGATTACCATAAGTGAAGATCACAGTACTTCAAGAAGTGCTCAGCAGTAAATGATACAGTGCAGTTCTCATTTTGTCCTTTGAACCTGATCAACTATAGTATGAAGAACCATTGGAGAGGCATGCAACATATATTTCTCACTCAGACTTCAAACATGAATATCATGCTCCCAGGGGCAATCTACATTTAAGAGTCATACAACTGATTTTTGGTCTGCCCAAATGGAAAATAAAAGCTATCTAAATACTGGTGTATTTTACTCTAAAGCAAGTGTCCTTGGTATTAAAAAATGTGGCTCTAAGGCATATCAAAAGGGATATCTAAAGGATAAGAAAACAACCCTCCCACCCCCCTATCAATCAGTGTGCAAAGCCCACAGAACATCATCATTTATAAAATATGCTGTATTTATTAGACTATTGGCTTTAAAATTTCCAATAAACTTCGTTTCTTACTTAGTTGCTGATTCTGTCCCTCCATTAACAGAGGCTGATGAATATGTATGTTTGCAATTTCCTTTGAAATCTGCACAGAGAGCAGGAGTGAACCCTAAATTCAAATAAATCACTGCAAAGACTCAGTGGCTGACAAGTATGTCTTGCCTGAATGTGCCTGGTTGCTTGCACATGTGTCTACTCAGTCATCTGGCTGACAAGGTATCATCTTAACAGCACAAAAAAGACAGCCTTTAAACTGTGACCCAGATGTGGACTTTCTATAGAGGCATTTCATTTCATGAACTTCTTTTTAAGGTGAAGAGAGCATGGCTGCCAAAAGAAAAAGGAGGAGAAAAAAATGTGGCTGACATCAGTGGCAGAATATATATCCCATATTCCCTGAGGTTTGCCGTAAGATTTTAGTTCTTTGTTGTGAGCTGGGTGAATCCTACAAAGAAAGTTTCAATCAGGACAGACTTTTGTTAAAACTATTCTCCTCCACCATTTCCACTGCTTTAGCTGCTTGCTTTCTTAAAGGAACTTAATGATTGATTTCATTGTATAACAAGCACTTAGGTGAGGCAGACTTTTATCCAACATTGCCTTATTTTCCTTCTTCTGTGACACATCTGCTTTTTTCTTTTGTCTCTCAGCAGCTTTGTCTCTCATCTTGGCCCTACTGCTGAGGTGACTCGAGCCTAGGCGGAGATATTTCTGTCACATGCGGTAGCCGCAAGCTACATCACAATTCTGAGCCAAGGAGGTGAGTTATACCTCTTTTAAAGCATCCATCCTTAAAAGTCTTTAAACTGGGAATGGGAGAAGTACCATTGCTGTAGGTGCATCTGGAAATAACCAGTCTTTCTGTAGCTCAGTTGTGTCCCAGCTCTTGAGAAAGTCCTCATGCTCCCTGTCTCGCAGGTAAGGTGATAGGTAGGCAGCCATAAGGTGGTAGGCAGGCAGCCACTGGTAAGGAATTTGCATGCTCGTTAACACTGAGCAGAGGATATTTTTCCCTCAGAGTAATGAACCGTGTAGGAATATGAACCTATCTGTTCATTAATTCTGTCACCCAGTGAGCCTACTAGATTAAATATAGAGGAAAATATTAATCATGCTTTCCTTATTAGTGTGAGGTAAGGCTTGACTTTCTTCACATAGCCTGTCAGAGTGAGAGAGTGGGAGGAGGTGACTCTGTGGTGTCATGAGATCGTCTGCAAGCTGGAGAGGTACTGGATTGAGGGAGTGGTTGTAAGAGAGTCACTGAGAATATGCAATGGTAAATATTTAGGTTAGCATATTTGCAGTGCCTGCAGAAACCTGCGGATGAGATCTGTGTGGAGGTGACCTTGCACTTAGCTATTATGATGTCGGATGAAAGAGATGTGATCAGATGGGAAGGGGAGACATAGATATCGCCTCTTCCCTGAAGCAGTGATTGCTGAAGGCTTTGGAGACCAGAGAGATGGTGAATATGTTGGGGCAGAAGAACGCAGAGGTTCAAGAGTGGTACTAGAGTGTGATACTATGGTGTGGTATTAAGGGGAAATAACTGCCATGATATTGCTGTTGATGCTGTTGGGTCGATACTGGGGAGACTAGTGGGGAAGGAAAGCTGGCAGTTCCTGAGCAGATGGGATCACAGGGTTGTGAAACCTGGTTTAACCCAGCATGGCTGCTGTTTCACTCTCTCGCAGAAAAGCAGTGATGATTAAATTACCTCTGGGTCAGGCAAAATAAGCAAAAGAGGAGCAGCATCTGTGTGTGTATTGAAGCAGTCACTGATCTTCAGTGAAGACAGGAAGAAAACTGGACCAACTTTCTTAATCCTTCCAGCAAATAATGTTCAGAAGTCAGGATGGGATGGAAATGACCAGTCTGGAGACACAATATATAGTACAGGTATTATCAGATTTACACCAGTGCCTCAGCATTCACAGTAATGTACTCTGAAATATATATAGCCTAAGGTGTCTATCCTGCAGTGACTTGGGTATGTGATTAATACTTACTGGTAGGTCTTGTAAGATAGGTAGGTTAGTAGGCTATTTAGTGGATTATCAGGTAGACATTATCTCTTAGTAAATAACTATGCTAGTTAATAATAATAAGAATAAATTGTTATCTATTAGAAGGCAGCTATTTTCTAACTGCTCATTGTAACTCAATCTGATACTCATATTGCTTAAAAAGTTGCAAACTGAAACAGTAGAAGTCACAAAGAAATGTTTGTGAACTAGCAGAGGGTCAGAAGAACACAAACAGTACAGACCCTACTTTCAAATAGCATATGGACCACAGAAAGATGGAATTTATTGAGATGCTATTTCTGAACGCGGGGATCATGCTCAGTGACTAAATCATTTGCCTAGTCTTGGTGGGATGGATGTTGTCGTTCCTTTGCCATTTCAACTCCTGGTGCTCTCCCTGCTGTTGATGAATGTCCATGTGCACTGTGACATGTTTTGATATTTTAATCGCCTTCCTGCAGCTGCTAGTGATTTGATTTTCCACTGACGGAGGCGTAGGGATGAGGGGGAGAGGAATTACCCAAGTAAGAAGGCTATCTGAACTAGGAAAGTCAAATTCGTGACTGCTAGTGTCCTTTTTCTTGCTGTACAACTGCATTAGAGCTATGAATCCTTCCCAATACTTAGAGGTGTTCCTGTTGGTTTTTTTTCTTCTTTCTCCTTTGTCTTCCTGAAGTTGAAAGATTGAGGTAATCCCTTTAATTTCTGTGTGCTGCTGTTCTGGAACAAGAAACATGGACATCTGCTGTTCGGTGAAGAAAGTGTCCTAGGATAAAGACCTACGCTTCGAAGCTGGATGATATCCTTGACAGGAGAGGCTGACATTACTGGTGAACATCAATTACTGAAATGAAAGTTCTAGGAACCTTTAATATATTTCAGACCTGCCTTGTATCTGAATAATTACTTCAAAGACTTGGCTTTTTAGGGGAAAAAAATTACAAAATCTCACTTGCATTTCTGACATAAAACCACAAAAAAAAAGGACAAGTTAAAATATTCAAAATATCACCAAAACTTAGTATAATCTGCAGAAATAGGGAAGCTTGGTGGCCTGGTGGGGCCTGGCTACACTGTAATTGAACTCAGACCAGTCTGCAGTATTTGACAGCATTAATTAAATGAAAACCTCTGGTGCAAGGGTAATTCTGAGGTCTTTCAATATATCTGTATCTAGATCTAATAAGATCTATATCTATCTATATATCTAAATCTAATAATATATATTATATACATTATTATATTTTGTAATATTTGCTATTAATGTTATTAGTATTAATATCATATTGTTAATATCACAATAAATTAGCTACATAGTATATCTGTATTAATTTTTATATATATATATATGTATATAAGAGGACACAGCCTCAGGCTGCGCCAGGGGAAATTTAGGCTGGAGGTGAGGAGAAAGTTCTTCCCTGAGAGAGTCATTGGACACTGGAATGGGCTGCCTGGGGAGGTGGTGGAGTTGCTGTCCCTGGGGCAGTTCAAGGCAAGGTTGGACATGGCACTTGGTGCCATGGTCTGGCCTTGAGCTCTGTGGTAAAGGGTTGGACTTGATGATCTGTGAGGTCTCTTCCAACCCTGATGATACTGTGATACTGTGATATATATATATATATATATATATATATATATATATATATATATAAAATATCATCACTTCAACACAGTTTGGAGATCCTAATTGTGATAGTGGAACACAGAGAGACTTCTGACCCATTTTTACCCCCGGTGCTAAAACAATCACTCTGGAGTCCAGACTGTTTTGCACAGAGACTCAGAGTTTATGACTTTGTCACTCTGTTTGGAATGCAGAAACACAGATCTTGGAAATTAATTTCTGCATGATGTCTGATGTGGAGCTCGTGGGCATTCATGTTGAGATTCTGCTTGCTGGGAACACTGATGGAACCATCCAGAACCCCAAAGAATATGGTGAAACTGAAATGGCATCACAGAACTCACTAGCAGCTCTGGTTTTGACACAGAGATTGAATTTGTGTGAGCAGGGAATGAATATTGACAACTTGTCATTATGGACTTCTCCAGTGTGTTGAAATGAGCATGGGGTCATGGCAAGAATATAAAAAGAGGTCTGTACATGCAAGTGGTAAAGAAAGAAAAAGGACACACAAAATGTATGACTCGGATGGAAACTCCAACTCACAACGTTTGACTACTCACCAAGAAAGTGATAAAGTGATATGTGGTAGTAGTTATGAGAAAACAATTAATGACCATGACATAATGACCTAGAGAACAGAGAGCCTATGAGTCAGATGGGTTCAGTTCAAAAAAAGCGAGGTATGCAAGGAGACATAGTGGAGACCAGACCAGGAGTTTAAAGAGGAGATTGCAGTTGTCGCTCTGGTTGACTCTTTGAGTCAAACTGGATTCCTTTCAGATTAAACTAAACTAGGAGTTGTGGTTGAGGAATGCAACAATACACTCCAGTTACTAATGGGTCCACAGGACTAGACTGTAATTAGCACAAAGCCAAATCAGCTAGACTATAATTAGTACAAAGTCAAACCACCATAACACGGAATTGTGAGTATTAATTCTGTATCACTGTTACCGTGCACGGAGTACTGGCAAGAAAATGCTTTTAAGCAGTTAGAGCCATGTGGAGTTGGATGCAAGCCCTTAAATATTCTTACTGGTTTTGGCCAACATTGTTTGGCTCAGATCCATCTCTGAATTAGGTATTAAACTGGTCACTTCAGCTCTCACCTACAATATGCTAAACAGCTGAAATATGTTTGACTTTCAAAAGCAAAATAATGGAAATCCAGGCCAGAAAAAAAGACATTATCTAATTGACTTAAATAAGTGAGCTGGAACTAAGACCATTAGAGATGGTTTAGCTCTAGGCAGCGGAGGGAAAACATCTGAACCATTCAGGTTTGTGACTGTGGTGTGGGGCTCTGATTTTACATTTGTATTTTCTTTTAAAGTAGCCTGCTTCCAGACCATTTCCCATAGCTAGCTAATTTTTTCAACAACTTTGTTACTCTGATTTTTCATTTGGGCTTCTCAGCTACTTTTTAATCAACCAGATTATTTTATTCTAATTAATTAACTCAAATTGTAACACCATTTAACCAAGATCTACGAGTACATCACTCCCCAGACCTAAATGACTAACTCATGCAAAGACCACAGTGCACTGAATATCATTTAATTAGGGATTCCGTACACAGTGGAAGTTTGTTAGCTTTGCTAACCAAGCTGTCATCAAAATTTCTTTGTTATAAACAAAAAAGTTACCTGAGTATAGCCTATAACTATCACTAAGAATCACAGAATCAAGCAGGTTGGAAGAGACCTCCAAGATCATCCAGCCCAACCTAGCACCCAGCCCTAGCCAGTCATGTAGACCATGGCACTAAGTGCCTCAGCCAGGCTTTGCTTCAACACCTCCAGGCACAGTGACTCCACCACCTCCCTGGGCAGCCCATTCCAATGCCAATCACTCTCTCTGCCAACAACTTCCTCCTAACATCCAGCTTAGACCTCCCCTGCCACAACTTGAGACTGTGTCCCCTTCTTCTGTTGCTGCTTACCTGGCAGAAGAGCCCAACCCCACCTGGCTACAATGTCCCTTCAGGTAGTTGTAGACAGCAATGAGGTCCCCCCTGAGCCTCCTCTTCTCCAGGCTAAACAACCCCAGCTCCGTCAGCCTCTCCTCATAGGGTTTGTGTTCCAGGCCTTTCACCAGCATCGTTGCCCTTCTCTGGACACCTTCCAGCACCTCAACATCTCTCTTGAATTGAGAAGCCCAGAACAACAGCATGAAAGTTCCAAGTGACTGCAGTAGAGACATCCAGTTACTGCTGCTTTCAAAAGGTTAAATTAATGCCTGATTCAGTTTTACAAGTACTGGGTAGCACCTGTTGCCCAGAACTTTGAATTCAGAGCAGAACACGTTAATGTGGGATTCACACAGTAGGCATGTCCTGGTTCTACTTACAACAGAAGTCACTCTGTTTGGGGATTTGATTTCTCTGGTGAGACCACACCTGGAGTACTGCATCCAGCTCTGGAGCCCCTATTATAGGAAGGATATGGATCTGATGGAGCAGGTCCAGAGGAGGGCCATAAAAATGATCAGAGGGCTGGAGCAGTTCTGCTATGAGGACAGGCTGAGGGAGCCGAGAGTGTCCAATCTGGAGCAGAGGCAGCCCCAGGGGTACCTAATAGCAGCCTTACAGTACCTGAAGGGGGCCACAGGAAGGAGGAAGGATGAGGAGAAGCTGTTTACAAAGGCCTGCAGTGACAGGACAAGGAGTAATGTGTTCAAGTTTGAGAAGAGCAGATTTAGACTGGATGTTAGGAAAAAGTTCTTTACTGTGAGTGTAGTGGAGCACTGGAGTAGGTTACCCAGGGAGGTGGTTGAGTCCCCCTTCCCTGGAGACACTCAAGGTAAGGCTTGACAGGGCCCTGGGTGACCTGATCTGGGGGGAATGTCCCTGCTTACTGCAGGGGCACTGGACTAGATGAACTCTAGAGATCCATTCTGACCCAAATCACTCTATGATTCCATGATTCTCACCATGCTCTCAGTGACAGCACTTTCTGAAGTTGATGGCATATTCTCACAGAGTGGCTGCTTCTAGCAGTGATAATGCTGATGGTGAGATTTGCTGTCAAGGCCTGGGGTTCAGAAAGGCTCCTGCTGAGAGTTTCTCCCATGAAGACTAAGATTACTCATAAGTCTTGTGTACCCTATCAGAGGGTAGTAAGTAAGAGGTCAAACCTGCAGGCAGGAGCACACAGGAGACTTTAAACTAACCAACAAAGTGTTCCATTCCATGGACATCATATTCAAAAGAAAGCTGAAGGACCACAAGGGTCCAGCCTGCTCTTCACTAGCCAGGATCCAAGAAGGACTGTTTCTGTTCTGCCTTCAATCTCAACCCGTTTTTCAGAATATAATTCCTGTCTGCCACCAGTTCCAGTCTGAGACTCCCCCAGAATCTGGCCACAGCATCAGTGGTGACAGTGATGTCATTGACAGGGCTGGATTTTATACTGATCTGTGTCTATTTTTATCTATTTCATCTTACTGTGATTCAAAGAATCACAAAATCAACCAGGTTGGAAGAGACCTCCAAGATCATCCAGCCCAACCTAGCACCCAGCCCTAGCCAATCAACCAGACCATGGCACTAAGTGCCTCATCCAGGCTTGGCTTCAACACCTCCAGGCACAGAGACTCCACCACCTCCCTGGGCAGCCCATTCCAATGCCAATCACTCTCTCTGACAACAACTTCCTCCTAACATCCACCCTAAACTTCCCCTGGCACAACCTGAAACTGTGTCCCCTTGTTCTATTGATGGTTGCCTGGCAGAAGAGACCAACCCCACCTGGCTACAGCCTCCCTTCAGGTAGTCGTAGACAGCAATGAGGTCTGCCCTGAGCCTCCTCTGCTGCAGGCTGCACACCCCCAGCTCCCTCAGCCTCTCCTCACAGGGCTCTGCTCCAGGCCCCTCAAAAGCTGCATTGCACTTCTCTGGACACCTTCCAGCACCTCAACATCTCTCTTGAATTGAGGAGCCCAGCACTGGACACAGCACTCAAGGTGTGGCCTGAGCAGTGCTGAGCACAGGGGCACAAGAACCTCCCTTGTCCTGCTGCCCACACTGCTCCTGAGCTAGCCCAGGATGCCATTGGCTCTGCTGCCCACCTGGGCACTGCTGCCTCATCTTCAGCTCCTCTCTCCCAGCACCCCTAGCTCCCTCTCTGCCTGGCTGCTCACCAGACTCACTATCCCCAGCCTGGAGCAAGTTTACTTTCTTTCCCAATCCATCAGTCTCTGCCCCTTACTCCATTTCTCTTCCCCTTTGAAAAATAAGAGCTTTTTTGCAGTCTGTCACTTGTTGAGTGTCCTACCCGGTCCCATCTCTTCACAATCGAAGATGCTTTTAGGTGTGAGTCTACTCATAGATGTGGGGATTAAGGAAAAAAGGAAAACCCATGAATTACACACTGATATATGTAACCCAATGATTTAAAACACAGAACCAGGTTATTCCCTAGAAGATTAAATACACCTCAGTCAGAATAAAGCTACCTGCAATCTTGTGTGTTTCCAGCACATTTAAACACCTTCAGAATAAACATGAGATTAGAGTAGTTTGAAGTCTATCTGTGACAGTTAGAAACATTTTTTATTTATTAGCATGTCACAGGAAATGCTTCAGTGCAGGCACATCCAAACCACAGGTCTGGGCTCCGATGCTGCCACTGCTGTGCCACAGCTTCATCTGAAGGCCACAGTTTCCATGACAATGGTACTGGGATAAGCCTAATTTACCCATTGCCACTTTGACAGTTGTGGTATTCCTTGGAACCCTGGGCGCGTTGTTCATGTCACGTTGCCTTTGTGGCACCATTCAAGTTGATGGCTGAGTCTGACACAGTTTCATATGATTGTCACACAGTATACTGTGTGCTAAATGATCTTAAAAAGTGATGAAAATTATCCCCAAGCTGGCCTGGGAGTGGAATAGGAGTTAAAGCTTCCCTTTGTAACTATTATATGTATATGTGTAGTGTATGTATGTATATACATATAAAATAAATAGGGCTCCTCAATTCCAGAGAGATGTTGAGGTGCTGGAAGGTGTCCAGAGAAGGGTGACAGAGCTGGTGAGAAGCCTGGAGCACAGCCCTGTGAGGAGAGGCTGAGGGAGCTGGGGGTGTGCAGCCGACAGCAGAGGAGGCTCAGGGCAGACCTCATTGCTGTCTACAACTACCTGAAGGGAGGCTGTAGCCAGGTGGGGTTGGGCTCTTCTGCCAGGCAACCATCAATAGAACAAGGGGACACAGTCTCAAGTTGTGGCAGGGGAAGTTTAGGGTGGATGTTAGGAGGAAGTTGTTGTCAGAGAGAGTGATTGGCATTGGAATGGGCTGCCCAGGGAGGTGGTGGAGTCTCTGTGCCTGGAGGTGTTCAAGAAGCCAAGCCTGGCTGAGGCACTTAGTGCCATGGTCTGGTTGATTGTCTAGGGCTGTGTGTTAGGTTGGACTGGATGATCTTGGAGGTCTCTTCCAACGTGGTTGATTCTGTGGTTCTGTGAATTTATATGGTTTGTTATAAAGAGGTTAAGTTTTCCCCATTTACCATTTGTGCTGTCCTTACAGTGCAGTTGTCTTGAACTCTTTAACAACAGAATTTAACAAACCTCCCCAGCCAAGCGTAATCTGATGGAATAAAACAAGTGAATTGTCATTAGACAGAACAATCAGTGCTATGTAAAGTTCCCTGCCCAACAGAAATATGAGGGTCTGCAGATCCAAAGTATAAAGCCATACTGGCCTCAACAGGGTGGTTTTGCATTGTTGAAATTTAAGCCTCACATTTATATGATTTAATTAGGAGGAAAAATCCCTGTGTAGCTCAACACCCTCCAAGGAATGTATCCAAGCACCTGTGCAGAAGTCTATTTCTAACCAATGCTTTCACAGGGATTCAAAGTTCTATATTTAGGCACTTTGGCTAAATACTTTAAAGAAAAATGTATGAACATCCCTGATAGTAGAAAAAAAGAACATTTAAGACAATCTCTTCTCATTTAGAATGACCTTTTAAGTCACCTTCTGAGGCGCAAAAATTTTTTACTTAGCCTTAATGTGCAAACAAGATATGGTAAAAAAAAAATCTCTGGGGCAGTATGATGTCTAGTTCATGGATTTAAGGATTAATACCTAATTGCTAATAACTAATACCTAATTAATAATTATGGCAATATAAAGATAGCTTTGATCCAGCCAGATAACTCGTATCTTTGACAAAACCCAGGCACCGCTTCAAGTGCTTTATAGAATATGTGATTTATATGGAGAAGTTGTTCTCTGGCATGTAACAAACTTCTGAAATTTAATCCTAGCTCAACTGAAACTGTTCAGAATTTGCTGCTGATGTCAAGAGAACCAAAAATTGACCTCTTATGCATTTGTGATTAAAAAAACCTCTATTTTTTTTCTCTGTGTTCAAAGTAAATTCAAGCAGAGATGATGCTAGTTTTCACTTTACAGATGTATTTCATGCCCATTGTATCATCCTGAAGTCAGTTGAAAGAATATGCAAACATTTTCACAGGAGACAAATTAACAAAAACAATGACACAAATGACTGAGATTTATTTTTTAACGTTGCTGGGACTACATAGAACACTTTTGTTGCTGCTTCTGAAGTGCAGGGATTGGTCCATGAAGATATTCCACTGCAACTGGATCATAAATAGAATCAATAGTTAATTTTTGATAGCAAGCAAGTTAAGGTTTAAGAACCCTGACTGATGATAATGAGAACTTGATTAAAACCTTTTGAAGCCTAACATAAAACATTAATTTATGCATTTCAAAGGTATAAGGAGTAAAACTTCAAGGTAAATATAATCAAAGACCGTTAGTATGGAGGTGAGGATTTGGGTTGTTTTATTATACTGGTGCTGAACCAAACTTTTTCTTCATGAAACCAGAACTTTTTATCTACATTTTTCTGCAGAAATATATGGATATAAATGAGTCATGCCCCACTATGTCTATTCTCTGTGAGAAATTACTTCTTATGTACTTTGCAGTGTTTTTGTTAGGACTGATCAAAAAGACATCTGTCCTAGAATTTGGTTTGACTTGAAGTCAACCAAAATAGGTTGGTTTAACTAAGAATAGCTCTGTGTGCATATCCATGTGTTGCTTGAGTTATGTATACCTTTAAATTATCCAAGTAACACCCAGTGCCTGCTGGTCAAGAGTCATCTTCACTTCTCCTATCCATCAGTATGATGTAGAGATCCCTGAGTTAGTGTTAACCTAAGCCAGTTCCATGCACACGGCACAGTCACGTACAGACGGTTCAGTTGGAAGCAATAGATCTTCTGTGCTCAAGAAAAAGCACTGGAAGGAATTCACATATTGGAAGCAATAGATCTTCTTGCACTCAAGCTGTATGCTAGTAACTATAGACAGAGCTTAGTAAATCGGAGAGAGTGGACAGAGAAAGGCAACCTGCTTCAGGGAAAAAATATGTATGAAAGGAGCATGTATGAATAAATGTCTGAGTGTCTCTGCATTATATCCCTTAGTGCTGCCCATTCCAAGTGGGACACTGTAAAGCCCATCTGGATCTGCAAACCTTGTATTTAAAATCAATCTTCAAATTTAGCTCCTTAAGTGATACAGAAATCTTATATGAAACAGAGTACAATGAAGTTTAGTGACTGTAGCAGGTTTTATGATGCTTCCATTTGTAGATATAACAGTTGCCAGGCAATCCCAAACCCTTAAACTCCAACTGTACATCTGACATGAAGCAATATGGAATAAGGTAAACAAGGCAACAAGCTAAATACTCCACCCACTGCTTGTCAGTAGAGCTGTTGTAAGAGGCAGCAGGTCATAGGAACAGTGGTTTGGCCTCTCCTTTTTGTGTAGAAGTGGTAAAATGTGCTGTCATATTAGAAATGATGTTTGGCCTCTCCTTTTTGTGTAGAAGTGGTAAAATGTGCTGTCATATTAGAAATGATGAACCTTCTCATCATAGCTGATCAAATATTAAGCAAAATGAATCACACTTTCTGTTACAATAGTGTATTTCCAACACAGATCTCTGCTTTCAAAAGGAACCCAATCAGTGTTACTCTCTCTGAAATGAGCTTCAAACAGCAAATGCTCTTACTACTATTTTAATGAGTACATGCATTTTGTTTGCAGGAACCAGAATTAAATGCTTCGTTTTTAGAATGAAGCAGAGCTTGTGCAGGGACTTTTAACAACTGGCACTATTTCAATATGTATGCAAATCCTTAAATCTCCTGTGCTTGCCAGCCATAAAAAAGAAGATAGACTTCACAGATATTTCAACCAATTACCACAGATACAGGTCAAACATGTGAACCTGCAGGACAGATGCAGGAGGAATTGGGATTACACATACTGTAAGTCTTATCCAAGTTAATGGCTTTGTCAGAGCAAGAGTGAGTTGAAGACTGGGTTAGACACAAACCAGATCAACTCTATTAATCTAATTTAAAGGTTTTCAGAGGAAATAGAAAAACACTGATGGATTTGTTAGTAGGATACCAAATCTAAATCCCTTCCAATCCACCCCTGTTATCTTAGGCTCAGTCTTTAAAAATTATTCAGCTGACTTTGGGTGGTTTTGATTGCTTTGTCTTATCTTCAAAGTAGCTACAGTTTTATGGAATTCCTAAAGTCTGTTTCCATAAAGAGGCAAACTGGTGATGTTCCCTGGAGGGAATATGCACTGACCTATTGTTAGCATTCTCTGTATTTTAGTGAAACTATATAAACTGGCATTTCTCCAACGGCTGAAAATCCATGGACTTGATAAGGAAAGGAGGCAAAGGACTTTGCAACCACCACAGTGTCAAAAAAAAAAAAAGGCATTTCTGCTCCTCTTAACTCACAAAACTGCCTTGTATGAAAAAAATGGCTTGCTTTATCTGCTAAGGAAGAGTAGCAACAGTGCAGACCTTCTGAAAACTGAGATTCTTAGTAGCATGGATTTACTGAGGACAAACTATTGTTATTTTTACAGTGATTTCTTTCCACATGTCTGTTTCTATGTGCAGGTAACAAAGGCAATGAGCCTGTGCTCTTTGCAGTTCTCAGTGATGATTTACTGTCGTTTCATTCAGTTTAATGCTCTCTTTTCTCCTTTGTTTGAGGGATACATAGATGACTATTCTTGGGCCAATCTAAAGAAAGGAACCAGCCCTTCTTCATGAAGTACTAATGTACTGTCCTGAGAGGCTAATAGGCCTGTTAGATGTCCTGGCTT
Source organism: Pogoniulus pusillus (assembly GCF_015220805.1). Lineage (NCBI taxonomy): Eukaryota > Metazoa > Chordata > Aves > Piciformes > Lybiidae > Pogoniulus > Pogoniulus pusillus. The sequence goes on along the minus strand of NC_087276.1, from coordinate 1,379,730 downwards.
GTCCCACCCTTCTGCTGATGGGGGAAGCAAGCGCAGGAGGAAACAAAGGCTTGGGCCATTATGTCCCCTCCCAAAGTGATAAACAGGGACCCACAGGGGTTTAGGTACTTGGTGTCTTGCCCAAATAAGGGTGAGCAAGCCCTAGGCTCACCTAACATGGTCAGTTTGGCAAATGCCATTGTGATTGGAGAATCTCTGTGGCCATAGAGACTTTGCACTCAGGCAGGGAACAGAAATCACAGTATCACAGTATCACAGTATCACAGTATCACAGTATCACAGTATCAACAAGGTTGGAAAAGACCTCACAGATCATCAAGTCCAACCCTTTACCACAGAGCTCAAGGCCAGACCATGGCACCAAGTGCCACGTCCAGTCCTGCCTTGAACAGCTCCAGGGACGGCGACTCCACCACCTCCCCGGGCAGCCCATTCCAGTGTCCAATGACTCTCTCAGGGAAGAACTTTCTCCTCACCTCCAGCCTAAATTTCCCCTGGTGCAGCTTGAGGCTGTGTCCTCTTGTTCTGGTGCTGGCCACCTGAGAGAAGAGAGCAACCTCCCCCTGGCCACAACCACCCCTCAGGTAGTTGTAGACAGCAATAAGGTCTCCCCTGAGCCTCCTCTTCTCCAGGCTAACCAATCCCAGCTCCCTCAGCCTCTCCTCGTAGGGCTGTGCTCAAGGCCTCTCCCCAGCCTCGTTGCCCTTCTCTGGACACGCTCAAGCATCTCAATGTCCCTCCTAAACTGGGGGCCCCAGAACTGAACACAGTACTCAAGGTGAGGTCTAACCAGTGCAGAGTACAGGGGCAGAATGACCTCCCTGCTCCTGCTGACCACACCATTCCTGATGCAGGCCAGGAGCTAATGGAGCTAAGCTGCCTCTGCCTTGCAGCCTCTGCCTCACTGCTCTTGGACAACATGTTCTGCTCTGCCTTGTACTTCAGACCAGCTTAGCCCTGATGTTTTTGGCTTGAACTACCTGGAAACTTAAGTGCCTCTAGTGTCCCAGGAGAAGGCATTTAAGTGCCTTATGCTGTGGCAAGAAGTGCCACCACCGTGGTACTCTCTGCACATCTGCAAGAGATGCTGCCTGCACCTCTGCAAACCTTCATGCCAAAAGGAAGCAGGATCAGGTCAGAGATCATCTGCCTCTTTCCCAGCACCCTGGGAAGATCTGGAAGCCTCTCAATGACCGAGAGATTCCAATACTGCCACAAAGGAGCCAGGGATTATCTTGAAATTTCTACTGCACCTCAGTGAGTAGCACAGACTTTCCTAGGGCTCCAGCCTGCCTTTTGTTTGTAAGTGAGGCAAAGCCATTTTGTGGCCAAACCTTTTGCTTTTTTTTTCTGATTCTCCTGAATGAATGAATTGCCCACAAGCATCCTTGTGAAGATTTTCCCTACCAAATTGGAACCCAAATGTGACTCATTTGTATAAAGCTGTGGGTGGGGCTTTCTGAAAATAAAATGAACTATTTTATAATTCCTGCCTCATTAATTGCTCCAACTAAATCATGTACATGGGATTTCAGGACATGACAGTGCAGGGAGTGGGAGATCCTATGTGATAGATGTTATATAATGTATTAGACCACACTGTGAAGCCCAAAGTCACTAACAGCCTTACTCTCTGTCTGCTATATCAAAGTCAATATTCAGGTCTTATTGAAAAGTCTTCACCAGCCAAACCACATAGCCCACAGAGAGTCTGGCTTACTTCTTGCCAGCTTGTTCACATATTAAGGACTCACTAAACTGTAAATTATATAAGCAATGTTTTCTGGTTCCCTACTTTCAGGAATAGTTTTCTAAAATAAAATTAATACCTCCATTTGCAAAGGATGAGGTCAACTGACACAGTACAAAGGACTGTGCTTTCAAGAGCACTTTAGTTCCATTAAGTGAGACACAGTAATAGACTAGGAAAAGCTTATGAATGATTTTCCAGTTGCATTCTTCTCAGTGTCACATTTTCTCTGTCAAACCTGTGATTCTCAGAAGAGGTCTGTACTGACAAGAATCAAGTCCCAGTGCAAATGACAACTGCATTTTCTCGTTTTCATTAGTGTCTCCAGCCAGCCAGCCAAACTGGCCACTTTGTAGTTTGTCATCGTCTTGGAAACTAATTTAATACTGCCCTATGAAATGACCCCTTACTAGCAGGCACTGTATAACTGGCATGACACATGGATTTTCCATTCCAGATATGGCAGAGATCATATAATCATAGAGGAAATAGTGAGAGTACTGTCACATCAGTCATGGAGGAGGCTATTTTAACTCACACCAAAAACACTTTGTGCCTCCAATAGAGAGAAGCATTTTCTTTCTGCTTGGACATAAAAGAATCGTTGGTTTAAAAGGAAATCAGTTATGTACACCCACTGTTCATCACTTGTCACCTCAGCATAGGGTGAAAATTAGTTTTAGTGGTTCATCCAGGCTGGGTGGAGATCAGACAGCAAGTATTTGAAAAAGCCAAGGGAAATTAAACAGATTTGGCATTCTGAGAAGGAATGCAGGGCCACAAGTATACCTGCTCTTGTCCTGGTGCAATGAGGGAAAGATGGCACTGCTGTTTGAGGGAGGCATCTATGGAGTGGTTGCAATGGCAATTACACCTGCTCTGTCCTTAGAATTTCAGATAAATCTTTTCCTCCTGATACAAATCTGAGTTTTAAAAATGCTATTTTATTTTTCCTGAGTACAGTGTTAAACTGTTACACTTACCTAAAAAGCTGTGCAATTATGTTGCTTATACCAGAAGATAGGAGGAGCACAGAGTTACAGAGACTGAGAAGAAAAAAGACAATCAGTGGCCTCAATACTGAAAACAACTCTGAGATTTAGCATGTTCGTAAAAATACAAAGGAGCTTTAGATGAGCTAGAGACTGATCATTGGAGTATTTTATGATACTCTTAGTAATATCAATAATATTTATATATATTATTCAATATTATGCCATAAAATAGAATTACATAAAAATATTCCTGTTATTTAACTTTCTGGATCAGTGTACAACAGAACCTTGAAAGCTTATGAAGTGAGCATCTATCTTTGCCTTATTTTTTTCTCTTTCTTTTCAATATGATGGAGACAAAGAGGTAATATTCTATGCCTGTCAGTCCTTCTTCTGGTGGAAAGGAAAAAGTTTCACACACTATGCAAGACAGGTGATTTTTTGGTTCATCTCTAAGGTCCTCTAATAATAGCACATATGAATCCTCAACAAAAATGGATTTCTTTCAGCTTTTGTGGACTCACTGCAGCATGTCAAAGTAATTTACATGAGATGGTGTCATCACATAGAATCACAGAATCATAGAATCAAGCAGGTTGGAAGAGACCTCCAAGATCATCCAGTCCAACCTAGCACCCAGCCCTATCCAGTCAACTAGACCATGGTGCTAAGTGCCTCATCCAGGCTTTTCTTGAACACCTCCAGGGATGGTGACTCCACCACCTCCCTGGGCAGCCCAGGATGATGACCTTTAGGACTCTCTCACTTCTTCAGCATCTGATTGCAAAAGGAAGAGTAATAGAAGCAAAAGAGTTCTACTGAACCTTTTCTTTTCACTATTGCTTCACAGGTACTCCAACAGTTGTTACCCTATTGTAAAATCTGTGTTTTATTACATAAGTATTCTGTATATGCTGTGTGGTTCTTTCTAAAAGGTCAGAATGATGGAGATACTAGTTCTAATGCAAGAATCATTTATCTGAAAGCTTAGCTGATACACGTGTAAGGAAAAATTGCTAAACTAGATCAAATTTCAAATTATTGTAATTTCTAAGAAGCAGAAATAAGAAGCTTGTCCTCATCACACAATTTATATTGGAAAAAGAAGGTAACAATAATAATAATTCAAGAGAGATGTTGAGGTGCTGGAAGATGTACAGAGAACGATGACGAAGCTGGTGAGGGGCCAGGAACACAAACCCTATGAGGAGACGGTGAGGGAGCTGGGGGTATGCAGCCTGCAGAAGAGGAGGCTCAGGGCAGACCTCATTGCTCTCTGCAACTGCCTGAAGGGAGGCTGTAGCCAGGTGGGGTTGGTCTCTTCTGCCAGGCACCCAGCAACAGAAGAAGGGGACACAGTCTCAAGTTGTGGCAGGGGAAGTCTAGGCTGGATGTTAGGATGAAGTTGTTGTCAGAGAGAGTGATTGGCATTGGAATGGGCTGCCCAGGGAGGTGGTGGAGTCTCTGTGCCTGGAGGTGTTGAAGCAAAGACTGGCTGAGGCACTTAGTGCCATGGTCTGGTTGATTGGACAGGGCTGATCTGAATGATCTTGTTTGGATAGGTTGGACTGGATGATCTCTTCCAAACTGGTTGATTCTATGATTCTATGAATAATAATCATAATCATAATCATAATCATAATCATAATATCCTCTTAATTTACAAAATGAAAAGATCTTAATGATGGTGACATAAACTCTAACTCTTGAAGCCAAGTATTTTGGCAGATTAATAAGAGAATCCCAGAACCACTCTACAATGTTTAGTATTAATGCAGATAGCAGCAAGGTAATAGTAGAAGCTACTTAGCAATTCTTTCCTATAAGCATTTAAAGGAGTATTGATTGGCTGTCCAGGTATTATCTGTGATTTTACATTAGCTTGTCTGATACTGTGTTTCATTACAGCAAATTTTAACCCCAGGGCACTGGATTATTGGAAACTACTGATACTTAACAGGGAAGGGTGGGAGGGGAAGAATAGAAAAACCTAACATGTTTTGTATGAGTTTTGGGTAGTAGAACATTTCAACTACAGAGCAGTATTTTAACTGCAGTTTAAAAAGAAAAAAAAAACCAAACACCAACAAAACAAAGAAAAACCCAAAACAAAAAACAAACCACAAAAGAATCTGGTTCTCACTGAAAGCCACTCCAAAATCACATTGCAGAGTCACAGAATGAAGAGACTTAGAAAGGACGTCTGGGGATCATCTTGTCCAGCCTTACTGCTAAAGCAGGGTCATGCAAAGCAGGGTGCCCAAGATCACACCCAGGCAGACTTGAAATCTCTTCAGAGAAGGCAGCTTCACAACCTCTCTAGGCAGCCTGTTACAGTGCCCTGGCACCCTCACAGGAAGAGTGCCCAGCCCTTTAGATGTCTATAAACACTGAGAAGATCCCCTCTCAGTCTTGCCTTTTCCAGGCTAAACACTCACATGTCTCTCAGCCTTTCCTTCTAAGAGAGATGCTCCAATTCCCTCAGCATCTTTATAGCTTTCACTGGACTCTCTCCAGTAATTCCCCATCCTTCTTGAACTAGGAATCCCAGAACTGGACATGATAATGCAGATGTGGCCTTACCAGGGTGAGGCAGAGGGGGAGGAGAACCACTGCTGGCCACACTCTCAATGCACCCAAGGACACCACTGGCGATCTTGGCCATAAAAGCAGACCACCAGCTTATGGTGAACTTGCTCACTGGGACTTCAAAGTTTTTCTCCACAGAGCTGCTTTCCAGCAGGTTAGCACCTAACCTGTACACAAGGATGGCTTTTTCTTCCCCAGCTGCAGAAGTGTGTGCTTGTCCTTGTTAAACTTCATTAGGTTCCACCTTGCCCAAATCTCAGGCCTGTCCAGGTCTCGCCGAATGGCAGCACAGCACTACTCAGTTTTGTGTCATCAATAAGCTAAGTTATTTTGAATGCAAACTTGTCTAATTCCTAATTTCCAGTGATCTCTACAAGGCTCCTCTAAAAGTTCCTTAACTTTTTTATTATAGGGTGAGTAAACACACCAGGACTAATAAAAAGGTGTTTGATGAGATTGGAATGACCTGCTCGCAGGAGCAGAGGAGTTGAGACACCACACCCACCTTTTTTCTGTGCTGCCCTGTTTGCTGTGAGGTGCAGAATCAGGGCATCAACAAGTACTGGCACCAACAGAACTGGCATTTCAGGCTTTTTTGGTCTTGTTTACCACACTTATGTGGAGTTTTGTAAAGCAGAAACAGTTACTGACTGAGCAAGATAGTGGAAACAATTCATGTTCATAGTGTGCAGAAGGCTGAGCAGTCTGGAAGCTGACAATCAATTAAGCATTCACCTTAAAGGTAGCTCAAAAAGGAACAAATTTTACATGAGAATAAAGGACACTGTTGGAGACAACTTTTGAGAATGCAAAAAAAAAAAAAAGTATTAGAATCACAGAATCAGTCAGGGTGGGAAGAGACCACAAGGATCATCTGCTTCCAACCCCCCTGCCATGCCCAGGGACACCCTACCCTAGAGCAGGCTGCACACAGCCTCAGCCAGCCTGGCCTCAAACCCCTCCAGCCATGGGGCCTCAACCACCTCCCTGGGCAACCCAGTCCAGCCTCTCACCACTCTCATACTGAAAAATTTCCTCCTCACATCCAGCCTGAATCTCCCCACCTCCAGCTTTGCTCCATTCACCCCAGTCCTGGCACTACCTGAGAACCTAAAAAGTCCCTCCCCAGCTCTTCTGTAGCCCCCTTCAGATCCTGGAAGGCCACAAGAAGGTCACCTGGGAGCCTCCTCTGCTCCAGCCTGCACAGCCCCAACTCTTTCAGTCTGTGCTCACAGCAGAGCTGCTGCAGCCTCTGAGTATCCTCCTGGCCCTGCTCTGGACACGCTCCGGCATCTCAACATCCCTCTTCTCCCAGAGGCTCCAGAACTGGATGCAGTACTCCAGGCAGGGTCTCAGCAGAGTGGAGCAGAGGGGAAGAATCACCTCCCTTGATCTGAAGTGTCTACTTGGTCGATTTCTGTAAAGTAGCCTTACCACCAAATTAGGTTTCCTGATGACTGTGCATTTATAACCACAAGCATGTACTGGGGGAGACAGAACAGAAAAGCTGTCCATAAATACAGCTTGAGTGACTCTTGAGAGAGTTTCATGAATGTTGAGATCTTAAAGGTCTTTTGTGACTTAGTCAACTCTGTGATTTACAGAGGTTTTGACTAAGCCATAAAGTACTTGAAATCCTTGTCAGTCAAGATCTGCTCACCTCTACTGTTGTTCCACCAAAAGAGCTGTGACCATGCAGAACCACCTGCAACAGTGATTTATGGGAGCAAAGGGATCACTGACAGCAAGAACATTAGGGGTGATTTTCTTTATTCTTTTCTGAAAGCATAAGTGGGTTATGTAAAATGTTTCAGCTGATGGGAATGCATCACAGATGCTTTATCTGTGTGAAGTTTACACAGAATCTGACCAACACTAAGCAGGTATTTTCTGTCTTTCCCCTATGAAATATAATGTCAGAGCCCAATTGAGGTCTGTACATCCCTACCTGCTTACTAGAAATGCCCTTAAAGCAACTGGTGACTTTGCCTTCCAAGTCTTCCAGAGTCAAACATCACCAAGTGTTGTACTTGCAAAAAACTTCTTAAAACAAAACACACATATCTGATCCTTAACAAAAGTTTATCCTAAAAGTGTAACAGTGACACCCCCACCCCCCCAGATTACAGTAACATTTTTGGTGGCATTTGCTGTAGCTGGTGCAGTTTAGATAACCTTTCATTTTTGGAGAAAACAGCTTTCATTTGGATTTAGCATCATTTAACTAGCCTTTACTGAAAACTCACTGCTCCCAACATCTTTTTAATCCACAGAGAGTGCAAAGGTAAATGTTATCAGAGTGCATTTGGAGAGAGCATGCAAGAATGTGCCTAAGAATGGATCATTGTCTGTAAGGGACATTCAAAGCTCATCTGGTTCAACTCCACTGCAGTGAGCAAGGACATCTTTAGGTAGATCAGGCTGCTCACAGTCCCATTCAATCTGACCTGGAATGTTTCCTGGGATAGGGCATCTCCCACCTCTCTGGTCAACCTGGGCCAGTGCTTCACCACCCACAGTGCTACAAAATAAACCAAACAAACAAACAAATCATCTTTGTACCTCTTCTATTTCTTCCCTCTTTCAGTTTAAAACCAACACCCTTCATCCTAACACAACAGGCCCTGCTATAAAACCTGTTCCCATCTTTTTTACAGACCCCTTCAAGTACCAAAAGTCCACAATAAGGTCTTCCCTGGAACCTTCTCTTCTCCATACTGAACAGTCCAAACTCTCTCAGTCCTTGCAGTAGAGGAGTTCCACCCTTGAAATAATCTTTGTGGCCCATTTTTATAGATACATGTTGGCTTCTCCTGCCAACTTTTCCTTCCTTTAATGCTGGAGTGGGTAGCAGAATGATTTGCCTCACCAGGCATACAGAGTGCACACTGATCCTACCGGGATCCATACCTCCTTGCAAACACCCAAAAGACAAGGTGTGTTCACTCCTCGGTTGTTATTTGCTCTTTTTGGCTTCTGGTAATTTGGTAGGCTTTTAAAATGCATTATTTAAAAGCCCTTAATCATTTATTGAGTCACTTTTGGCAAGGGTAATAATTTGGTTTCTGTGACATCCTGATCGTGATTCCCTTGCTAAGTTCCCAGACTGGTGAGGGTTGGAATGGCTTTCTAGATCATCTGGTTCAACCCTCCTGCTACATTAGGGTCACCCAGAGTAGGCTGCCTGGAACAGTAACCTGCCAGGTTTGGACTCACTCCAGAGAAGGAGACTCCAAAACCTCTCTGGGCAGCCTGTTCCAGTGCACTGCCAACTGTACAGGGAAGACATTTTTCATCATGTTCAGATGGTATCTCCTGTCTTCCACTTTGTGCCTGTGGCCCTTTCTTCTGTTGCTGAGTGCCACAGAAAAGAGTCTGACCCTGTTCTCTTGACCCTTGCCCTTCAGATATTGGTAAGAACTGAGAGGATTCCCTCTTAGCCTTCTCCAAGCTAAGTAGCCTCAGGTCTTTCAGCCTTCCCTCATCAGAGTAATGCTTTGATCCTCTCATTGTCTTTGTATCTCTGTAATGGTTCCATGGTTAAGTGGTTGTATAAGACCGCCAAGAATATCAACATTGTTCTGAAACTGGGAGAAGATTTTCTCTGTGAAGCAGAACTGGCACTTTAAGTTCTCTGTCACGTTTAGGAGAGCGTAGGAGGACGAGAGTGTATTAGCTTTTGTTATCACACTTCTACATAATCAGCTTGCACTCCAAGAGTAAAGCACTGTGACTTCTTCTCGGAGGCTGACTTCTTTGCACAGTGCTCATATTTTTGGCATTAAAGCTAGAAGTGAGGAAACATTCACTCCAAGGCTTCATTATAGCAAGTGAACAAACATGGAAAAGGATAATTCTTATCCTCTTTGCCCCCTCTACAATACCCTGCAGCTCACGTAGAATGATTTCTGAAGGGAAATGGAAACAAAATCCTGTTTTAATCAGGCCTTTAAAAAAGAAATGCTCCTTACTTCAAGAGAAGTTCAGGCAGCTGTGGCATGAGCTGCATATATCACTGAAAAGTAAAGGCACCACAAACCTTACAATCAACTTGCCTTTGTGATAAGTAATTGATTTAAGAGGGGAAATGAACACTTCTTCCTCATATGACAGCCCTGGAGCTGTGTAAAGAACAGCACTGAGGCCTTAAACTCTTCATGCACTTGTCTTCTCCCAGCAAAGGGTAGAAGAGTATTGGATCTCGGCACATCTGATACCCGTCTGAACATGAGCCAGCAGTGTGCCCAGGTGGCCAAGAGAGCCAGTGGCATCCTGGCCTGCATCAGGAATGGTGTGGCCAGCAGGAGCAGGGAGGTCATTCTGCCCCTGTACTCTGCACTGGTTAGACCTCACCTTGAGTACTGTGTTCAGTTCCGGGCCCCCCAGTTTAGGAGGGACACTGAGATGCTTGAGCATGTCCAGAGGAGGGCAATGAGGCTGGGGAGAGGCCTTGAGCACAGCCCTACGAGGAGAGGCTGAGGGAGCTGGGATTGGTTAGCCTGGAGAAGAGGAGGCTCAGGGGAGACCTTATTGCTGTCTGCAACTACCTGAGGGGAGGTTGTGGCCAGGAGGAGGTTGCTCTCTTCTCTCAGGTGGCCAGCACCAGAACGAGAGGACACAGCCTCAAGCTGTGCCAGGAGAAATTTAGGCTGGAGGTGAGGAGAAAGTTCTTCCCTGAGAGAGTCATTGGACACTGGAATGGGCTGCCCGGGGAGGTGGTGGAGTCGCCGTCCCTGGAGCTGTTCAAGGCAGGACTGGACGTGGCACTTGGTGCCATGGTCTGGCCTTGAGCTCTGTGGTAAAGGGTTGGACTTGATGATCTGTGAGGTCTCTTCCAGCCTTGGTGATACTGTGATACTGTGATAAAGAGGCTTGCTAAGGATGAAAATTAGGTCAGCAATGACATAGTACTAAAGTTGGTTACAGGTCAGCTGGCTAATTGCAGTCCTCTTAACTGACACTACCTGACCTGTCCTGTGTATTATCACAGAATCATAGAACGGTTTAGGTTGAAAGAGACCTCAGAGATCATCCAGTTCCAACCTCCTTCCACAGGCAGGGACACCTCCCACTAGAACAGGTTATCTGTTCTCTAAACATAAGGTCTGGACCAAACTTGATTCAGAAGACATTATTTTGGGAAGCAAGTCTTCTCATGCTTGCCTACACACTACTGTCACCTAGAGTTGAGGAACATCTGCTTATCTCCTCAAGGGCTTGACTCAGCAGGCCTAGCGTGTCTTAATAGATCGAATACAACAGAAACACAGAAGTCAGCAGAGTTCCATTCTAAAATGCTAACAAAGGAAGTCCTAGCACCCTTCTGTAGTATAATTAGCAAAAAAAAGTGGTGGTTATCTATATCAGCATCTTTCAAGCCTCAGAGGGCTCAACCCACAGTTTCCATTTCTCAAGAGAGTGTCCTAAACACTGGCCTAAGGAAAACTCAGGGATCTAATGATTAGTGCCTTTACTGCTGGTAGGGAAAAATAGGTGCTTGTTTCTGTTAGCAGATGCTAACAACCACTGCAAGGAGCAGGCACTTTGTAGTCTCCGTATGAATATGGAATTCAGACTGTGATAACATCTTGGCTTTACCTCAACCTGCTAACACATGTGAACATCACAGGCACAAGGTTTACCTCGAGTGTCTTGATTCGGATCGCTCTCCGAGGCACAGTTTTGTGGTGCTGTAAGCATAACATTGTCAACGCCAGAGTTAGTATCTCTGCAGTATTTTGATGCACCTGTTGAGGCCGGTGTGGGTTCGGAGACTGCCGCAAAGTGCTCTAATTAGTTTCAATGAGAACCTAATTAGGTGATAATTATCAAACAATTATCAAAGGCTTGTGTTCTCTGCTTTAAGCTGCAGAACTGCACATTCATGGGCAGTTTCCACACAGAGTTCCAAATTTGCTCATCTCTTGCTTATACACCAGTCTTCATTTTGACAGCCTGTCAGGTGTTATAGAGGGGTTTGAGGCTGTGTTTGGGGTGAGGGATGAGGCTGATTTGAAGGTTATTAAACAATTTATTAATATATACAAAGAGAATTTCCCCCAGACTTCTGTACAGCCAACCCACACAAACTCTTTGTACAGGGTTGGTGAAACTGTTTTACAGAATGTCTGCTTACAGCCCAATGAAGCAACTGGGTAGAGGTTTAGAAATGTCCTGGCCAGAGTCTTGTGGCATAAAGTGCCATGGTAAAGTCAATGAAATTCCTTAGCAACTCGGATGAAGAGAGCTCCAATGGTCACTGATTGGCAGTCTCAGCATCTGTGCTCCCCAAAACACACACAGCGAACGCCAGGCGGTTGCTTCCCATGGAGCTGATAGCTGAGTTGGAGCTGATAGCTCAGTGGGAGCTGATAGCTCAGTTGGAGCTGGGGCAGGCTGCCCGAGCAGGTGCCAGGGCACGATGGGGCTGCTGCGGCGAGCTGGAGCGGCGGCGGCCGGGAGCGCCTCCTGCCATCGCCCGCGGGCTCGGTGCAGAGTGCCCTGGAGCAAAGGGCCGCGGGCAGCGAGCAGAGGTAGTGGCCCCAGGCAGCAGGCAGGGAGAGGGCAGCGGAGGAGGCGGCAAGAGCCCCTCGTGTGCCTGGATCGCCCTGTTTATGGGATGTGGGCCGGGATGGATGGTCCTTGGGCCACAGTATTGTCCAACAGGCTGCTGGCAGCCAGCCCAAACACACCACATCAGGAAGGGTGCACACGTCTGTACCCCCAGATATGGGGAGAGCATGGGTGGGCACACGCTAAGCCGTGGGCTTGTGCAGCCTGTTTGCAGACACATCCTATAGCCTTGGGCAGGCCAGAGTCTGTGGCACCAGGGCTACTGTGCCCCTTGTGTCCATTCAATGTTTGCCTCTGGTTTGGGCAGAACACATGGTTGGGTGGAAGACATGGCCAGGCAAGCACAGGCATAAGTAAGCCTATTTGGGCCTGTGTGGCCCTCCACCACATCAGGAAATGTAGTCAACTAGCTAATGCTTTGTCGATTGAATATTCAGCTCTTTAGCATGCTTAAGCATGTCTTCAGGGTGGACATAAGATTGCACTTGTAAAGTCATGATCTTTATTCCCTGGGAGTGCCTGAAGGTGAAGTTGTCATTCACATTTTACTACGACGTGGCCTTGCCCCTGAGACCTAATAAGGATCTCAGAATCTGTGGGTGCAGAACCAGAATTAAACCCAAACCAAAAATAAACAAAAATCCCAACAACCCAAACCCCAACCAGATTATGTGCAAATTGCAAACTTGCTGTGCAGAGCTGCAGATTGAGTACAGTCCCAGATAACCCATGGGTCTCATAAGCCACCCTGTTTTGAGCCCAGAGATGTCTTGAGAGATTCTTCCCTACCTGAGTTAAGCTCGTGAGTCTACATTGGCTTACCGTGGGATCCCTGGGAAACAGCAAACATTCTACTTGCCAGTAACACTTTCAGATTTCTTTTCTTGAGTAGAGTTGCACTTCAAGGAGCTACTGTCCTTTCCGTAAGTATGGTTTTCCTGTGTCTCCACCCATAATGGGAAGCAAATCTCTAAGGAATTTAAATAATCATCCTTTACTTTCAATAAATTCATAATCTTTTCAATATCCTTTTCTGGGAAACAATTCAATCACAAACCAAAATGAAAAGAAAATACAGGAGAATTTGATTCACTGATGGCACAGAAGAGCAACATACTTAGTCTAACCTCCCCCCTCCTTCTCCAGAGAGCTGTTAAAAGATCAAGGCATGAACCATTACAAAATAAACAAGCACTACAGATTTTGCAGTAGGTGGGACCATCTGGACCCAGATAATGTCACTCTAAACAATCTGCCATCCAGTTGCAGAGAAGGAGAAAGAAGTCTTGTGACTCAGAGCTAAAAGGCCGAGATGGCAACGTGGCTTATTGACTCCCTGATCCCAATTACAGAATATAATTACTATTTATTACTCCAGATAATGCTAGTGGATGTGTCCAAGCACTGCCCTCCCTGTTCAAATCATCTGAATACTATCTAAAAAACACCAACTGTGAACTAATAGGTGTGTGCTGGTATTCAAATGGCTTTCACTGCTCTGTGCCTGCAGACCCATCAGAGCACAACCCAGCATTTTCCTTGGTCAGTGTTATGTGTCTCATGGCTTGCTCTGACCTTATGGCAACAGCACTGTGTAATATCTTTACTGATGTCATAGTGGGATTGAGTGCATCCTCAGCAAGTTTGCAGTTGGACAAAATGAGCTTTAAATGTCCCTTCCAGTCCAAACCTTTCTAGTCCAAACACTTCTAGTCCAATTCTGTGGCAATGTTGAAGTCAGGGGGGTTGCTTCTGAAGGACACGCAGTCATTGATGAAAAATGTAAGCAGGAAGTGTCAGGAGTAATCTCAGGAGTGAGGCTTGCTCACACCCTGGAATTTTAAGAGCAATTTTGAAAATGTTCTGAGGAATATGAAGAACTAACACTTAACTTTCTGAGCAAGAACTGACTCAGAGTCATTAGGTTTTATCACTCATAAATTACCACCACTTAGGGGCTGAAGCTGCTTCAAACCCCAGAACCCTGCCGTATGAGAAGGCAATTAGTTTGCAGCAACAATAGATATACTGCAGGATTTATGTGATGTCTTGCTGCACAAGTCTTTCAATTGTGTGATTCGTGGTCACAACCAGAAATCATTAAAGGATATGGAAAGAGAGAGAATAGAGATAGGTACTAAAGTGGTGACAGTACATTGTGGTTCCTGCTAGGGATAGCACGAAATGAAGGCAGGAATGTCTATGCATTCTTACAAAATCATTGCATTATGCAGACCTACTCTTTTTCAGTCTGTGGATCCCTTGTTTTTTTGATTACATGGGAAAATGATGGAGCACCTCCTTCTGCAGGGCATCTCAAGGTGCTTGGAAGAGAAGTCAGCATGGATTTACCAAGGGGAAGTCATGCTTGACTAACCTGATAGCATTCTATGATGACATAACTGGATGGGTAGATTCAGGAAGAGCAGTAGATGTAGTCTACCTTCACCTTAGCAAGGCCTTTGTCACCGTCTCCCACGACATCCTAGTGAGCAAGCTCAGGAAGTGTGGGATGGAAGAGCAGGCAGTGAGATGGATTATGAACTGGTTACAAGGTAGAGATCAAAGAGTGGTGATCAATGGTGCTAGGTCCAGCTGGAGAGCTGTGACCAGTGGAGACCCCAGGGATCAGTGCTGGGTCCAGTCCTGCTCAACATCTTCATCAATGACATTGATGAGGGCACAGACAGACAGAGTCTGCTCAGTAAATTTGCTGATGACACCAAACTGGGAGGCTTGGCTGATCCAGCTGCAGGCTGTGCTGCCATCCAGTGAGACCTAGACAGATAGAGCTGGGCACAGAGAAGCCAAATGAGGTTCAACATGGACAAGTGCAGAGTCCTGCACCTGGGGAGGAATAATAAACTGCACCAGTACAGGCTGGGAGGTGACTGCTGGAGAGCAGTCCTGTGGAGAGGCACGTGGGAGTGCTGGGGGAGAACAAGTTACCCATGGCACAGCAATGTGACCTTGTGGCCAAGAAGACCAATGGGATCTTGGGGTGCATTAAGAAGAGTGTGTCCAGCAGATCAAGGGAGTTTCTCCTTCTGCTCTACTCTGCCCTGCTGAGACCTCATCTTGACCACTGTGTTCAGTTTTGGGCTCCTCAGTTGAAGAGGGACAGGGATCTGCTGAAGAGGGTCCAGTGGAAGGCTACGAGGATGATGAGGGGACTGGAGGGCATTGCTTGATGAGGAGAGGCTGAGGGACCTGGGACTGTTTAATCTGGAGAAGAGAAGACTGAGAGGGGATTTAATAAATGGTTATAAACATCTGTGGGATGGGGGTCAGGAGGGGGGGGACAGGCTCTGCTCACTGCTGCTGGGATAGGACAAGGAGCAATGAGTGTAAGTTGCAGGAGGTTCCGCCTCAACACAAGGGGGAACATCTTTACTCCAAGGGTCCCGGAGCACTGCCACAGGCCCCTTAGAGAGGTTGTGGAGTCTCCTTTCCTGGAGACTTTCAAGGTCTGTCTCAATGCATTCCTGTGTGATCTCTGCTAGATTGTGTGGCCCTACTCTGGCAAGGGGTTTGGACTCGATGATCTCCTTGTGTCCCTTCCAACCCCTGACATCCTGTGATCTTGTGATCCTGTGATGTGCGGGCATTTTGGAGTGTGAATCAGACATTCCAAGTGTTACTAGGACAAAATATTCTAAAAGGAATAGGAAAGCATGAATGCCTTTGCAAGATCTTCCTGTTTATTGCTCAGATTATATTGTTTTGATAAAAAGTACTTAGGCCATAACTAGGAAAGCAATTCTAAAGGTGTCATTGTAAAAAGATAATGCTTTTACCCTGAGAAATGCTGATATTAGATGAACGCATGAGATAAAAACAGCAGGTGTCAAATCTGTTGCAAACAAAACCAGACAAAACAGTAAATGAACAAACTGAAATAAGGGCTTCATTATATTCAGATTACACAGGTGGAAATTTCCTTTTATTATATAGTCTCAAGAAAAAGTCCAGACTAATAATCTTCCCAGATAATCATTTAAGGACATTTCGCTGCTTCTTACCTTCTCTTTTTGCTTCTCCAGTTTTCCAGTGGAATGGCTGTTAAAAATGTATGCAATTATCCCCTTGGTTATCTGCTCTAACAGATTGGATACAGTCAATCAATTTTGACTGTACCTGTGGTTAAAAAAGCTCCAACTGCCTTCATGCCTTGGCTGCTAGCATTCCGTTTGAACGCTGGAATGCATAAGGTGCAAATCAGAAAAAGCCAAGTGAAATAGAACCCAGATCACACCAGGGTCATTTGCGTATCCTGCCTCAGTGTGCTGCCAAATCCCTCTTGTTATTCAGGGGTCTGTATTCCCCTAGATTTTTATTTTAATCTGATACATGAATAATCAGGCAAGCTTTGGCTTTGACTTCAACTTCTTCTTTCTACAGTGCCCCCTGCAAGTATAAACTCACAACTATTTTAAATGTAATGATATGCCAACGTATTTTTAACAAATGAAAGCTGAGGAACAAAATACCATTTCATCTTAGACTAGTTAGAGATTCATAGAAGCATAGAACCAACCAGGTTGTAAGAGACCTCCAAGATCATCCAGGCCAACCTAGCACCCAGCTCTAACCAATCAACCAGACCATGGCACTAAGTGCCCCAGCCAGGCTTGGCTTCAACACCTCCAGGGACAGTGACTCCACCACCTCCCTGGGCAGCCCATTCCAATGCCAATCACTCTCTCTGACAACAACTTCCTCCCAACATCCAGCCTAGACCTCCCCTGCCACAACTTCAGACTCTGTCCCCTTCTTCTGTTGCTGGGTCTGTGGGAGAAGAACCCAACCCCACCTGGCTACAGCCTCCCTTCAGGGAGCTGCAGACAGCAATGAGGTCTGCTCTGAGCCTCCTCTTCTGCAGGCTGCACACCCCCAGCTCCCTCAGCCTCTCCTCATAGGGTTGTGCTCCAGGCCCCTCCCCAGCCTTCATTATATGGCTGTACATATTTTTATTACCTGTATCAGAAGAGTTAGAAGATGCAGGCCTCTTTTTTCAATTGCTTCTCACTGAGACAGAAACTATCTCCAGGTTCCTCTGGCAGATCTTTCCCGAGGTAACTTTGCCCTGTGAATGTTAATAGTTTCAAAAGAAGGAAGAGACATAGACTGGTCAGGATTTTAGCAGGGTTCAGTGGGAGTTCTGCCTAAGGAAGCAGGAGACCAAGTCTGGATCCTTGTCTTAAAAGAGACATGATATTCTACAACTCATTCTCTGGAGCCTTTCAAGGTCTGTCTGGATGTGTTTCTCTGTGATCTGTGTTAGATAGTATTGTCCTGCTCTGGCAGGGGGGTTGGACTTGATGATCTCTTTGGGTCCCTTCCAACCCCTAACATCCTACAATCCTATGAACTGTTAAATAAGTTGCATATCTGGTTAGGACAGTGGCTACAACTTCAGAATCTTTTTGCTGTGCTTAAGCAATTTCTGAGGAGGGCACTTTGCCATGAAGGCTGCTCATGTTTTAACAACAGGACATTTAATGCAGGACATTCAAGACCAGCACCAAAAGTATACGGACCAGGAGGTTTCCATAGTGGCAAATTGGGTGGGGATCAATTTGAGTTGGCAGATGAGCATGAATTAGGCAGGCTAAAACCGTGAGGTTTAAATGCTTTAGGAACTCCTGAATAGCAAAATGTCTTGGAAAATCTGTGTTTTGAGGACTTCTTTTTGTTATCCTATTTGCTTTCTTAAGCACCTAAATATGTTTGAAAATATGGTACAGCTTACTCTGAAGCTTCTTCCAGGTGTTGTCTACAGCTGCTGCTGGTAAGGGTCAGTCCAGATTATAATAGCTATTCTTCCCATCACAAATACTCACAGTTCTTAATTAACC
The DNA here is from genome assembly GCF_015220805.1 of Pogoniulus pusillus. Lineage (NCBI taxonomy): Eukaryota > Metazoa > Chordata > Aves > Piciformes > Lybiidae > Pogoniulus > Pogoniulus pusillus. The sequence continues at coordinate 1,361,965 of NC_087276.1, read as the reverse complement.
TTTTATTAAAGGATAACTGTCTAGAATTCAAGCCAGTGAAAATAATAAATTTTGGTTGCATATTTAATCTTAATAATCCAGTTGGATTTTGGCCAAGTGGATTTGCACTTTAATCACTTGTGATTTGCTTTTTGCTGCTGTCACTTAAACACTGATTTTTTTTTCTTTTCATTCTGATGCATTTCTCAGACATCAGAATGATTTGATTTTAAACTCTGAAGGCAGAATTTTTTCCACTTTTAATTTTGAGATCGCATTTTTGTTTCTAAAATCATTCTTGGTGTGAAAAAAATAGTACAAAAAAATGTACACTGAGAAGACTAAACAACCTCCACTCAAAATCCGACCTCAGACTGGTGAAAATATTATGTTTTCAGTGAAGTACTAACTCTTGGTTTTATTTCTTCCTCTTTTCTCACCTCAGGCACAATTAAAACACATCCATCTCCCAGTTCCAACCTCAAGCTCTAAGCTGCTGCACCATAGCACTCCATGTCACCTGCTGAACTATTACCGCCACTGACCCCTGCATCAAGAAGCACTTAGGGAGGTATTGCATCCAAGTGCTAAGCAAGTTTAACTTCCCTAAACTGACATCATCACAGCAGACAGTAATAACTAAGGCTTCAGAAAACCATCATAGAATCACAGAATCATCAGTAAGTTTGCAGATGACACCAAGCTAGGAGCAGGTGTGGATTTGTTGGAGAGCAGGAGGGCCCTGCAGAGGGACCTGGCCAGGCTGGATGGGTGGGCAGAGGCCAATGGGATGAGACTGAACAAGACCAAGCTCAGGGTTCTGCACTTTGGCCACAACAACCCCAAGCAGCACTGCAGGCTGGGCACAGAGCGGCTAAGAGCAGTCAGGAAGAAAGGAAGCTGGGAGTGCTGAAGCTGAGGCAGCAGTGTGCCCAGGTGGGCAGCAGAGCCAACGGCATCCTGGGCTGGCTCAGGAGCAGTGTGGGCAGCAGGACAAGGGAGGTTCTTCTGCCCCTCTACTCAGTGCTGGTCAGGCCACGCCTTGAGTGCTGTGTCCAGTTCTGGGCTCTTCAGTTCAAGAGAGATGTTGAGGTGCTGGAAGGTGTCCAGAGAAGGGCAACAAAGCTGGTGAGGGGCCTGGAGCAGAGCCCTGTGAGGAGAGGCTGAGGGAGCTGGGGGTGTGCAGCCTGCAGCAGAGGAGGCTCAGGGGTGACCTCATTGCTGCCTACAACTACCTGAAGGGAGGTTGTAGCCAGATGGGGTTGGGCTCTTCTGCCAGGCACCCAGCAATAGAACAAGGGGATACAATCCATATGGATATACACACTTGGGCTTGCTTAGTTGTTGTTTTTCTGTTGTTCTTCCTTAGGTGTAACTTGCCCCCAGACACAAATCTGGAATGCTTCATTATATTTGAAATAATTAAACAACCCTTTAATTTTCCAAGCACAAATGAAGAAAGTAAGGCCATGAGTGTCTAGGCTGTTAGGCTGAAGTTTGATGGAGGGTTTTCTCTAGTACAACTGCTTCCAGCCCTTCAAGGCCTGGATTTAGTCCAAATTTATGAAAGATACAGAGCACCATCTTGGCCAAAACACTTTGTAAATTTGTGTTGTTTTTTTTTTTTTTCTCTAAAATGAGGCCACCTAGAAGATTAAAAGCTTTCTTCTTCTCTTTTTTTTTTTTTTTTTTTTCTGTATTAAAAAACATAATTACACTCTAATTTAAAACTCTAATTGAGTGCACTTGTATTGGTAAGATGTTCTTTTTCCCTTTAGGGACAGTAGTCCTATTAGTCACACAAGCTGTCTAATCATTTCATGGTCCTTCTTCCCCCACCCTACACCTCTATTATAAATGAGAAAATTAAAGTTGTTTTTTTCCCTTTAAGATTATCTCAATTATATTCTCATAAATTGAGTGAGTGAACATTTTAGTTGAAGCAATAAGCCACAACTTCAGCCAGTGTAAATTATTGTTAGTCTGCTGATTTCAGGGAACACAAGATAACTTGCATCAGCTGAGAATCTGACCTATCAAGTCAAAGTCACTGAAAAATCATAGAATAGAATCACAGAATCAGTCAGGGTTGGAAGGGACCACAAGGATCAGCCAGTTCCAATGCTTCAAACTAGCACACCTGGCTTGCCTCAGATGAGGCACTGGACCTTTGTATTGTTCTTCAGAGCCACTGGCCCAACTGCAACCACTATTTCAGTCCCTGCTGAACCAAAGTAGCCAACTCAGAGGATTTAAAAGATTCACCTCCCTCATCATGCTCTGAGCCACCTGATCTAGTTGAGAATGCCCCTGCTGACTGTGGGGGTCCTTTCTAATACAAAGTATTCTATGATTCTATGGAATAGATGAAGTGGAACCCTTGATGTTATTCTTTTTTCCATAAGCTCATCTCTTCTATTTTTAAGCTTAGCTTTGTAAATCTGTCATCTAACCAGCTGTTGCTATTTGTGAGACTATGAAAATAGCTCTTCACAATCAGATCTAACATTTTAGTAACTGCTTCAGGATGGCAACATTGACCTCTAGTCATAGAAGCACTTTATAACGTTAGGCTATTAGGAGACCATACTGTTTTTCTCCCACCAAGCCACCTGGTATGCAGTCAAGTCTTGGGAAAAACAAATCTGAGAACTTCTAACTGATTTTCTAAAGCTAAAGAATTAGTTCTGGCTTCTATAGCCATTGCATAATCTTTGTAGAATAAAAGACATTTTAGCATTTAAGAATTATCTTTTATTGTTGTTTTCATGCTAAGCCTTCAGGCTGTAATTCATAAGCATTATGTTTGTTCTAGCTTTTAGGCTTTTAAAGGAAAAACAAACTTCATTGCATATAGTGTATGGAAAACTTGGGTCTTAACCACTAATCTGTGGCTTGTAATGAATTTGGATGGAAGAAATTCAAGATTCTGAGGTATCATTTTTCTATGTGTATCCCCCTTGGCTCCAAGAATTAGAATCATAGAATTATTAAGATTGCAAAGACCTGTAAGATCACTGAACCCAACCATTAACCTAACACTGCCAAGTCCACCACTGAACTGTCTTAGAATCATAGAATTACAGAATCAGTTAGGGTTGGAAGGAACCACAAGGCTCATCTAGTTCCAAACCCCCTGCCATGCCCAGGGACACCCTACCCTAGAGCAGGCTGCACACAGCCTCAGCCAGCCTGGCCTCAAACACCTCCAGCCATGGGGCCTCAGCCACCTCCCTGGGCAACCCATTCCAGCCTCTCACCACTCTCATGCTCAACAACTTCCTCCACACCTCCAGCCTGACTCTCCCCACCTCCAGCTTTGCTCCATTCCCCCCAGTCCTATCACTCCCTGACAGCCTCAAAAGTCCCTCCCCAGCTTTTTTGTAGCCCCCTTCAGATGCTGGAAGGCCACAAGAAGGTCACCTGGGAGCCTCCTCTGTTCCAGCCTGCACAGCCCCAACTCTTTCAGTCTGTGCTCACAGCAGAGCTGCTGCAGCCTCTGAGCATCCTCCTGGCCCTGCTCTGGACACACTCCAGCATCTCCACATCCCTCTTGTAATGGGGGCTCCAGAGCTGGATGCATCTTCTAAACCTTTTCAGTGAAAATCATAATTTGCTTCAAAGACAGAAGAGGCACCACAAGTCTTTAAAGCTTTCTAAATCTTTCATTTTTCTGTTTTTATTTTAAAAAAATTCACCTCTCAATGCTTGCAATAAAAGTATCCAGAAGACTAATAATTCTCAAAGTAATAAAAGGTGCCAATGAACATTCCTCTGAAATACCTTTCTGATAAGTATTCTTCTCTCTGTGTGTTTTCTGCATTGGATAGAAACAAAAAAGTGTAGATCAGTCTTATTTCTATTCTCCCTGCCTTTGTTGTTTTTTAGGTACAGATATAAAAGATAAACAGAAATACCCTTCAGAGCAGAAAACCTAATTCTTTGGTGGGCCACAACTTGACTAACACCAGACTGCTCCCTCAGTTTCCACTAGCTGAGGATCTAGCTCAGGAAATGTTACTTTTTCCAGAGCCAATAATTATTATCCCTCTTTCTGCTCTGTCAGATTTGGATGGATTTGGTCTTATCTTAAACAAACACAGCTGGTGGTGCATCTGAAAAGATGGCTTGTTTCCGACCCTGAACTTCCCTTCTGCTAATACATGCACCCCAAGGAGGTTCTATACGATTAAGAAAAAAATTCCAAGGCTGTAAGAAAGGCTCAAAACGAAGAAGAATATTTTAGAACCCTAGCCCAAGGCCCCAGTATTTAATTGAATTCATTGGATTTCAGCTAAATAGGCAACTATCGTTCTGACCTGAGGGAGGCTGTGTGTATTAATAACACCAGTGTTATTAGCCAAGCAGCTAACGGAGCACTGGAGACACAATAGGAAGCTTTATATTTGCAGATGAAAAAAAAACCCTACCTTTGATTGATATGATTCCTGATCAGTCTGCTAAAACACACTGTTGTGCCCTGGCTGACCCCCACAACTCTGCCTTAGATTTAATTGCCACAGTGTGTAATTGCTATGTGCCAACCATTATCACACTCATTGTAGATGAGCTATTTGTCATCTGACTGCGCTTAATTAACAATACAATATCCCAGCTCTAGGTCCACTTTGGGCTGCCTGAGTTCATGATGAATTGATTGCTATTCAGGTATTATGGTACTGTGCAATGACGAGCTCACAGCTGAGGAAGACCTGACTAGACCTCATTCAGTGTTTGGGGTCTGCCCCATGAACAAACCTAGCAGAATGGTTAGACATTAAAAATGCTGAAATGTCATCAATCAGATCTAATTTTGGTATCCAATGGCCCCATAAAAGCCATTTAGAGGAGCAGTTTAATTTCCATGTGTGAATATGTTCATTTCAGAATCCCCTTGAAACTCCCGTGGAGTACTTGCTAGATTGAGTCTGGGAGGAGATGAAATATCAGCTGAGTTTATATCAAAAGAAACACTGGGGAGGGAATTTATAGAAAATTATGACATTGTGACTCAATAATATTGTGTGACTTAATAGTATTGTGTGACTCAATAATGTGTGACTCAATAATATTGTGTGACTCAATAATATTGTGTGACTCAACAATATTTTGTGCTTTTCCAACAGATGTTCGTAGAAAATAAAGGTCTGTTAACTGTTACATCCAGTAAGAGAACAAAAGGTGGAGTTTGTTTCTCCTTTTAAACATATCCTGGCCACTTGGAGCTGCTCTATTCCTGCCTTCCCTTCTTCCTAACAAACCACAGAGTAGTTTGTGTGGCCTCAAAAAATCACTGTGAAAACCAAAAAGTGGAAGCAAGAAATAGCAAGTGAAAGTAAAAAACATTAGGAAGAAAGTCGGCACTTGTCGATTTGTATCTCAAGCACACAGTTACTGGCTCAGTCAGTGATGGATTCTCTGTCACATATCAGCAATATCTGTCCTTCCAGATTTTCTTGAGAGCTCAAAATGAGTAATGCTCACAGCAAGAAGTTAAACCCATTGTACTGATGCCCATTGCACAGATGCTGTGGACAGTAACGTGTCAATGGTTCCCAGCTACAGTGTGTTCCTAGAAATGAAACTTCACAATAATGTCTATGTCTCCTTTCCAGGCACATTTATTTTCAAGAAAGAGGTGACACTTTCCAATAGTCTGCTTGGATATGACAAGTAAGAACTTGGCTTCTCTTCCATGCCTGGGAAAGTATAAATGCGAGTAGTTTGGAAATGTTAGAAACATCTGCATGAGGGATCTTGGCACTTCTCGCTCTGGTGTTGCTGTGACGTTAGCAATCCTTTTGAAGTAGCACAAATAAACCCTCGGGCTGGAGCTGCCTGGCAAGCAGTGGCATTACCCACACGAGTCAAAGATGTGGCACTTCTGCCTTTTTTTTTTTTTCCAGAATGACCTGGTGTGTTGAAGGCAAGTGAAGTTCTGGCAAGCTGTCATGGAAGGGAGCAGAGCCCTTTTGCCCTGTTGCAGAATTTTCATTTATACACAAAATTGTGGCTCAGAGGCCTTCCATCGAAAAAGTCAAACCAATACTTCCTATCTGCTTGCACTGACGTAGCTGCTGTACCAGCAGGCGCACAGGCCTTGGGAGAATCTCTCCCTCGGAGAAACAAAAGACATAAACATGGCTATGTTTTGGAAAAAGGGTTCGAATTCTCAGACATGGTGACCACTCGACAAACATCTGCTGGGGCTGACCCCTGGGTGGTTCCACAAGTTGTTTTCGGTGAGAATTAGCCAATTGTATAGGTTGATTATAACTTTGTACCAATCTGTAAAGCTAACACAAGTCTGACTGAGTTGGTTGAACACACCTCTTCTGAAACACTATAAAAAATATACCCACTTGCACCTCTTGCACCTTACCTTAACTTAACTGGCCCCTCGCTCTCTACCCTGCTCTTGCACCTCTCTTGCTCGATACCCTGATCGCTGATCACACACGCACACACCCGCGGCATTCGCATCGCGAACAACCAGCTCCAGACGGCACCGTTCCAGGCAGGGGCCCGATCCTTACGAGCCCTGGGAGTCAGCATTCAGCTCGACCGGACCCGCGGAGCCTCGGACAACGGCGCCTTAAAATCCATAAAGACTTTGAAACTTTCAACACTGCATTCGGGACAGTGAGTAATCGATAAACTTCTATTTGAAACTGAATGATCTCTCAAGACTTCAATGAACTCTCTCATATCACAGACTCTCTTCATTTTAGTCATTCTGTATATTAAATCACAACTACGAATCAAGAATCTACGTGGGATAATTGTAAATAAGTTTGGGGAAGGGATTTCTAGTGTATATAATATTAAATCATTTATACCTTTTATAAACATCGGCCTCGCATATCATTCCTTCAAACCTCCCCCCCCCCCCCCAGACAAACTTTCTCATCCGCGACACAAGCCCAGCAGTGGCAGTGCTGGAGGTTACCATTCCTCACTGTAGCAGCCTGAACAGATGTCTCACAAGTCATGTGACATTCAGTTTGGGTTTTGCCCTTGTATATTTGCTCACCTAGACAGAGCTCAGATGGATTCAACCCACCTGGTTTGCCCCTCTTTATTACAGCTGTGATGGTACAGAAACAAACTTTGTCTCGCTTGGCACTGGCATCCTTGCTTAACACCCTAAATGTTTGTCAAAGCCTTAGCAATCTATCAAGGATCGTAAGCTGCTGTAGATCTGCCATGGAAGGCAATTAAAGATATTCTCTGTGTTCTGTGAAGCAGAGACACTGATGTCATAGAGCAGAATATCGCATTTCATTTGTTCAAAATCTAACAAGATTTCATAGGCAGAGATCATAGCTCTTAAATCCTGCAGGATTTTGCTATGTGTCAAGTTGCATTCCCAAGTAGTTGGGACATGACAGAACCTTTCAGTGACATGGTATAAAATGTCAATGTATAGTAAAGGAAAACGTGAAAACTGTGGCGCTGCCTTCTTTGGGTACCTTCCGCGTGCATAAATTGCAGTGAACAATAAGGAATTATCTTGTCAAGTTACATTTATGTGCTTGAAATCTCTAGAGGGAAAGATTTTTTTTTCTACTTGGTCTTTACTGTTCACTGCTTAGGAATGATTAGCTGAAGTCTATAACTTAGAGTAACATTGGACAACTTTAAGGTTCAGCTGGGCTTTAATAGGATGTTTTACGTAGGCTGTGGTTATTCCAAGAAAGGTTGAACAAGATGATCCTTCAGGTCCCTTCCAACCTGATGTCCTCCTTTCCTGATGGACAGAATGTGTAGTTTCTTTGCAATGACAGCCAAAGGCTACAAAGGAAATTCAAATTGCTGTTCCACTGGTACAATGCTCACGGGGACAGTTGGCATTGTTGGACCTGCTCATATTAGCTGTACTGCAAGTCCATTCAGCTGATGGACAAAATGAAGGTCTCAGCTATGATTTTGAAATAACTAGGGGAAAGGGTGACCAGAGATAGACTGTCTTCTGCCACCCTCCAGCCCAAATTACTCTTCTATTCTGTAAAGTGCAGCCACCTTGTGAATAGTATTACTGATGCAAAGTAGCAATTTGAGGTTCATAATGTTTGATGAACCTGTCAAACTTCTTTGGGTGGATAATTATCAGTGAGGCTATTGTCTGATGTTTTATGGCAACAATGTCTGGACTCTTACTGCTGTACTCTGAATGCTTGTTCTTCGTGATGATCACATGTCACAGCCATACTTTCTCTCTGTTTTGGGCTGGCACAGTGTGATGGTTTGGGTGTTCCCTGCCCCCCCCACATTTTAGAAATCACCCAGACTAGACTCAGTCAGCTCTGGAGATATGAACGAAGCTTATATTTGCAGCTAGCACAATAGACAAGCAGATATTTGCAGTATATACAGAAATAGACAAGGTACAAAGGTAATACAGAAACACAACTCCCCTCCCAGAAACCTGAGTCCCCAGGAGGGGCTCCCAACCACCCCTGCACCTTCCCCCTGCCCCTCTCAACCTTACCCCAGTCCCAAGGAGGAATGGAAGTTCAGCCAGGGGGTTAAGAAGCAAAGTGGCTTAGCCAAATGGAAGGGTGTGTTAGAGAGATGCAGCTCAGCCAGCAGCCCCAGCCAGATTGAGAGAAAATGGCAAGAGTGTTATCTAATGTTTTCATTTCTTGTTCCCATGCCTCTCAGCGAGACTGTGAGTGCAGTAGCCATCACCACTGTTTGGATTGCACAGCCTATGGTCTAGTCCTTCTCACCAAAACATTCTAGCTAGCTTCAAACTAGCACACACAGGAAACAAATGCAAGCACGGAAGCAAATGATCCACTGTACTTTCAAAATGCATTCACAGGATCACAGGATATTAGGGGTTGGAAGGGACCCGAGAATATCTTCGAGTCCAACACCCCTGCCAGAGTAGCTCAGATCACACAGGAATGCATCCAGACAGGTCTTGAAAGTCTCCAGAGAAGGAGACTCCACAACCTCTCTGGGCAGCCTGTGCCAGTGCTCTGAGATCCTTACAGTAAAGAAGTTCCCTCTTGTGTTGAGGCAGAACCGCCTGTGCGGCAGCTTACACCCATTGCTCCTTGTCCTGTCCCAGGGAGCAGTGAGCAGAGCCTCTCCCGTGTGCCCCACACACACCTGTTGCCCCCCAACCCTCAGATCTTTATAAACATTTATTAAATCCCCTCTCAGTCTTCTCCAGACTCAACAGTCCCAGGTCCATCAGCCTCTCCTCATCAGGCAGTGCCCTCCAGTCCCCTCACCATCCTCCTAGCCCTGTGCTGGACCCTCTCCAGCAGACTCCTGTCCCTCTTAAAATGGGGAGCCCAAAACTGAATGCAGTATTCAAGATGAGGTCTCAGCAGTGCAGAATAAAGGGGGAGGGGAACCTCCCTTGATCTGCTGGCCACACTCTTCTTAATGCACCCCAAGATCCCATTGGCCTTTTTTTGCCACAAGGTCACATTGCTGTGCCATGGGTAACTTGTTCTCCACCAGCACTCCCAGGTCCCTCTTCACAGAGCTGCTTTCCAGCAGATCACCTCCCAGCCTGTACTGGTGCAGTTTATTATTCCTCCCCAGGTGCAGGACTCTGCACTTGTCCTTGTTGAACCTCATTTGGTTCCTCCGTGCCCAGCTCTCCTGTCTGGATTCAAACCAGACTGATTCACAACTACATTTACAAAGCTTTTGCAATTCAAAACATTTCCAAAACCATGCATCAATTATTCATGTACTAGCTATGAACAAATAAGAAAGCATACCACTACAAAGCTACTGTTTGGATATCAAACCTGAAATATTCTGTGACTTTTCATTGTCTTATTTAGCATTTTTTGCCTTATCCTGTTGTCTACAACTACCTGAAGAGAGGTTGTAGCCAGGTGGGGGTTGGTCTCTTCTCCCAGGCAAGCAGCAACAGAAGAAGGGGACACAGTCTCAAGGTGTGCCAGGGGAGGTCTAGGCTGGATGTTAGGAGGAAGTTGTTGTCAGAGAGAGTGATTGGCATTGGAATGGGCTGCCCAGGGAGGTGGTGGAGTCATCATCCCTGGAGGTGTTAAAGCAAAGCCTGGCTGGGGCACTTAGTGCCATGGTCTGGTTGATTGGCTATGGCTGGGTGCTAGGTTGGCCTGGATGATCTTGGAGGTCTCTTCCAGCCTGGTTGATTCTGTGATTCTATGATCCTAGCTGCAGTAAGTTTTTTTACAAATACTGCTTATCATAAATTAGGCATATCTTCCTCTTCAGCCACATCTATTTAATGATTGTATCAGCTTTACAGCCTTGCCTAATGCTTACATATTTGTGCATAGTATTCTTCTACTTACCTGCATATAAATATTTCCCCTAATATATCAGTCTAAAGCAATCAGGCCCAGTAGATAAAGGCAATTACTCACTCTGGGTATTTCTAATTCAGTGGATATGCTGGGGTTTGTTTGTTTTGGTTTTTAGTTTTTGGTTTTTGGTTTTTATTGATACTTCCAAACTTTTTGAAATAAAACTAGGCTGATGAAGTTATTAACTTTCTTGAGATAATTAGTAGCTTGTTGTGTTTTGGTTTGTTTTGTGTTTTTTTTGCCTTTTAATTTGTTTTCAGGAGCAATATTTCTCATAAGGTTCCAATTGAGCAGTTGTCTGATTTCATCCCTTGATCTCAAGCTTGCCCATAACACTGCTAAAGCAGCATGACTAGGATTACTAATTCAAAATTTTCCTTCTCCAGTATCAACCAAACCAGACAATCAACTCTTCGTGTTACAGCTGCATTTCTGAGCTGTTTGATACACTAATATATTTTCATTTAGTCGCTATTAATGCAAAACACTGAGCCACATGCCAGGCCAGATAGTCAAAACCTCTATGAATTTCAATAAGGCTAAAGAATAATGTTTCTGAGAAGCATGGCTTATTAACTCTTCTTTCCATGAGCAAGTGCTTCTTCTGTGAGGCTCCTTCTGTTGCAAAAAACACTTTTACATCGCTAAGGAATCTCAAGAATCAGTCTGAAGTTCAGACTAATTGCTAATTCCTCTTCATTTTAGAGAGCTTTTGCCAAAGGTCACAGTGATCAAATCTTGGTGATCTTTTTTTTTTAAAGAATGAAAAAAAGAACTTGCCTGATATTAGAAAAAATCACTAATTTACATTTTACTTCTTTGCCTTTTTTATGATGAGAAATAATCCCAGTCTTCTGTATTTTGCTTATTTTGGTGAAAAAATAAGCAGTATTGCAAGGTCATCATCAGATTTCACCCTTTTAGGGAGAAATAATAACCCTGATGTTATTTATAATTCATATAATTCCTCATTTATCAAGTTAAGAAATAAAAAAAATACTGACTACCAAGCTCTAAGTACTCAGATATAGTAGTTCTCTACTTAAATGGCTCCAAGCAACTCTTTAACCTCCATTTATGTATCTGTTGTGGAGGCAGGGAATTAACGTGGCCCAGTCAGGAATTATAAAAACAGAATGATTTTATTTTCCTGGAACCCTGCCCCCAAAACTATAACAAAATTAGTTTAGTTTATTAACACAGTCAGTTTGGTCGGGAATTTCTTCCAAAAGGATACTGTAGATAAATTAAGTTATTTAGGAAGTCAGGAAATAGAAAAGGCTAGGCTATAAACACAGCTTTACCCCACTAGCAATTAGGCTGAGCAGAAGATGAAGGGAACAGCAGGTCTTACTCACAGAGGTGAGATAGGTGCTCGGCAGCCATCCCTTGAAGGATTCCTCTGCAGGAAAAGTTTTCTGATGCTGCAAGCAATATCCAGTAATAGAAATCCACGTGGCAGAAGCCCTTAGGTGAGTGGCAGAGCCACCAGACTTGGAAATATTTCGAGCACTTCTTCCCAAGAGGGACGGTCGTGGAACAATGCTGCCTTCTCAACGGCAGGGGAGAGCCAAAACTGCTAGGGTCCCCCAGTCCGGGAGGCAGGCAGGAAGTTGGCTACTGATAGGGTATGAGAGAGGGCGGTCCAGGTGCCATCATCTCTCTCTCAAAGGACCCCAGGGCTTGCCAAGCCTGCCGGTTTGCACAGATAGGTGCAAAAGTGGGGAGAGCCACCCAAAAGCAGGGACGGGATAAAACCAAGAGCCATACAAAAGGTAGGAGCAGTCCCAAAGTGGGGATGGTCCAGTCAGGGCAGGAACTTGTCCTTCTCAGTGGCAGGGGACTCTCCAGATGGAAACTCTCAAAGTGGGAACCCTCAAGGCAGGAACCCTTGCTCTGTTTGCCCTTTTTCTAGACAAAGTGTCCATTTACCATTTATACTGGGCACAAAAGCCCAGCCAAGCAGCAGCCTGATTCCAGCGCAGGCTCCCATACGGGTCAGCCCATGTGCAGTGAGGCACCCTTTGCTGCCCCTCTTCAAGCCCACAGGGCAGCAGGGGGAAGCAGGTTTTCGCGTCTTCCTTCTCCCATTCAAACCCACAGAGTAAGAGGGAGAAAAGAGGAATTTGACAGTGTCAACATCTCAGTTACAAAGTACATGCTTTTTCTGATCTCTTCTCCTTTGTACAGAAGGCTTTGTTCTGTTAAATTAAAGGAGTTCCATGAAAAACTGAAACCTGCCATTAAACATTGACAGTTTTGAGGTATCTGAATGTCTTCACAGATTATCAATATGTAACACAACTGAGGCTCAAGGCAGCACAGGATAGAAAACTGCACAAAGCACATGAAAAGACATCACTCAGACATCAGCTGAGCAGATTGGATATCTCTAGTGAGAAATAGGCCATTGCCTAGTGCAAATGCAACTAGGGTACAAAGACACCTTGATGAGTGTTACTCATCTGTTTTTATCCAATCATCTTTGGCCTACATCAGACATTTCAAAATATAGACTGAGAATATTTTTGCACTGAAAAACTATATCTTTACCTATTATTGATTTATCCAACAAGTCTTTTTTTTCTTAAGCATATTTTGGCCTCTTCTCTTAGTTTGAGACTTGTTCCAGTACCAATCCAAATGAAAATACTATTGCCTGAGCCTGTACATTATTTTCCTAAGTCTGCACTTAATACAAAAATAAATGTTATAAAATAATGTCTTGTTTAAAATGCATACAGAGGGTCTTAGACAATATATGCCTCATATTGGAATCTTGCCTGTATTTTTTTTCTTTCCTTGGAAATTTGGGGCTAGCTTTTTAGACATAATTGGTTACCTAAAACTAATTGTGCATATAAAACTAACTAGATTGTATTTGAATGCTGCAAACCGCTGCTGGGTTTGGTTTGTTGTGCTCACTCATTATTGTTTAGAAAGATGCTGCTATGTTAATACATTTCTCATGTTTGCACTTCTCACCACTAAGCAGTCTGTTAGTTTCAAAAGCAAACATCCAGCACTAAGTACATTTCCTTGTTCTGTGGAAGTTTTGGGGTAGTTCACTTGTCTTCTGCCAGAGTTCAGTGAGTACTTTGAACTACATATTCCTACAAGTACCCCTTGCTAACTCAACCATCAGTTACAAGTGTGCAAGAACGCCTCCCAGCAAAGACCAAACTCAATCCAAGGTATATTTGGCAGAATGCTTTTGTGCCTCTCCCTGTCTCCTAGTTCTGCCAGCCTCACCAAAAACATACTGCAGCAAACTATGGGACCTTCTGGTAGCTGCACTCAACCTTCAGTGACCCCTAAGGCGAATGGACTTTGGATCATGACCAAGACTACGTTTTGCATCACAACTTGATTATTTTCAAATGGCAGGATCCCTCCCAGTCAGTGGAGCAGCCAAGCAGCTATTTAGCTGAAATCTCTGCTTCAGGCTTTCCATCTGATGGAAACTGACATAATTCTGTTACGGCTAATGCAAATGTAAACTTGCTTAGGGTTTATTTTTGGGTATGCTATGAAGACTGCTGAGGAGGAGCCCTGTCATGCCTGGAGTCCGAGTCATTGCAATGAAAGTGTTGTGAGAATATTTATAAATAGCTCCAGTTTGAAATGTATTGCTTCAGAGCATAAACACATTTATCCATGGGCATGGCATGGGGTGGTGATTTTTGTGTTTCTTTTTGACTTTTCAGTCACATTTTGTAACCACACAAATCACAGCTGCATTTAAAATACAGCTACACCCAACTGTACAGCAAACAATATCAACACTGTTTGTCTTAGGCCTAGGTCAAACTCCAGTCACTTCAGAATCTGGATTTCAATTCCTTATCTTAATCAGACATGTGTGTGCAATAACTTCATTCTACATTTTTAATTGCAATGCCTATAAATCAGAAAAGAAACAGAGGTAAGAAATTGGAGTGCATGCAAATCTGTTTTAACTTACACATATATCCTTTTCAATATTAACGTTTCTACCACCTTACTGTAACTGCTGTCATATCAGGACCAATGGACACTCCCACACAACAGGGAGCACAAATCACCCAAGTACTACTTGGAGAGGTTTTCATCTTTTGTACCATAAAATAAACCCTGGAAACAGTAAAACCTCAGTCCCTTTAGTACCATATTTGCTTATAGAAGAGTTCAAAGAGTAACTGTCCTTGTGAAGCTTTTGAGATGTCATCTGGCTATTTCAAGAAACAACAGAGATTATTGATGGAGCACATATATTAGTATTCAATGCAACTATGTCTTTAAGTCTTATTTGTTTTTTCTGTTGGTACTGTGGTGCTCTCACTTACAAACAAACTCCAATCAGAGTATTTGTCTTCAAATAGAGTAGCAATGAGGAGGGCCAGTGGCTCAAGGAGGCAGAGGACAGCTGCTGAATTGTTTTGCTACATCTGCATTTGTAAACTCCTGCATAGTGTGAAACTCCAGGCAGCTGAAGGGATCTGTGAACTGAGAGAGTGCTGGGCAGTAGCAAAGCAAAAAAGCAAAGAGAGGCAAGAAATTCATAGCTAGATGGAGATGCTTCAGCAGCATAATGACTGCAGCCGTTTGATGAAGATTTTACAGCAGGGAAAAGTTGTTTGTATGAGTGAAAAGCTAATTCTGCCAGAAAGAAAAAGTGGAGGAAAATTCATGGTTCTAAAGTGCACATATCCTTTTGGTCTTACTCTAATGGATTCTAAAAACCAGCTCTCAGTCTCCTTTGGGGTTATGTGTAATTCTTTTGTCGATGTGTGCACACCCATATGTGTGTTTGTGCACACAGGCACTTCTGAAAACAAATATGCTGCCTTATACAGCCACAACTTTGTCGTTTTTTAGTTCATGCCAGCAGATACTTACACTTAAAGGTCAAAATACCAGAAGATATAATGCTAGCAACAGGGATGGAAACTGCTGAGGCAGCAGAATGTAGCACTCTAACTGCTTGTATTTGTTGCTCTAGGACATAAAAGGCTTAAAGTCTTGGAGGAGATAGGAGTGTCTAAGGTTGTGGATTAAAGCAGCTGGTGTGCTCGGACTGGAGTGTGAGAGCTTGTGGTTCTCCTCTGGATACAAGGGGTGCAATGGCTGCAGAGCCAGGCAGCAAAACCAAGACCACAAACTTGCTAGGAAGGAATGATCCAGCTTTACTATGCTCGTTCCCACTGCCAAGGCTTTTTTACCCTGACATTTCTGCAGGATGCATTTTGTTTTCCCCAGAACAGTATCTCTATCTTATCCACACCTGATGCTCCACAGGCAGGTAGAGAATGTTTAACTTCATATTTATTTCTTCTCTTAGAGATTTCAGTTTAACTATAGAAGCATAGGTGATCTATAAAGCCTGTTTTGACAAGTTTTCTCCATCCACTTGAAGTAGAGGAGAAGAGCAACATAGAATCAGTGAAATACAGCAAAGCTGTTGATATGAATGCTACTTTTACCCAGTGAAAGATACTGGCATTTTAAAGTTCACTCACATTTGAGGACAAACTATTTGTAGGACAGAAAAAGTAGTTTAATTATCACACTTGTTCAATATTTAACCTTGTGTCTTATATTGCCAAAATTATGACTTCACATGCAGTCACCACCTCACACTCACCCAACACAGTGCACATCCTGAGAAGGAATGACCTGGGAATACTGGTAGATGGTAGCTGAAAATGAGCCAGCAGTGTGCCCAGGTGGGCAGGAGAGCCAATGGTATCCTGGGCTGTATCACGACAGTGTGGCCAGCAGGACAAGGGAAGTTATTCTGCTCCTGTATTCAACACAGGTCAGGCCACACCTTGAGTACTGTGTCCAGGTCTAGGCTCCTCAATTCAAGAGAGATGTTGAGGTGCTGGAAGGTGTCCAGAGAATGGCAGGAAGGCTGGGGAGGGGCCTGGAGCAGAGCCCTGTGAGGAGAGGCTGAGGGAGCTGGAGGTGTGCAGCCTACTAAAGAGGAGGCTCAGAGCAGACCTCATTGCTGTCTACAACTACCTGTAGGGAGGCTGTAGCCAGATGGGGTTGGTCTCTTCTGCCAGACAAGCAGCAACAGAAGAGGACACAGTCTCAAGTTGTTCTGGGGGAAGTCTAGGCTGGATGTTGGGAGGAAGTTGTTGTCAGAGAGAGTGATTGACATTGGAATGGGCTACCCAGGGAGGTGGTGGAGTCGCCATACCTGGAGGGGTTCAAGCCAAGCCTGGATGAGGCATTTGGTGCCATGGTCTGGCTGATTGGATAGGGCTGGGTGGTAGGTTGGACTGGATTATCCTGGAGGTCTCCTCCAATCTGGTTGATTCTATGATTCTATGATTCTAAAATGATGGAAAACTGAGCCCATTTTTTTCTGTGTCTGAGTCGGAATGGGATATGCTGTCTAAGCCATGCAATTTTCCTAGTACCTTTTGTTATACTTTTGTAAGGAACAAAGATGAAAGTGGAACTAAGAGAGTCACAAAGTTACAGCTTTAAATGTGAGCTCTCTGCTAGAAGTGCAGAATGCAAATGAAATGGTTTCCTGATGTTGAAATACAATCTGTGATTCCACGTGCATGAATATTTATAAACTAGTCTTAATAATATTGCTGGACTGGGGAGCTGATTTATTTGAAGTAGGAAACAATTGTTTAATTAAAATGAATGTTTAAATAGAGAAAAATGCATTATTTCATTCATAGCTGGTATAGCACAACTTTGCTGGCTACAGGTTTTTAACTTAGTGTAGTCAGTTTCTCTTGGAGAATGTAATGGATTTTATTTTACCAGGTTCCTTTTAATGGATCAACGTGTAAATCAGGAAAGCCTTTACCCTCTGATGTCTGAAAAGAAAGGTGTTCTCCCATACTGTACACTTCTGGAAATCTGAAATAGAAATTATTTGCTGTCTGACTTCAATTCTTTCACAGGCAAAAAAAGGTCTATTAAATAATGAAAGGTATTGGTACAAACAAAGTGGAAATGAATGTTTTAAAATGGTTATATTTTCTGAGATGAAACAGATTGTATTTAATGTATATTAAAAATTTATTCCATCAACAAAGCATGATAAGTTTGCATCTTTAATTATTGTGAGAAGCATGAGTATAATCCTAAATGTGAGTGCTGGAATTTGGTTTGAATTATTTATGCTGTCCTTGAAGCATCAGCATTAGGGGTTTCAAAGAGGAACACAAACAAGGGCTGTCATTTCAAGGTAATTTTACAGTTTGAGAAAAACACAACAAAAATTAAATTAGCTCTTCCCCAGTCATCTGTCACGAAAATATGCATGCACACATCGATGCACATCTCTACACATGTCCCTGGAAAAACACAGCCATCACACGATGAAGGCTGCTGTAACCCAAAAGGGCTGAACGGTTCGCTGTTCTGTGAAACAACATTTTAATTGGGTCAGGAATTAAGCAATTCAGAAAGACAAGTATCAACTACCTGCCTCTGAATAGCTTAAAAGTATTTGTAACATCAGACAGAGCTACTATCTCTTACTAATAACTAAAGGTTTCAGGAGACACCCTGTGCGTATGCTCACTTACACTGCTGGAGCATGGGCTGCAGAATAAGAAGATTCATTTTGTTTTCTCTTTGGTGCTTGTTCAGGCAATGCCACATGCACTGATAGAGTAGATCCCTCAGGGTTTTTTACCAGGTGTGCCTTTTAATAAAATAGTAACTCAAGGAGAAAGGACAATACTCAAGGTGCACAACACTGCATATGGTAGCATATCTGAAAGCATCAAGATTAAAAGGCTTTGTCACGTATAAATAAAACTCTAGTCTCTTTTTTCTGACATATGCTGTGCCCACTGACGCCTCCCCTCTATCATGCTTGTAATGGAGCAGTGGAATATGCCTGTGTGTCCTATATACCTATTCCTGACTGCACTGCTAAATGCTGGGAAAGTCAAAATTTGAATTTGTTTGTGTTTTGAGTTCATTTCTTGTGTAGTCACAGGGCTAGTATATGCACAGGTGTATTGGAAATTAATAGTTGATTATGAAGAATGAATATTAATTTATGTAGTAATATTATTTTTTTATCATTGTTATTTTAAAAAAAAATGGGAAAATTCCCTGAGATTCTTCGGATTTTTAGTCAACAGGAAGCAGTTGCACAGAATTCAACAGGTTAAACAATCAGAACTTGGCAAATAGTAATGCAAACCCAGGAACAATTCTAACTGTGCTCATGGAGCTTTGGCGTTTACTCCAGCAGATGTATGCACAACGCTTTTTGGTCCCTAAGTAAGTCTCCTATATCAAAGACACTTTCAAACTCGTAGTAATGATCCCGGGGTAAAATACAAAATACACTAGGCAGAAGGAACGAGAGAAGAGATGCTGCTGAGATGCCAGTGCTAGCTGCATACATGTGGCCACCTTGATTCCCAGTTAAAGAGCCATGAATGGTAAAAAGATTCCATGCAGAAAGGCACAAAGGCAGAAAGGCTCAGTGCAGAAAGGTGGTTTCTCAATCACCCCCCTTTTAAATACTTCGTTTTGAAAATCGGAATGGCCAACAGGCACTAGCACCATTCTTCTGGCCAATGAATTCAAAGCTTCCTGCCTCATTTAACCACATTGAAGGGCAGCACAAGACACCTGATATGTGGTGCCAAACCCTTAGCCCTCAAGGCTTTGCTCATCTGACTCAACTTCCTGGACCTGCAATAGGAGGAGGAGACAAAGGGCTAAACCAGCCTGGCAGGATTTATCCCCTACCAGGACAATGGGCAGCCATTTAAGTCTGATTCATTACCCAAATTTCCAAGCAACTTTTGTTTTTTTAAATGCAGATACAGTCTGTAAAGCCTTCATTTCCACCCACAAAATCCCCAGTCTAGCAAGCTATTGCTCATTAATTTCCTGTCCAGTAAGGAGTTTCAAGGGTCATAAATCAAAGTGCTTTGATTTATTTCCTTTGAAAGATCATGCTTTCCACAGAGATAGCGTGGGTACAAAATATCTATGATGCCTGGCATCCTGATATAATTGCAGAGGGTAATGTCAGTAGCTTTAAAATCCTTGAGACTTTAACATGCTAGAAAATCCTTGTTAAACATATAAAATAATTTAGTACAAGTTGTGAACCTGAAAAAAACTTAGGGAAGAACTTATTTGAGAGTTTTGGAGCACTGGAACAGCTGGCCAGAGAGGAATCTCATTCTCTGGAGAGATTCCAAACTTCTCTGGATATGATCCCAGGCAACCTGCTCTGGATGACCCTGCTTTAGCAAGGGGGTTGGACTAGCTAATCTCCAGAAACCCCTTCAAATCACTGTCGTTCTGAGATTCAGTGAATTGTGCCTTCCTGCACAGACAGAATATGAAATATCCTTGAAATTCTCGATTATCTCCCATCTTTTCTTGCACTACTTTACTCAATCCACAGGATAGACTCAATATTCAATGCCTTCTCTCCCTCTTACATCCTCACTCCTTAACCATCTGATATTTTGTTTATAAGAAAAATCCATTACAGGTCATCTCCTGGTATCCTTGCATCAATTTTACTATGATGTAATAAAGCAACCAGAGCATGATATTACATGCATTTTAAGTGGAGTGTAGCCCTCCAGCAAGCAAATAAAGATTCCACTCTCTTTTTGCCACCCACTAAAGCGTGGTTTAAGTGTTTCCCTTTGAAAACAAAACACTTTTTTAATGAAGGGATATTTTATATTATTGGGATGGTCTGTGAAAGAGCTCCTAGGACCCTGCAAATGTGAAAATTGTCACAGTGTAGAGGAGTTTTACTGGTGGCTCTGCTGGGAGATAGTCTGACTCTACGCTGCTTTCTAAAGAAGAGACTGACTCCTGCTTGACACAAACAGCTGGAGATGGATGGAGGAAGATCACAGGCATTTAGAACTTTCTGAACTATATGGCTGGTTTAGTAATCACAACATTTAACATAAAGGTGGGGGGAAACTCTTCTTCAGGAGTTTGCTTTCAGGAAGCAAACACTACTCATCATTAGTAATGGTCATGCCTTGGAAATGCCTCTATATTCTCTTCTATACAGTGTCCCCTCAAGGAAAGGGTATAGCACAAACACTTATGCTTTTCCAGTCTTCTTGTCTACTACCATGGCATTTGTAACTTGTATTACCATGGTAGATATGGTGCTGGTGAGCAGTGCACCAAATTTAGTGGACTGGGCAGTGCTAGGTTAACAGTTGGAGTCTGATCTTGGAGGTCTTTTCCAGCTTGAATGATTCTATGATTTACTACTGTCTCTGCCTCATGAAGAGATTCCTGGGCTAGGCAGATTTTAAATACCAACATGTCCTTAGCTGTAACTCTGTATGATACAACATTAAGTGAATTAAATAAACTAATTTTGAAGACTAACAGGTGTAAACTGCAGGCACATTCAAGTACTGAGCAAGACTATATTGATTTTAGTTACAAACGTTTTCTGCTGCATAGTCTTTAACACATTTCAAAGGGGAACCCAAACTTATTGAAGTTAACAGAGTTTCTGCACTAACATCATGCTCTCTATTAAGCCATCCATACACCTCTGTAATTTACTGTATCTAACCATAACATTCTGATACTTCCTCCTCCTTTTAAAGAACTTGGGGAAATAAAAGTAGATACAAATTGGTGAAATTTATGCTATAAACCTGTTATTTGGATGTTCACTTAATTTGCCATTTCAGAGCTTTAGACTGTATTTCCAAAGGTAAATTAAAGGAAAAAAATCACTTCTCATTAATTCCTGTTGAAACAATGAATGCTGATTAAGAGAAACTATCATTTCTATTCTTTAGTAGAATTATCAGCAAGCCAGGACTGTGTTTACTGGACCAGATTTCAGGATATATTTTGTTACTGTAAATTAATTGACTTAAGTGGAGGTGCACCAGTTTAGACCAGCTAAGGCTGCTCTCAGCAGTTTAGCCATTGGTTTCCATGCACCCATCAATAAAGAGCAATGTACTAAAATATGTGCATGGTTTGGATGTTTAGAATTTCTCAGAGGGTATTCTTCTGACAACTTCTCCATAGTGTCTTATAGTTTTTATCACAGGATCACAGGATCACAGTATCCCAGTATCACCAAGGCTGGAAGAGACCTCACAGATCATCCAGTCCAACCCTTTACCACAGAGCTCAAGGCCAGACCATGGCACCAAGTGCCATGACCAGTCCTGCCTTGAACAGCTCCAGGGACGGCGACTCCACCACCTCCCCAGGCAGCCCATTCCAGTGTCCAATGACTCTCTCAGTGAAGAACTTTCTCCTCACCTCCAGCCTAAATTTCCCCTGGTGCAGCCTGAGGCTGTGTCCTCTCGTTCTGGTGCTGGCCACTGTCCTGGAGTCCTGTACCCCTAAATTCCTCTCCTGCCCGGACTTCGGGGGGAAAGGGGAAAAGCCGCCTGGTTTCCCCCCCCCTCGCCTGCCCTGCAGCCGAGAAGGGGGTGGCGACTGCCCCGTGAGTTCCCGCGCTGGAGCCAGGCTGGGATTGGCCGTGCGCTTTCGCGCCTAAAGTGTGGTAACTCTGCCCTTTGTCTAGCGAAGGGTATAAATATTGGGGGTCTTCCCGCCTTTGGGGTTCCCGCTTTTGGATTTTGCCTGTGCCTGGACGAGTTCGCTCACTCTCCTGTGCCTGCACTGCAGAGAGACCAAAGGACTTGCCTTGGTGTTAGGCACACCTTTGTCTGCCTAACGACCCTTAACGACCCTTAACGACTCCTGTAGCCGCTGGAGGAGGAAGACCGACCGCACGAGCCAGCCTGAGTGAGTTATTTGGCTTAGCTTAATTTAGTAAGAAACCGCTATTAATTAATAGCAGAGTCCTTTTCCAAAAACTGACTTCCAAATATATATAGTCAGATTATTAATGGTATCCTCGTAGAATTCTCATGCAACTTAACCTGTTTATTAAACGAAATTAATCTTTGTATATATAGTTGTGGGGGCGGGTTTTGTAAAAAATAAAAAATATCTATTTTTGATAAATTTTCTTCTCGGCCACGTATTTCTGCCCTCCGCAACATTATGGCGCAGTGTATGCAGGGTAGTTCAATCATAGAATTTCTACAAGAAAAGGGATGCCTAATCACAGGTCTTGATTTAATTTGGGCTCAGAAAAATTGTAAAAATCCGGAGAAAATCCTGGAGAAATTAGCTGAGCGCTCAGACCCTGTGATTTCTGAGTCTCCAACGGAGCATTTCTCTGTTGTTCTGGGGTCAGTCGTGACCCAGACTCTGGCCGAATTTGAAAATTATGAAAAAAGAATTCAGGCCTTGGAAAAGGATTTATTAGCCGAAAAAGCTAAATGCCAAAGTATCTGGGAAAGCATGCTGGCGCAGACAAAGAGCCTGACCGCGGCACTGACTGCCCGGATGAAAGAAAGGCTTGTAACGCCTGCAGACACCACCTCTTCGGTCTCCGTGTCTGAATTTGAATGGAGTGATTCGCGGGAATCGGGGAGAAAGGCAGAGAATGCCCCGAGGGGCTCTTCGGGGGAGAGAAGTTCCCCGAAACCAGGCACAAAAGACTCTGCCAGAGACGCAGAGAATTCCTCTGCACATGCCTCTGCGCGGCAGAAAGCCTCAAAGCCACGCAGAAAGCGCAGGTCCCGACCGGACTCTCCCGTAGCTAGCGGTGAAGAGAGCTCCGGTGAGGAGGGCGCCGCGGTGCACAAGCACGTGTTGCCTGTGATAAGAATTGAGTCCGTGAAGGGCAGAAAAGGCGGTGCAGGGACCACCGTGATCAAAAAACAGTTTACAGATGCACAGCTCAGTGACTTACAAGTCAAATATGCGAGAGATCCTGGGGACTCAGTCGCTGACTATGTGTATCGAGTGTCCCGAGCCGGTGGGGACCGGGTCCTTCTAGACTCGCAGGAAGCTGCTGGAGACTGGGGGGACGATGTGTTCCTGACACGGGAACCCGAGGGGACACACAGCCTCACCGCTCGGATAGCCTACTGGGCAAGCAGTGTCCGTCCAGCCTACCGGGGGGAGCCGACGGAACTAAAGGTCACCAGCTCCTCTGAGCTCATCACTGCTCTCCGCAGACTTGCCTGTGTCCAGGCTATCTATGATAAGGGACATTACGATTGCCCGTTTTATGCCCCTGTGGACCCGGAGAGACTGCACCCTATTATGAAGGGTTTGCCAGCAACTCTGCAAATCCAACTAATGAAGAATGTTGAGAAAATTGAACGTGTGCTTGGAGAAAATGCAGAGAACGATGGTGCTAAAGAGCACGTAATGACTTGGGCTGAACTGTTAACTGACTTGAATGCCCACGGGCTGCAGTTTGGGTTTGGGTCTCCTGAAGGAAAAGGGGCTGGGGAGAGACAGTCTCGTGCTTCTCCCCCAGAAAATCCCAGGACTCTGCGCAGGCAGGTCCGGCCAGTGCAGGACTGCCCCCGCAGGGGGACCGGTCCTTCAGGCTTCTCCCCGAGGGGAAGGGGCAGAGACCAACAGAGTGACTGGAGACCCAGAGGAAAAAACAGTTGGTATAGACAAGCCCTGACTTTAGGGGTACCAAAAACTGTTTTAAGGCAGCTGGCAGACTGGCAGCTGAAGGATCTAGTGCGGTGCCTTCAGAAATCGGCTGCAAAACCCAGGGCCAGCGGCACGCCCAGCGGTGGCTCCCAGAGCGGCTCGCCCAGAAGGGGCAGCCCCCCCGCTGGGAACTGCAGCTCGTCCCCAGACAGAAAGGTTAACCCTTTCTCGTCTCCCACACGGGAGGCAAAACACTGAATTACCGTAATAGTGGCTCGGCAGCTTTTAATGGTCAGCAATCACGGGGAGAGCTACAGAAGCCCCCAGAATAAAGACCTGCTGCCTAGGTGAGCCACGTGGTCACCGACCACCTGCCCCAGTACAAAAGGCCACCGGATCAGTGCACGGTGGATCGTCCCCAATTATTAATTGTCAAGCCTGGCCTTTATAGGCCGAGGCAGATTTTGTCTCCTTACAGGTTAAGGTCGAGGCAGAGGACCAGTTCCTGACCACCTGACCAGCACCTGGGAAAAGGAGAACCAGCTACACGAGAGATGGAGTCATATCACCGGGGTGGCCAGTGGATGGTGGCATCAGGACCCACGGACTGTGACCTCCAGCCATGGACTCAGAGCATCCAAGGCTCTGCCATGAACTTGGTTGCTCTACCAAGAACAGAGCAATCTTCAAATGGACTGTGTAGCTTTATTTAATACTGTTTGGGCTATTGTTAAGCCTTGTTAAGTATTGTTAAATATTGTTGGGGCGATTAATGTGTTACATATTGTTAATGTTGGAAAAGGCTAAGCCATATATATATATTAATAGGTTCCTAAATTGAAGGGGGATCACTTCTCACTCAAGTTCTAGACAAAGATGCTCATTACCACCGGGGTGGGATGTCCTGGAGTCCTGTACCCCTAAATTCCTCTCCTGCCCGGACTTCGGGGGGGAAAGGGGAAAAGCCGCCTGGTTTCCCCCCCCCTCGCCTGCCCTGCAGCCGAGAAGGGGGTGGCGACTGCCCCGTGAGTTCCCGCGCTGGAGCCAGGCTGGGATTGGCCGTGCGCTTTCGCGCCTAAAGTGTGGTAACTCTGCCCTTTGTCTAGCGAAGGGTATAAATATTGGGGGTCTTCCCGCCTTTGGGGTTCCCGCTTTTGGATTTTGCCTGTGCCTGGACGAGTTCGCTCACTCTCCTGTGCCTGCACTGCAGAGAGACCAAAGGACTTGCCTTGGTGTTAGGCACACCTTTGTCTGCCTAACGACCCTTAACGACCCTTAACGACTCCTGTAGCCGCTGGAGGAGGAAGACCGACCGCACGAGCCAGCCTGAGTGAGTTATTTGGCTTAGCTTAATTTAGTAAGAAACCGCTATTAATTAATAGCTAAAGCCTTTTCCAAAAACTGACTTCCAAATATATATAGTCAGATTATTAATGGTATCCTCGTAGAATTCTCATGCAACTTAACCTGTTTATTAAACGAAATTAATCTTTGTATATATAGTTGTGGGGGCGGGTTTTGTAAAAAATAAAAAATATCTATTTTTGATAAATTTTCTTCTCGGCCACGTATTTCTGCCCTCCGCAACAGCCACCTGAGAGAAGAGAGCAACCTCCTCCTGGCCACAACCTTGCAGTGTAGTAGTTGCAGACAGTAATGAGGTCTCCCCTGAGCCTCCTCTTCTCCAGGCTAACCAATCCCAGCTCCCTCAGCCTCTCCTCGTAGGGCTGTGCTCAAGGCCTCTCCCCAGCCTCGTCGCCCTTCTCTGGACATGCTCAAGCATCTCAATGTCCCTCCTAAACTGGGGGGCCCAGAACTGAGCACAGCACTCGAGGTGTGGTCTAAGCAGTGCAGAGTACAGGGGCAGAATGACCTCCCTGCTCCTGCTGGCCACACCATTCCTGATGCAGGCCAGGATGCCACTGGCTCTCTTGGCCACCTGGGCACACTGCTGGCTCATGTTCAGGCGAGTATCAATCAGCACCCCCAGATCTCTCTCTGTCTGGCTGCTCTCAGCCACACTGACCCCAGCCTGTATCTCTGCATGGGGTTGTTGTGGCCAAAGTGCAGCACCCTTGGACTCTGCCCATCTGTGCAGGCAGTCAAGGTCCTGCTGCAGAGCCCTTCTGCCCTCCAACCCAGCCACATCTGCCCCCAGCTTAGTGTCATCTGCAAACTTGCTGATGACTGACTCCATGCCCTCATCCAGATCATCAATGAAGATGTTAAAGAGGATGGGGCCCAGCACTGATCCCTGAGGGACACCACTAGTGACAGCTGCCAGCTGGATGTGGCACCATTCACAATGTTAATACCCTTTGGAGTTCAAATGACTGACAGAAAACCCCTCTAAAAACATCCATTCACATCTGTGTTGAGAACTGGAAGTATCAGATTCCTTGCACCCTCTTCTAGTGTTCTGCTCATGGTTGCACAGGTATTAAGAATCTCACTGTCTGTCATTCACATTCTTTTGTTAAGTTTAAAAGTCTTAGTTTTAGTTTTTGACACCTATATCCTGCATTCAATAATCAAAGGGTTTAATAAACAGGAATATAAACTGAAATTTAATTATAAAAACATAAAATTTTGTGGAAATTGTTCTGATAGTGAAAATTGGAAAAATCAACCACTTTTCTGCTTAAGGGATAATACACTTTTCTGTTTAGGGGTAATAATCATGCCTTTTAAACACATGCAAAAGAAGTGGACTTAATTATCATCTGATGAGAAAAATCATATTATAGTGCACACAGGAGTAAGATGATAGAACCCAGATATGTGCTGGCACCATGATCACTGAGGCTACAAGTGACCAAAAAGTTGAAAGCAGAAGAGATAGATAGAAGAATACAATTAAGTTGCATGTAAAACTAAGACATCCTTGAGAAGAATCATAGCACCATACAATCAGCCAGGTTGGAAGAGACCTCCTAGTCCAACCTAGCACCCAGCCCTATCCAATCAACCAGACTATGGCACTAAGTGCCTCAGCCAGGTTTGGCTTCAACACCTCCAGGGACGGCAAGTCCACCACCTCCCTGGGCAGCCCATTCCAATGCCAATCACTCTCTCTGCCAACAACTTCCTCCTCACATCCAGCCTAGACCTCCCCTGGCACAACTTGAGACTCTGTCCCCTTCTGTTCCTGCCTGCCTGGCAGAAGAGACCAACCCCACCTGGCTACAGCCTCCCTTCAGGGAGTTGCAGAGAGCAATGAGGTCACCCCTGAGCCTCCTCTGCTGCAGGCTGCACACCCCCAGCTCCCTCAGCCTCTCCTCACAGGGCTCTGCTCCAGGCCCCTCCCCAGCCTTGCTGCCCCTCTCTGGACATCTTCCAGCACCTCAACA
The DNA here is from genome assembly GCF_015220805.1 of Pogoniulus pusillus. Taxonomy (NCBI): domain Eukaryota; kingdom Metazoa; phylum Chordata; class Aves; order Piciformes; family Lybiidae; genus Pogoniulus; species Pogoniulus pusillus. Next base: position 1,334,838 of record NC_087276.1, on the reverse strand, counting down.
TCTCTCTTGAATTGAGGACCCCAGAACTGGACACAGCACTCAAGGTGTGGCCTGAGCAGTGCTGAGCACAGGGGCACAAGAACCTCCCTTGTCCTGCTGGCCACACTGCTCCTGAGCCAGCCCAGGATGCCATTGGCTCTCTTGGCCACCTGGGCTCACTGCTGTCTTATGCTCAGCTATTATCTACCAATACTGCCAGGGCCCTTTCTGCCTGGCTGCTCTCAGCCACTGCTGTGTTGCTTGGGGGTGTTGTGGCCAAAGTGTAGAACCCTACACTTGGCCTTGTTCAATCTCATCCTGGAATGTAAAAAGATAAGATAGGTGATGTATGTATTTCATGGATGGGACCCTGCAATGGAGTGGCAAGTTCAAGGTGAAGAACTAATCCAAGATGTAGCTCAGTATGATAAATGAGATAAAAATCAAAGAGAGGGACAAGGAGCAAGCATATCTTGAGTGACAAGGATCAAAGAATGAGGCATTAGAAGAACAACTCTGAAAGGAAATGGATTAGCCACAGCTCAATCAGAAAATTCATGACATCTCCAGGTAAAGACATTTGAAGATTAAATGACAGCCTGTTTATTAGTGTACCTTCCATGAAAACAGGAAAATACAGAGGGAAATGGTCAAATTGAAGGCACTTCAGCTGAGTTGTCTGAGGAGGAAACAATTTCAGAACTGAGAAATTAAACTGTGAAAAATCATAGGGAGAATTGTGTGATAAAACTACAACTGTTGCAAATTACTGAAGAAAGATGGTTTTAGTGACTACAGAAGAAGTATGTAAAGTATGCCTTACTGAAGTGTGGCTTGGTCTCTTCACAGTATCACAGTATCACAGAATCACCAAGGTTGGAAGAGACCTCACAGATCATCAAGTCCAACCCTTTACCACAGTGCCCAAGGCCAGACCATGGCACCAAGTGCCACGTCCAACCTTGCCTTGAACTGCCCCAGGGACGACGACTCCACCACCTCCCCGGGCAGCCCATTCCAGTGTCCAATGACTCTCTCAGTGAAGAACTTTCTCCTCACCTCCAGCCTAAATTTCCCCTGGAGCAGCCTGAGGCTGTGTCCTCTCGTTCTGGTGCTGGCCACCTGAGAGAAGAGAGCAACCTCCTCCTGGCCACAACCACCCCTCAGGTAGTTGTAGACAGCAATAAGGTCTGCCCTGAGCCTCCTCTTCTCCAGGCTAACCAATCCCAGCTCCCTCAGCCTCTCCTCGTAGGGCTGTGCTCAAGGCCTCTCCCCAGCCTCGTCGCCCTTCTCTGGACACGCTCAAGCATCTCAATGTCCCTCCTAAACTGGGGGGCCCAGAACTGAACACAGTACTCGAGGTGTGGTCTGACCAGTGCAGAGTCCAGGGGCAGAATGACCTCCCTGCTCCTGCTGACCACACCATTCCTGATGCAGGCCAGGATGCCACTGGCTCTCTTGGCCACCTGGGCACACTGCTGGCTCATGTTCAGGTGGATATCAATCAGTACCCCCAGATCCCTCTCTGGCTGCTCTCAGCCACTCTGACCCCAGCCTGTGTCTCTGCATGGGGTTGTTGTGGCCAAAGTGCAGCACCCTGCACTTGGAGCTATTGAACTCCATCCCCTTGGACTCTGCCCATCTGTCCAGGCGGTCAAGGTCCTGCTGCAGAGCCCTTCTGCCCTCCAACCCAGCCACATCTGCCCCCAGCTTGGTGTCATCTGCAAACTTGCTGATGACTGACTCCATGCCCTCATCCAGATCATCTATGAAGATGTTAAAGAAGATGGGGCCCAGCACTGATCCCTGAGGGACACCACTAGTGACAGCTGCCAGCTGGATGTGGCACCATTCACCACCACTCTCTGGGCTCAGCCCTCCAGCCAGTTCCTAACCCAGCACAGAGTGTTGCCATCCAAGCCATGGGCTGACAGCTTAGCCAGCAGTTTGCTGTGGGGGACAGTGTCAAAGGCCTTGCTGAAGTCCACATAGACAACATCCACAGGCCTCCCCACAGCCACCAAGCAGTCACCTGATCATAGAAGGAGATCAGGTTAGAAAGGCAGGATCTGCCCTTCCTAAACCCATGCTGACTGGACCTGAGCTCTTTGCCATCCCTCAGGTGCGCAGTTATTGGCCCCAAGAGAACCTGCTCCATCAGTTTCCCTGGCACTGAGGTCAGGCTGACAGGTCTGTAGTTCCCAGGTTCCTCCATCCCACCCTTCTTGTGGATGGGGACCACGTTGGCCATTTTCCAGTCCACAAGTAATAGGATAAGAGAAAGCAGTCTCGAGTTGTAACAGGGGAGATTTAGGTTGGGTACTAGAAACAATGTCTTCCTCAAAACTATTGTCAAGCCCTGACACAGCCTTGGATACTCCAGCACTGGAGGTAGTTAAGAGATGTGCAGATGTGGTACTGGGGAGCATGGCAGACCGCACCCAGTGGTGACCTGGCACTGCTGGGTTGGGCTGGGTGATCTAAAGTCTCTTACAGCCAAAATGATTCTAAAGGAAAAACTGAAAAGTTTCAAAACCAAAAATCAGAGAATGGTTTAGGTTGGAAGGAACCTCAAGGATCATCCAGTTCCAACCCCCTGCCACAGGCAGGGACACCTCCCACTAGAACAGGTCACTCAAGGCCTCATCCAACCTGGCCTTGAACACCTCCAGGGAGGGAACATACAGAATCTCCCTGGGCAACCTGTGCCAGTGTCTCACCACCCTCACTGCAAGCAACCCTTTCCTAACATCTACTTTCAGTCTCCCCTCTGCCAGTTCAAACCCATTCCCCCTTGTCCTGTCATTACCAGACCTTGTCAATAGTCCCTCCACAGCCCTTCTGTAGCCCCCTTCAGATACTGGAAGGCCACTCCAAGGTCTCCTCAAAGCCTTCTCCTCTCCAGGCTGCAGAGCCCCAACTCTTGTAGCCTGTCCTCACAGCAGAGCTGCTGCAGCCCTCTCAGCATCTTGGTGGCCTCCTCTGGACTGGCTCCAACACTTCCATGTCCTTCTTGTGCTGGGGGCTCCAGAACTACCCCCAGGACTGCAGGTGGGGTGTGAGGAGAGCAGAGCCAAGGGGCAGAATCCCCTCCCTTGCCCTGCTGCCCACACTGCTCTTGCTGCAGCCCAGCACAGGGTTGTGTCTGGGCTGCACTCACACTGCAGGCTCAGGTTGAGCTTTTCATCACCCCAGACCCCCAAGGCCTGCTCCTCAGGGCTGCTCTCAGCCATTCTCCACCCAGTCTGGAGCTGTGCTTGGGATTGCACTCACCCAGGTGCAGAATCATACACTTGACCTTGTTGAATGTCATGAGGTTGGCCTGGGCACACCTCTGCAGCCTGTCCAGGTCCCTCTGGATTGATCCCTGCCCTCTAGCACGTCAACTGTGCTACAGAGTTTGGTGTCATCTACAAAATAAGGGTGCACTGATTCCTCTGTCCATGTCACTGACAAAGATGTTACACAGCACTGGTGCCAGCATTGACCCCTGAGGGAGCCACTTGGCACTGGTCTGCAGGTGGACATTGTGCCCTTGATCACCACTCTCTGTGTGCCACCATCCAGCCTTTTCCAGTGAGTGATCCACCCACCCAAGGAAGGACTAAATATTGTTGAGCATATACAGAACAAATGGCTTAAAGCCAAACTCAGACTAAGTCATGTACAAAAAATGTGCAAAAGTGAAAGCAACAAAGAGGATAAATTTTGGCTTTGTAATCTGTTTGGACTGACAAGACATAAGAAAATAATTCCTTGCAGGAATAGGCTGCACAGGATTCAAGAAAGTTCCTCTATTGTCCAGACTTTATTTTTCACTAATCCCCTGTTAAGGTCACTCATTCTTTACATTGTTATGGTTTGGGGACCACATTAAAATAATAGAGAAAAGTAAAGAAAAAAAAATATATTGAAGACCTCTGAAAGCTGAACTCCAGCATCTCTGTATCATTCAGAGATTTCCCTCAGGGTCTTTAAGTTCACTCTGGGTGGCATACTTAAAGTTTAGGGAAAGCCTTCTACTGGAGATCAGGTTTTTCATTTCGTATTGTGTCTCAGCTCGGTGTTCAGTCTGGCTGCTTAGCTGTGCAAACTCCTACTAAGAACACTCTGTGTTGTTACTGTTGAAAAAGATATGTTGCTGGCGGCTATAAAAGGCACAGAATACCTCTATAAATGTCTCTCTCGCTGGAGGTGTTGAAAATGTGGCCCAGTTTGGCAAAAACACAGCTGCTTTCCTTGGGGTTTCAGCATGCTCATAACAAATAGATTTCTTTATGAATTTCTGAGAACACCCCGAGGAGAACAGCTGCATTATTACAGAGCCCATGAAACCTCAGACGAAGCTGAACTAGTGTGTTTTAAAGGTCTGCTACTTTAAAGCCTTTGTAGTTCCAAGTAATATCATTGTAATATGCTAAAAGATGTTTTAGAGGAAAGATATTTTATGATGAAGTCACAGCAACAGTGGACAAGGGAATGGCAAATGACTTCATCTAACTGGACTCCTGAAGTGGTGGATGGAGGCAGGGACCAGGACAGTCCCCCTCTAATCCATGAGGAAGCAGTAAGGGACCTGCTGTGTCATTTGGATCCTCACAAGTCCATGGGACCGGATGGGATCCACCCTAGGGTGCTGAGAGAGCTGGCAGCTGAGCTGGCCAAGCCACTCTCCATCATTTATCAGCAGTCCTGGCTCACTGGAGAGGTCCCTGAAGACTGGAAGCTGCCAATGTGATTCCCATACACAAGAAGGGTCGTAAGGAGGAGCCAGAAAACTACAGACCTGTGAGCCTGACCTCAGTGCCAGGCAAGGTCATGGAACAGGGCATCTTGAGTGCCATCACATAGCACCTACAGGATGGCCAAGGGATCAGGCCCAGCCAGCATGGGTTTAGGAAGGGCAGGTCCTGCCTCACCAACCTGATCTCCTTTTATGATCAGGTTCCCTGCCTGGTGAATGTGGGGCAGGCTGTGGATGGAGTCTACCTGGACTGCAGCAAAGCCTTTGACACTGTCTGCCACAAGAAGCTCCTAGTCAAGCTGGCAGCTCATGGTTTGGACAGATTCACTCTGTGCTGGATCAAGAACTGGCTGGATGGCAGAGCTCAGAGAGTGGTGGTGAATGGTGCCACATCCAGTTGGCAGCTGTCACTGGTGGTGTTCCCCAAGGATCAGTGCTGGGCCCAGTCCTGTTCAATATCTTTATTGATGATCTGGACAAGGGCATTGAGTCCAGCATCAGTAAGTTTGCAGATGACACCAAGCTAGGAGCAGGTGTTGATCTGTTGGAAGGTAGGAGAGCCCTGCAGAGGGACCTGGACAGGCTGGATGGGTGGGCAGAGGCCAATGGGATGAGATTGAACAAGGCCAAGTGCAGGGTTCTGCACTTTGGCCACAACAAACCCCAGCAGCGCTATAGGCTGGGGACTGAGTGGCTGGAGAGCAGCCAGGAGGAAAGGGACCTGGGGGTACTGATAGATAATAAGCTGAAGATGAGCCAGCAGTGTGCCCAGGTGGGCAGCAGGGCCAATGGCATCCTGGCCTGCATCAGGAACAGTGTGGCCAGTAGGACAAGGGAGGTTATTCTGCCCCTGTACTCAGCACTGGTCAGGCCACACCTTGAGTACTGTGTCCAGTTCTGGGCTCCTCAATTCAAGAAAGATGTTGAGGTGCTGGAACATGTCCAGAGAAGGGCAACAAAGCTGGTGAGGGGCCTGGAACACAAATCCTATGAGGAGAGGTTGAGGGAGCTGGGCCTGTTTAGCCTGGAGAAGAGGAGGCTCAGGGGTGATCTTATTACTGTCTACAACTACCTGAAGGGACATTGTAGCCAGGTGGGGGGTGGCCTCTTCTCCCAGGCAACCAGCAATAGAACAAGGGGACACAGTCTCAAGTTGTGCCAGGGTAGGTATAGGCTGGATGTTAGGAAGAAGTTCTTCCCAGAGAGAGTGATTGGCATTGGAATGGGCTGCCCAGGGAGGTGGTGGAGGCACCGTCCCTGGGGGTCTTCAAGAAAAGCCTGGCTGAGGCACTTAGTGCCATGGTCTGGTTGACTGGCTAGGGCTGGGTGCTAGGTTGGACTGGATGATCTTGGAGGTCTTTTCCAACCTGGTTGATTCTATGATTCTATGATTCTATGACCTGAGTAAGGCATTTGACTCTGTCCCTCATGACATCCTGGTCACCAAACTGGAAAAACATAGCCTGGACAGATGGAGCACTGCTGGATTAGGAATTGGCTGGATGGTGGCACAGAGAGTGGTGATCAAGGGCACAATGTCCACCTGCAGACCAGTGCCAAGTGGCTCCCTCAGGGGTCAATGCTGGCACCAGTGCTGTGTAGCATCTTTGTCAGTGACATGGACAGAGGAATCAGTGCACCCTTAGTTTGCAGATGACGCCAAACTGTGTGGCACAGTTGACGTGCTAGAGGGCAGGGATCCATCCAGAGGGACCTGGACAGGCTGCAGAGGTGTGCCCAGGCCAACCTCATTACATTCAACAAGGCCAAGTGTATGATTCTGCACCTGGGTGAGTGCAATCCCAAGCACAAATCCAGATTGGGTGGGGAGTGGCTGAGAGCAGCCCTGAGGAGCAGGCCCTGGGGGTCTGGGCTGGTGAAAAGCTCCACATGAGCCTGCAGTGTGAGTGTAGCCCAGACACAACCCTGTGCTGGGCTGCAGCAAGAGCAGTGTGGGCACAGGGCAAGGGAGGGGATTCTGCCCCTTGGCTCTGCTCTCCTCACACCCCACCTGCAGTCCTGGGGGCAGTTCTGGAGCCCCCAGCACAAGCAGGACATGGAAGTGTTGGAGCCAGTCCAGAGGAGGCCACCAAGATGCTGAGAGGGCTGCAGCAGCTCTGCTCTGAGGACAGGCTGAGAGAGTTGGGGCTGTGCAGCCTGGAGAAGAGAAGGCTTTGAGGAGACCTTGGAGTGGCCTTCCAATATCTGAAAGGGGCCTTCAGGAAGGCTGTGGAGGGTCTATTGACAAGGTCTGGTAATGCCAGGACAAGGGGGAATGGGTTTGAACTGGCAGAGGGGAGATTGAAATTAGATGTTAGGAAAGTTTGGTCCAGATCTTATGTTTAGAAAAGAGATAACCTGTTCTAGTGGGAGGTGTCCTTACCCATGGTGGGGCATTGGACTTGGATGATCCTTCAGGTCCTTCCAAACTAAATCATTCCATGATTCTATGAATATATGGTGGCAATTATTTTTAATTGTCTCGGACAAAACTGCATGGACTGAGAAGCCTGAACTGCAGATTTGACCTGCTCAGATAAAAACAAAGCATTGTGCTACACACACAAAGTAGGGACAGCTTGTGCATTAGGAAGAATTTCTTTCCCCAGAAGATTGTACAGACCTGGAACAGGCTGCCCAGGGAAGTGGTGGGGTCACCATCCCTGGAGGGATTTAAAAGACATGTAGATGTGATGCTGATGACCATGGTTTAATGGTGACCTGGCAGTTAGGCTTGATGATCCACCCAAAATGACATGGGGAATAAGTTTTCCATACTTCTAAACGTCTGTTTATTAATCACAGATCAACAAAACTTAGATCTGGAACATTTTTCCTTCAGTTGTGCTCTGTTTTTAATATGACATTCTCAGATTTGCTGGCTCTTCCTTACTGTCTAAGTATCGGTGCCTAGAGGCACAAAAGAATGCTTCTAAACCTCTTTATATGAGATATGACATTGGCCACACTCAGACTTCAGAGGTACTGCATCTCTGTTACAAGAACCTTGATATGAATTGTGTCGAACTCTACATGAGCACTTTCATGTGCGTGGTTGTTTGTGTTTACAGAGCTACATAAGCTTCTTACTGAAGGAGGAAATGTGGGCTAATATCCCAGAGATGTTGAGTGCTTTGGGTCCTCAAAGCTATCATTTATAAAGCACTTACAGATTCAACATGCAAAGAATGTTCTTGAAATGCAAAGCAGTCTTTGCAGCACGGAATTTTTTCTGCCAGCTTTTGAAAGGAATGGTATTTGACTTTACCTAGTAGAATATCACTTGACAAAGTTTATGCCTCTGTCTATAAATTCAGAAACTCTCTATGGACACAAGACAAAGGATCATGAAAGATGGTGAAATCGCTTCTTCCTAAATGTGTCCTAAAATAAATCTGACGAGACCATGATGTGGCAATTTTAGGCTATAAACAAGATAAAAACTAGCCAGGACATAATGGTGGTTTATTTATATACAGCCTATTTAATTAATTTACTGCCATCAGGAGAATTAAATTGCTGTAGGTCTCTCCTCCATAGCAGACAAGAAACGTATTCAGGAACAGTGATCCTGGCTCTGATCATTAAAATTGAGCCAACTCTAAATCATCCTGCACTGTTACACAGTCTGGCATCGTATGGCCCTGTTGTGCTGAGGCGTTAATTTAATCCGGCTGATACCAAATCTTGGCTCCGAGCAGTACGTGCTTGGCAAATGCACTTTATAGCTAGCGTAGGTGAAAGCTCCATGACCTAAATTGACACTTAAAGCTATGGTAATTCACAGCCTTTTCTTATTTAAGCTGGGTCCTTTCTACCCAGCCACTCACTGTTTTGTAAACATAAATCTGCAGACCACTTTTCAGTTCCTTCTGCCTTTACACTGAGAAATGCTAGAATGGTTCTAGACTTCAAAAATCCTAGAGAGGCTCTCATCAGAAGAACTCTTCAAAGGGCACATAATGGACAAATGCCTTGAAACCACTGGAATTTCCCTAGAAAGGCTCTAGGCAAACAGCAGAAAAAAAACCCCAAAACTAGGATAGTTCTCAACAGAAAGTTCCATAAAGTAGACTTAAAAACACAGAATTGTACTGAACAGTCCAGAAGTTTCAGAGAATGAGGTTTAACAAGGTCAAGCACAGGGTGCAAAGTGCACTTTGGCCACAACAACCACAAGCAGCACTACAGGCTGGGGAGAGTGTCTGGAGAGCAGCCAGGAAGAAAAGGACCTGGGGGTAGATAGCAGGTGAACATGAGGCAGCAGTGAGCCCAGGTGGGCAGGAGAGCCAATGGCATCCTGGGCTGGCTCAGGAGCAGTGTGGGCAGCAGGACAAGGAAAGTTATTCTGCCCCTGTACTCAGCACTGCTCAGGCCACAGCTTGAGGGCTGTGTCCAGTTCTGGGCTCCTCAATTCAAGAGAGATGTTGAGGTGCTGGAAGGTGTCCAGAGAAGGGCAGCAAGGCTGGGAAGGGTCCTGGAGCACAGCCCTGTGAGGAGAGGCTGAGGGAGCTGGGGGTGTGCAGCCTGCAGCAGAGGAGGCTCAGGGCAGACCTCATTGCTGTCGGCAGCTGCCTGTAGGGAGGCTGTAGCCAGGTGAGGTTGGGCTCTTCTGCCAGGCAAGAAGCAATAGAAGAAGGGGACACAGTCTCAAGCTGTGGCAGGGGAGGTCTAGGCTGGATGTGAGGAGGAAGTTGTTGGCAGAGAGAGCGATTGGCATTGGAATGGGCTGCCCAGGGAGGTGGTGGATCACAGGATCACAGGATGTTAGGGTTTGGAAAGAACCCACGGAGATCATCAAGTGTACCCTGGAGGTGTTCAAGAAAAGACTGGATGAGACACTTAGTGCCATGGTCGAGTTGACTGGATAGGGCTGGGTGTTATGTTGGACTGGATGATCTTGGAGGTCTCTTCCAACCTGCTTGATTCTATGATTCTGTGTTGGAGGTTAGAAGGGACCTCTCAAGACCTTTTAGTCCAACTCCCCTGTTAAAGCAGGGTCATCCAGAGCAGGCTTCCTAGAATCATGATGTCCATGTGGGTTGGGAATCTTTCCAGAGAAGGGGACTCCATAACCAACCTGGGCAATGTCTCCAAATTGCACTGAAATTCCTAAAATGCTCCTCGACTGTCCTGTAAATCTTGTGGGTTATTGACATTTCAGAAACACCATGAAGTTCCTCTAAAGCAAAGATTTTCAGAAATGTTATCAAACTAGGAACTTCTACAAAGGAGTGAGAAATTTCTAGAAACATTCTCAAGAGAAAAAAAAACTCCACAGTCCTGGGAAATCTAAAGAAAACAAAGCACTTTTCCCAGAAATGTAGAATAAAAATATTTCCTTCCTGAAAAGGGCTAGGGAATAGAAATGGGACTGAATAGAATCCCTAGAGAACAGAGAAAAAATCCTGGAAATCACAAATTCCTAGAAAGGTTCTGGCCAGTAAACTTCACTTTAAGTCTCCTGAGTGCTAGCCCAAGTCTGGCCTTTTAAGTATCACTTCTTTTTGTTCGGTGGGGAGAGGTAAATGAGAAAAAGTTTAAGACTCAATTAAATTAAATTATCCCCAACAATTTTATTGTGTCAAGAATTTGAACAAAATATTTCTTTCCTGGTCTTTGTACAGAGAGATTCTCTGAGGAAGCTGCATTTAGTCAGATTCCTAATCAAGTAGACAATAATTATTGTCTTTTAAATATTTATTTTCATGCATCATTTAGTTAAAGATTATTCCCATAACGGCTGAATGTTATCATGTCGTAAAACCAGAAGATGAACAGCACTACAGAAGAAAATAAAACTATCTGAGATAGGGGTGAAAGAAGATTCAACCAATTCTTCCATGCCATGGCAGTGACCTGATCATTCAGTGGTTTCATATCAGAAGGAGAAGGAAATAGAGTTGAGAGAGATTGATAGCTTCAATATGCTATGGAAAAAATCTCCTTCTCTGGAGAGATTCCAAACCCACCAGGAGAGATTCCAAACCGCCTGGGCAACTGGCTCTAGGTAATCTTGCTTTAGCAGGAGACTTGACCTAGATGATCCTCAAAGGTCCCTTCCAAACCCCATGATTCTGTAATTCTGTGAAAGTTCTGGAGTGTTCAGTAAAGAAAGTAATGCCATTTCCTGGCTCTCTTGGGCATCCTGATCAAGGCCTTAGGAATATAAGCACCAATGAGCAGTTCAGGGGTAGAGGAGCAGAGCTGTCTCACTTAACATAAACCATGCTCTTTTTAGGTCTTTTTTACATAAGACTGTTCAGCAAATTTAATTTCTACCAATAATCAAATGCACCATTCTTTTTGTCTATATCATATGTCTTTTGCAGGCTGTCTACAAATCTGAATTAAGATCCTTGATCTTTGGCACAAAAATGCGGTGAGGAAAAACCCCTACTTTATTCGTTTTAATGAATTGAAGTGCAAAGAGGTCAGATGATTTATTTAAAGTGGCCTAGTGCCTTGAACAGCAGCTAAAATCAAAACCCAATGAAATTTCATTATTGCCAATCTTCAAGTGAAAAAAAAAGCTTTAATTTGAGGTACAGGTGGGGATAGATTCATGGTACTGGGAGGAGCTTTTGCATTTCTCACACACATCTGCAGGTTGTTAAGTATATATAAAGTCCTTTGAATGTTCAGCATAAACAATGCTAAGCAGGCAATATAGATTAGCCCTCGCTCACCCCTAGATAGTAATTCTATTGCTGCAATTAGTATGCACAATACAATTTATTCATTCTAAAGCTTTCTGTATTTTCTCATATTTCAAAAGCAAAGAGTAGAAGGAGCCTTAAAGCCTATCTGCTGAAGAACTCAGCTTGCTAAGCTAACTATGAATTTAAGACAAGTAAGTATATTACTCCAACAGATGCTGCTACATTTGCAGGTTTTGTATCACCTAAGGTTTTAGCACAGCCTGTTGAAAGGTGTATCTGACATTTTTTCACACTCTCTAAGCCTCTGGCTCTATCATTTTCTGTCTTTCTCACAGAGCCTTGATATTTAAACTTCATTTATGATCAAAATCCAAATGGAAGATATTTGTGGATCAGTAAAAATCCAAAAATATGTCTACAATAACTGCACAGCCCTGAGAGCAGCATCATAAATCATAGAATCATAGAATCAACCAGGTTGGAAGAGACCTCCAAAATCATCCAGTCCAACCTAGCACCCAGCCCTATCCAGTCAGTAAAAGGGCATGGGGCCAGTCTTTTCTTGACCACCTCCAGGGACAGTGTCTCCACCACGACCCTGGGCAGCCTATTCCAATGGCAAATCATTCTCTCTGTGAGGAACTTCCTCTTAACATCCAGTCTAGACCTGCCCTGACAGAACTTGAGACCGTGTCCCCTTGTTCTATTGAAATCCTCAGTACCTTCATGCCTTCCCACTCTTGTACAGGCATAGAATTCAGCTGTGTGTCCCTGCAACAAGTTGCACTTTATCTCATTTAAAATAATACCCTTTTATGTCAGAGTAATTTGTGTGGAGCTGCATATTTCTTTAAATTTGACAAATTGTATGCGTCCTAACACTGAAATTCTCACTATATTGAGAAACTTTATCTGCTTTGTAAAGAAATAATTGAACCATTTCATGATAAGATATGTATGGAAGGCAGAAAAGATATGAAAACACATGAAAAGAAATGTTAATGTAGCCATTTTGCAAAGCATTTTTGTAGAGAAGCTGAGTGCTAATAGATCTGGGTGTCACATGCTAATCTTTTATCAGACTCCTCCGAACCTGAAAAATATCATTTTCCAGGCACAATCAGTTTAATTAGGTCATGCTAGCACAGTTAAATTGTTTTCATTTAACTTTATCAAGTTGGACTTGAATGTTTTAATTGCATGTTATGATTTATATTATCACTACCAAATTGAAATCCAGACTTCTATTTTTATTTTCCTGGTTTTGTTTTGTTTTATGCATTATTTGCTGAATGTTTCTGAAATTCGTGTTCTCCTCAGTAAATTGTATTCTTATTGCTTTCTGGCAGTGGAACAACTGGCATTCAATTTGATCTTGTGCATGTCATGAAGCAGCCAATTAAGTGACCTACCTGGCAATGGGAATTTTGGCAATTAATCTATTAAATGGGGATGTTTTGTGTGTTTAAATGTAAATAGAACATTTATATATATGACACTATATCTTTAGCATAATGCTTATATATGTATGCTGTGAATCCATATACACACACTGTATGTGATGAAAAGCTCCCTGCATGCATTTCTACAAGATTTTAATACTATAAAACTTTTTAGCATCTGTTATGAAGGGGCAATTAAATAACTGTGAGATGATATTGTTGCAGAGGGGGGAGATTAATTGACCTGAGATGATATTTTATAAAAAATATGCAGTTTATTAATTTTAATATTCTGAACTCTCTCCACCCCCAACCACTGAATTTTAGTATTAGTATTTGTTGGTTGACACGGTTATGGAAGGCTTTCTAGGAATAGCACCAAACAGAACTATCATTGTCTAGCAAACATTCAAACCATAAACAGAGAGAATCCCAGCGGTCAATATGCCGCCTGGGGTCAATATGCCACTTGCCCAGTAGAGGGGCCCAAGCTCTTTCTGCTTATGGCAGAAGGCAGTGGAGAATTACAAAGAGGCATTGAGCATTTACTCACAAATTATTATTACCCTTGCAGGGGCTGGCCTCAATCCAGACAGTGCCCAAATGCTTTTAGGGGACTCTGTCTTGTTGATGCTCTGTTTGGGATCTCCTGACTTCAGGGGAAAATGCAGACAGTCTCTCACCTTGTTCTCCTGGCTTCTTCTGGATGATCTATGTGTATGTCCAGGAATTCTAGGCAGGACTTCAGGTGCGGGAGGCAGGATGCTGTATGGTCTCAGCATGGTGTCTGTCACACTGGCCATACAGGCCAATTGCGTGCACATATCCAGGGTCTGCTCCTGGCAACTCACAGCAGTGGAGCTTACCAGGCACTAATAAGGCAGTGGGTGTGCAGTAAAGTGCACCTCTGCACGGGAGACTGGGCTCTGCAGAGAAAGGCAGGCAATACAGGCAAATAGCAGCAAGCAGTGAGCCAAATAATGAGAGCAAGCAAGCACTTTGGTTACCTGTGTACATCATATTTGTCAGATGTGGGCCAAGATTAATGGTCCCTTGGTCACCGGAATGACCAACCAGCTTGGCAGTTAATCAAAGCATACCATAATAGGCAAGGGACACAGGCCTGGCCCCCCAAATATGGAGAGAGCACGGGCCTTGCTCCTGGTAGGCCATAAGCTAGACACATGGGCTTACACAACCATGTTACACAACCTGGTCCCTGGGCAGGCCAGACTCTATGGCACCAGGTCTATTGTGTCCCTTTTGATAGGAGAACAGGTATAAGCCTATTTTGGTCCTATGGGCCCTCCACGACAGATATTTATGATCTTTTCAAAATTAATATTGTTTATTCATTTTGATCTTCAGAACTCTTGCCACCTCAACCACTAATTTTAATAATTATGGGTTCTTTGCACGGTCACGGAAACTTTATACAGATAATAACAGAGGATCTTGAAATAACTTGCAAAAATACATAAACATTAATTGAACTGAAAAAGAAGGTTCTTGTGCTCAAATATTGGTTGTGGTCAATATATTGCTTGCCCTCTAGGTGGACTCAAGGAGCTTTTTTCTGCTTATGGCAGAAGGCTATGGTGAATTACAAGAGGCTTTAAGCATTTACTCCCAAAATGTTATCTTCTGACTCACAGGGCTAGCTAGAAGTTCAGACAGTACCCAAACACTTTCAGGGAATTCTGTCATTTAACAGCCACTGAGACTTCTGATTCTTCCCAGGCTTCAGAGTGCTGGGGAAAGGAGGCAGACAATCTCTGACCTTATATCTTTGCTCCTCTGGATGACCTGTGTATCTACAGGACTTCCTTTCTTGGCAGAATACTTTCAGGTATAGGCAGGATGTCTTATGATGTGCAGTCTCAGCAAGATGTCACACTGCCTATGCAGGCCTACTGCGTGGAGGCATTTAGAGCCTGTTATGGGTAAACCCAAGTCAGGCAGTTTCCAGGCAATTCAGGATTACTGAGGCAGTAAGCAATAGCAGTAGGCAACAGCAGATATGAATACAATAGCAGAGCACATTGCATTACCTGCTCAAGTCTTTTTATCTAATAAGCCTTTGGACACAGAATAGCCAATCAAAATGGCAATTGGCCAAGCTTGACCATATTAGGTGAAACCATAGGCTTGCTTTATCCAAATCTGGGGAAAGTATAGGCCTTGCACAAGGAAAGCACAAGCTAAGTGTGTATACCTTATTTGCCACAGGAGCAAATGAAGTCTGGGCAGGCCAGAGTCCATAGACTCAGTGGCTCCAGGTTCTTTGTTCTTTTTCCCGTAGTTTCTTCTCCCTAAAACAAGGAGGGAGAAATGAAAAACACATCTAGGCAAGCCTATTTCTTGCCTATCAGGCCTACCATGACAGACCACCCTCTGGCCAGTGGGCCACTTAGATTAAGGGCAGTTGATTATCCCTCTGGAGATAAAGTATCTTGTGTGGATTATTTTGGGTACATGCATGTTGCTTTTCCTGGCAGTGGATACCCTTTGATATTGGCTTATCGCATATGGATTAGGTTGTCTGGCACAAACACCATGAGTTACACATATGCATTGAGGGAAAAAAAGAGGATGTATCACCTTTGGAAGGAGGGGAAGGCTTCTTCTGACGTGTTTATGGAGGTAGCCAGACTATGCAGGAGAAAAATTACAGAGGCTAAGGCTCAGCTAGAACTTAGGCTGGCCACTTCCATGAAAGATAATAAAAAGCACTGTTATAAATTTATCAACGCTAAAAGGAAGGGCCAGAAGAGCCTCCACTGCTTACTGGACCAGGAGGGGAACACTATAACTGATGATGAACAAAAGGCTGAGGTCCTGAATGCCTTCTTCGCCTCAGTTTTCAACAGTAAGGAGGGAGGGGTTCAGGGCAAGTGGCCTCTTGAACTGGAGGATGGGGTTGGGGAGCAGTGTGCTGCCCTGGAAATTCATGAGGAATTAGTTCAGGACCTGCTGAGCCACCTGGACACCCACAAGTCCATGGGACCAGATGGGATCCATCCCAGGGTGCTGAGAGAGCTGGCAGCTGAGCTGGCCAAGCTGCTCTCCATCATTTTCCAGCAGTCCTGGCTCACCGGAGGGGTCCCAGGAGACTGGAAACTGCCAACGTGGTCCCCATCCACAAGAAGGGTGGGATGGAGGAACCTGGGAACTACAGACCTGTCAGCCTGACCTCAGTGCCAGGGAAACTGATGGAGCAGGTTCTCTTGGGGGTGATAAGAGCGCACCTGAGGGATGGCAAAGGGCTCAGGTCCAGCCAGCATGGGTTTAGGAAGGGCAGATCCTGCCTCTCCAACCTGATCTCCTTCTATGATCAGGTGACTGCTTGGTGGCTGTGGGGAGGCCTGTGGATGTTGTCTATCTGGACTTCAGCAAGGCCTTTGACACTGTCCCCCACAGCAAACTGCTGGCTAAGCTGTCAGCCCATGGCTTGGATGGCAACACTCTGTGCTGGGTTAGGAACTGGCTGGAGGGCTGAGCCCAGAGAGTGGTGGTGAATGGTGCCACATCCAGCTGGCAGCTGTCACTAGTGGTGTCCCTCAGGGATCAGTGCTGGGCCCCATCCTCTTTAACATCTTCATAGATGATCTGGATGAGGGCATGGAGTCAGTCATCAGCAGGTTTGCAGATGACACCAAGCTGGGGGCAGATGTGGCTGGGTTGGAGGGCAGAAGGGCTCTGCAGCAGGACCTTGACCACCTGCACAGATGGGCAGAGGCCAATGGGATGGGGTTCAATAGCTCCAAGTGCAGGGTGCTGCACTTTGGCTACAACAACCCCATGGAGAGATACAGGCTGGGATCAGAGTGACTGAGAGCAGCCAGACAGAGAGGGATCTGGGGGTGCTGATTGATACCTGCCTGAACATGAGCCAGCAGTGTGCCCAGGTGGCCAAGAGAGCCAGTGGCATCCTGGCCTGCATCAGGAATGGTGTGGTCAGCAGGAGCTGGGAGGTCATTCTGCCCCTGTACTCTGCACTGGTTAGACCTCACCTTGAGTGCTGTGTTCAGTTCTGGGCCCCCCAGTTTAGGAGGGACATTGAGATGCTTGAGCGTGTCCAGAGAAGGGCGACAAGGCTAGGGAGAGGCCTTGAGCACAGCCCTACGAGGAGAGGCTGAGGGAGCTGGGATTGGTTAGCCTGGAGAAGAGGAGGCTCAGGGATGACCTTATTGCTGTCTACAACTACCTGAGGGGTGGTTGTGGCCAGGGGGAGGTTGCTCTCTTCTCTCAGGTGGCCAGCGCCAGAGCAAGAGGACACAGCCTCAAGCTGCACCAGGGGAGATTTAGGCTGGAGGTGAGGAGAAAGTTCTTCCCTGAGAGAGTCATTGGACACTGGAATGGGCTGCCCGGGGAGGTGGTGGAGTCGCCGTCCCTGGAGCTGTTCAAGGCAGGACTGGACGTGGCACTTGGTGCCATGGTCTGGCCTTGAGCTCTGTGGTAAAGGGTTGGACTTGATGATCTGTGAGGTCTCTTCCAACCTTGGTGGTACTGTGATACTGTGATATGCACAGAGAATTACATACTGTGATGGTTTGGCTGTTCCCTGCCCCCCCACACTTTAGAAATCACCCAGACTAGACTCAGCCAGCTCTGGACATTGAATGAAACTTATATTTACTGCTGGCACAAGATACAAGCAGATAGTTACAGTATATACAGTTGTAGACAGAAATAGACAAAGGAAAAGTAATACAGAAACACAACTCCCCTCCCAGAAACCTGAGTCCCCAGGAGGGGCTCTCAACCACCCCTGCACCTTCCCCCTGCCCCTCTCAACCTTAACCCAGTCCTAAGGAAAAATAGAGGTTCAGCCAAGAGGTTAGGAAGCAAAGGTGAGTGGAAGGTGAGGTTAGGGAGATGCAGCTCAGTCAAAAGCCCAAAGCAGAGTGCCACAAAATGGCAAGAGTGTTATCTAATGTTTTAATTTCTTCTTCATCAAGACTCTGAGGGGAGAAGACATCACCATTGTTTTCCTTTCACAGCCTATGATCTAGTTCTTTGCACCAAAACATGGCAACATTGAAGCTAGAGCCTGCTTCAAACTAGCACACATACTATATTCATTGTACAAACAGTGCATACAGCCATATTGCTTTATTCCCATAATAGCCTATGCAGAGCATAACACAAAGCGGTGCAGTGCTTTATTGCTCTGAGTCCAAATACCCAGCACTCGTTATTGATCCCCCACCCCCTTGAGTGGCGACGGCTTTTGGCTTTTGTGACACTGAATCAAAAGGATATGTGTGGAGCTTTTCAATTTCCCACCCCCCCGATGGAGGTGTATTTCTGTCACAGTGACAGCTACTCCTCAGTGTTGAGTTGAGAGTGCCACCAGATCACCTCATCTACCAATGAGTTCAGTAACAGCCTCTTCAACATCCAGAGAGGCCTTCCCCTTATCAAATTTTCTGGCAACCCATAATGGAGTAGTTGCTGAAGACAGAGTTTTCTGGGTGCACAAGACCATACAGTGTGACTCAAGAAATGGTTGTATTCAGGGCAGCTGGGATCTCCAGTGCGGATCCTTCTGGAGTGATGCCTTTTCCTTCCTCTCTGGGAATGCTGACTTCAGAAGCATCTGGAGATACATCTCTGAAATGCACTTTCCTTTTGCCATGTGGTGCTGCCTCGTGGTTTTCTTTGTGCTGCTTGTCATGTGTGCTCTCAGCTGAGGCTGACGGTTTAGCATCTTTTTGCTGTTTCAAGTTCATGGCTTTTACTCCTGGTTTCCCTTTTGGGTTACGTCGGGTTACTTCACGATTTTCACCTGCTCACAGCTGGGGTTTGCCACGACAGCATCATAGACTAGTTTGGGTTTTAAAGGTCACCTTGTCCAACACCCCTGAAGCCAGTAGAAACACCATCAACTAGATCAGATGGTCCACCTGGCATTGACTGTTTCCAGGCATGGGGAATCTATCACATCCCTGAGCAGCCTGGGCCAATCAACCAGGTTAGAAGAGACCTCCAAGCTCAGCCAGTCCAACCTAGCACCCAGCCCTGTCTAATCCCCATCTTCAGTATAAAAAAATGTCTTCCTTCTATCTAGCCTAAATCTACTGTCTTTTAGTTTAAAATTAAACTGGTCATAGCAGGCCCTGCTTAAACATCTGACTCTACCTTTTTAAACAGATTTCCCATAAGTATTGAAAGGCTGCAATAAAGACTCCCCAGAATCTTCTGTTCTCCAGGCCAAACAACCCAAACAGCTATCTCAGCCTGTCCTCATAGCGGAGGAGGTCCAACCCCCTCATCATCTTAATAGCCTCCTCTGGATCTGCTTCAACAAGTCCAGAGCTGGAGGCAGACCTCTAGGTGAGGTCTCACCCAATAACTCTTTATATATTTATGTAGAGTTTTATAATCCTTTTATAAGACTTCATCCATTATTCAATTCATTCCAAGCAACCTGAAAGAATATAAATTATCACATAGAAATAAAACACAGCACAAGCTGGGAAGTTGAGGCATTGAGAATGGGAAACCTGCAGTCTTCTAATCCAGGATCAAAGTACTCAGAGTACAGCCAGTTGGCCTGGGTGGTTTGCCCACTGTAACAGTCTGGAAGGTGATCAAGTGGCCAGCCTGCCTGGTTTCCACCACAAATGTTACTTGATTCAACACTTTCTAGGGGAAGATTTACCCTTCAATTTTTCTGTATATCAGAATCAAATGGCAGGATTTGATAGAGGCTCATTATTCATGGCCTTCACAGGATCACCTCTGTACTAAATGTCCTCAGGTTTGTTTCTTTCTCTGTGTGTTTTTAGATTCTGGGTTTGTATCCATTTCAGACAACAATGAGCCTGATAAAATTGGTGGAGCAATTGAAAACAGATGATTAGGAAAGAAAGAAATGTAATGAATAAATTCTTGGTTTGGTTGGTTTGTTGTGTTGTTATTTTGGTTTTATGGGTTTGTTTTTTGGGTTTTGTTTGTTTGTTTTGTTTTTTCTTCTTTCAAAACATTTTTCCTCTGATAGGGATGTACTCAAGATAAAAATAGCCCTAAATAACAGGATTGCAAATTTATGTTCACATAAATCTTTGCCTCCATGACAGGTCAAATCAAAACTTAAACATCGTTTTAGAGACATTCACAGATAATGGATAAAGACAAAAACAAATTAATTGTGTTTTAAGTGTTATCATTCAAATTGCCATAAGGCTTCTGAATTAAAAGCTGATTAATATGAATGAGGGCTACACTGTTGCTATGGGAATAGAAAAGGCATAAATCTATGTAAAAATGTACACTCACACCTCCTGATGTCATTCTACCAGCTTTACTAGCCCAGCCACAGAGAAAACGAGACTGGAGAATTAATTCACACCATAAAAATTATCTCTGGAGCTAAGGCCACGTTTAAGTCATAGCAAAAGAACTGCTTGTAGGCTACTGTAGGATTCCTAGGCACATGTAGCTAATCAGGAACATAGGTCCCTTTTGCTTTCAAATGCAAGTCATGATCTAAGGGAACAAGACATTTTTTTGTACCACTCAGATCAGGCCCAAGAAAAAAAAAAAGTAAAAAAACCCAAAATCTCTACCCACCAAATTTCACAAGTGAGCAAAATAACTTGGAGCTTACTACCTGCCTTCTTGTTTAGGTGCAGACTATCACTTACAAGCTCCCAGGATCAGATGATGTCAGGGGTTGGAAGTGACCCAAAAAGATCATCAAGACCAAATCCCCTGCCAGAGCAGGTCCATACAGTATCACAGTGTCACAGTATCATCAGGGTTGGAAGAGACCTCACAGATCATCAAGTCCAACCCTTTACCACAGAGCTCAAGGCCAGACCATGGCACCAAGTGCCACGTCCAATCCTGCCTTGAACAGCTCCAGGGACGGCGACTCCACCACCTCCCCGGGCAGCCCATTCCAGTGTCCAATGACTCTCTCAGGGAAGAACTTTCTCCTCACCTCCAGCCTAAATCTCCCCTGGCACAGCCTGAGGCTGTGTCCTCTTGTTCTGGTGCTGGCCACCTGAGAGAAGAGAGCAACCTCCTCCTGGCCACAACCACCCCTCAGGTAGTTGTAGACAGCAATAAGGTCATCCCTGAGCCTCCTCTTCTCCAGGCTAACCAATCCCAGCTCCCTCAGCCTCTCCTCATAGGGCTGTGCTCAAGGCCTCTCCCCAGCCTTGTCGCCCTTCTCTGGACACGCTCAAGCATCTCAATGTCCCTCCTAAACTGGGGGGCCCAGAACTGAACACAGCACTCAAGGTGTGGTCTAACCAGTGCAGAGTACAGGGGCAGAATGACCTCCCTGGCCCTGCTGGCCACACCATTCCTGATGCAGGCCAGGATGCCACTGGCTCTCTTGGCCACCTGGGCACACTGCTGGCTCATGTTCAGGCAGGTATCAATCAGCACCCCCAGATCCCTCTCTGGCTTCTCTCCAGCCACTCCAACCCCTGCCTGTATCTCTCCATGGGGTTGTTGTGGCCAAAGTGCAGCACCCTGCACTTGGAGCTATTGAACCCCATCCCCTTGGACTTTGCCCATCTATCCAGGTAGTCAAGGTCCCACTGCAGAGCCCTTCTGCCTTCCACCTCAGTCACATCTGCCCCCAGCTTGGTGTCATCTGCACACTTGCTGATGACTGACTCCATGCCCTCATCCAGATCATCTGTGAAGATGTTAAAGAGGATGGGGCCCAGCACTGATCCCTGAGGGACACCACTAGTGACAGCTGCCAGCTGGATGTGGCACCATTCACCACCACTCTCTGGGCTCAGCCCTCCAGCCAGTTCCTAACCCAGCACAGAGTGTTGCCACCCAAGCCATGGGCTGACAGCTTAGCCAGCAGTTTGCTGTGGGGGACAGTGTCAAAGGCCTTGCTGAAGTCCAGATAGATCACATCCACAGGCCTCCCCACAGCCACCAAGCAGTCACCTGATCATAGAAGGAGATCAGGTTGGAGAGGCAGGATCTGCCCTTCCTAAACCCATGCTGGCTGGACCTGAGCCCTTTGCCATCCCTCAGGTGCGCTCTTATCACCCCCAAGCTAACCTGCTCCATCAGTTTCCCTGGCACTGAGGTCAGGCTGACAGGTCTGTAGTTCCCAGGTTCCTCCATCCCACCCTTCTTGTGGATGGGGACCACGTTGGCAGTTTCCAGTCTCCTGGGACCTCTCCGGTGAGCCAGGACTGCTGGAATCTAGCTCAGGTCACACAGGAACACATCCAGACAGGCCTGGAAAGGCTTCACAGAAGGAGACTCCACAACCTCTCTGGGGAGCCTGTGCCAGTGCTCTGGGACCCTTACAGTCTGGGACCCCCTTGTGTTGAGGAGGAACCTCCTGTGCTGCAGCTTCAGTCCATTGCTCTTTGTCCTATCCCAGGGAGCAGTGAGCAGAGCCTGTCCCCCCCTCCTGACCCCCAATCCTCAGATATTTATAAACATTTATTTAATCCCCTCTCAGTCTTCTCTGGATTAAACAGCCCCAGGTCCCTCAGCCCCTCCTCATCAAGCAGTGCTCCAGTCCCCTTATCTTTCTCATAGCCCTCTGCTGGACTCTCTCCAGCAGAACCTTGTCTCTCTTAAACTAGAGAGCCCAAAACTGAACACTGACTTTCAAGCACCAGAAGTGAATTGATAGCCTTAGAGAGAGTGAGAGATGCTGGCATACAGATGAGCCAGTCACTGGTTTCAAGCAGATCTCACACGATCATATAGCGGTTTTGGGTGGGAAGAGACCTTTAAAGGTCACTTAATCCAACACCCTGAAGCAAACAGGAACATATTCATCTAGTGCAGGCTGATCAGAGTTGTAACCAGCATGACCTGGAATATTTCCAGGGATGGGGCTTCTACCACCTCTCTGGGTAACCTGGGGCAGTGTTTCATCATCTCTGCTTTTGATTGAAAGGCAGGAAGCTACCTGCAATGTAGTTAGAAAATTTAATCCCCATTAAGAAAGTCTATCTAGTGTTAGGGAAAACAAGGACTGACTCTAAACTGCTTTGCTCGGAGAAGTTAATGCCAAGATGCTGGCCATGCTGTAATCAGAGTCGAGTGGAAATTATGCAAAGCCAAAAAATTCTCACTTTTGTTCTTTAAATTCTTTCACCACGTTTTGCTACTGTTATTTACACAGTGGTATTACACACTGCAGTGGGCACTTGCAGCCCAGAAAGCCAAGCAGAGTCTGGGCAACAGCAGCAGAAGTGTGGCCAGCAGGGCCAGGGAGGGGATTCTCCCCCTCTGCTCTACTCTGCTGAGACTCCACCTGGAGTACTGCATCCAGTTCTGGAACCCCTGGGACAAGAGGGATGTGGAGATGCTGGAGAGTGTCCAGAGCAGGGCCAGGAGGATGCTCAGAGGCTGCAGCAGCTCTGCTGTGAGCACAGACTGAAAGAGTCGGGGCTGTGCAGTCTGCAGAAGAGGAGGCTCCCAGGGGACCTTCTTGTGGCCTTCCAGCATCTGAAGGGGCCTACAAAAAAGCTGGGGAGGGACTTTTGAGGCTGTGAGGGAGTGCCAGGACTGGGGGAAATGGAGCAAAGTTGGAGGTGGGGAGAGTGAGCCTGGAGGTGAGGAGGAAGTTGTTGAGCATGAGAGTGGTGAGAGGCTGGAATGGGTTGCCCAGGGAGGTGGTTGAGGCCCCATGGCTGGAGGTGTTTCAGGCCAGGCTGGCTGAGGCTGTGTGCAGCCTGCTCTAGGGTAGGGTGTCCCTGGGCATGGCAGGGGGGTTGGAACTAGATGCTCCTTGTGTTCCTTTCCAACCCTTAGTGATTCTATGAGTCTCTTTTCAGATTAGTCAGTATTGATACTTCATATAATAATCCAATAGCTTGCAGACAACTATGAAGAGTACAACACAGATCTTAGCTTTATGTAAACACATCATTACAAACAAAGATTTGGTGGTATCAGAGCCAGGGACAACTTTCTATGGCTCCACATCAAAGGTGTCACCTGAGGTTTTGGAGATAAACTCTTCAAGATGCTGTGATTCAGCAAACCCTGAGTCCACCAGCCAAGGAAGTGAAATCCAATCAACATGTGTTTTCTAAATGACAGGGAGCAAGCAATAAGCTAACCACTCAACTCCAGTTTGCTTGATCCAGTCGCAGATAGGAGAGGAAGCCTCAGGACATTCTTAAGAATGAGGGTAGAAGCCCCAAATTTAAATGTTTCAAACTTGATGTTTGAAGAATGAGAGGACCTACAGGCAGCACTCTCTGCTTGTAAGGGTCTGTGATGGTTTGGGTGTTCTCTGACACTCCCCCCCCCCCCCCCCCCCCCCCCCCCCCCCCACTTTAGAAATCACCCAGACTAGACTCAGCCAGCTCTGGAGATCGAATGAAACTTATATTTACAGCTAGCACAATAGACAAGCAGATAGTTACAGTATATACAGTTATAGACAGAAATAGACAAGGGAAAAGGTAATACAGAAACACAACTCCCAGAAACCTGAGTCCCCAGGAGGGGCTCCCAACCACCCCTGCACCTTCCTCCTACCCCTCTCAACCTTACCCCAGTCCCAAGGAAGAATGGAGGTTCAGCCAAGAGGTTAGGAAGCAAAGTGGCTTAGCCCAAATAGAGGGTGAGGTTTAGAGGGATGCAGCTCAGCCAGCAGCCCCAGTGAGAGTGGTGCCCAGTGACTGAGATGCAGCTCAGAGCTCACCAGCAGTAGAAGTGTCTTTATGTTTTGCTTTTTATTCTTATACATCTCAGCGAGCCTATGAGGGAAGCAGACACCACTATTGTTTTCCTTTCCCAGCCTGTAATCTAGTCCTTCTCACCAAAACACTGTAGCTAGCTTCAAACTAGCACAGGCTCTCTGTTAAGAGCAGAGGGGAAGCCTGCCACTCCCTGAACCAATATTTCCTTGTCATTCTTTTCAGCCTGTCATAATTTATGCGAAAGACTGTAAGGCAAGTTCAGGGTCAGTGATCAGAAACATACATGAGTTATAGTCCCCACTTGTGCCCTTTCTGGCCTTAATTTAGCATGGTCTCAGAGTCACATTCTCTGAGCACTTAACTTTTAACCATACACCTTAAAAAATAGATCAATTACTGATTTAAAAAAAGAGAGAGAAAAAAAAAGACAGAATGACTGCATTCCTGAAACATCTGGAGAAGAGGAGAGGCCTGGACACAAGGATATGTGCAGACAGTGGGATGCCTCAAATAAGAGAGGGAGACAAAATACAGCTTTGATTTACATGATAATAAACTTTTGTAACAAAACAAATTTCATGACTCGAACAAAGTCCCTTGCCACGACTCAGAGCACAAAGTGCCTCTGCCAAGGTCGACACTCGAAGAGGAGTTATGAGTATTTATAACAGATCAGAATTACTGAGCAGAGTCATAGCTAGGAACAGGCAAAAACTAGTTCATTAGGTTTCCTTCTCTGCACAGGCAGAGCTTCTCTCACACTGAAATACATTGGTGGAAGCTATATTTAGGGTTCTCTTCTTTTTAGGGGGAAGCATTATCCCATGCTATCCACTCCACAGCTACATCAGCTATGTTTAGCCAATTTTCTTTTACAGCAGACTTATAAGTTTCCATCAGGTTTCCTTCCCATCTGTCACTTATTGCCTCTTTCCTCATGCTTCTCTGAATTCCATCCAAACTTTTAGCAGTTGTTGCCTTTTTGTTTTGTTTTGTTTTTGTTTCTATGTGTGTGGGGTTTGTGGGATTTTTTTTTGTTTGTTTGTTTGGGTTTTTTTGTTTGTTTCTTTGATTTTTGTCTTTTTTTTTTTGGGTTTGGGGTTTTTTGTTTGGTTGGTTTTGGTTTTGGTGGCAGGGAAGTGACAAAACAGTGTGAATCAGTGTAGATATGGTGGCATGCAAAGGAAACTTCATAGAATCATAGAATCAACCAGGCTGGAAGAGATCTCCAAGCTCAGCCAGTCCAACCTAGCACCCAGCCCTACACAATCAACCAGACCATGGCACTAAGTGCCCCAGCCAGGCTTGGCTTCAACACCTCCAGGGACAGCAACCCCACCACCTCCCTGGGCAGCCCATTCCAATGCCAATCACTCTCTCTGCCAACAACTTCCTCCTCACATCCAGCCTAGACCTCCCCTGCCACAACTTCAGACTGTGTCCCCTTCTGTTGCTGGTTGCAACAGGACAGGAGAGGCTGAGGGAGCTGGGGGTGTGCAGCCTGGAGAAGAGGAGGCTCAGGGTAGACCTCATTGCTGTCTACAACTATCTGAAAGGAGGTTGTTGCCAGGTGGGGTTGGCCTCTTCTGCCAGGCACCCAGTGACAGAACAAGAGGACACAGTCTCAAACTGTGTCAGGGGAGGTTCAGACTGGATATTGGGAAGAAGTTCTTCATAGCAAGAGTGATTGGCATTGGAATGGGCTGCCTGGGCAGTCCCCATCCCTGAAGGTATTTAAAAGGAGGCTGGAGGAGGCACTTAGTGTCTCATGGGTTAGTTAGAAGGTGTTAGGTGATAGGCTGGACTTGATCTCAGAGGCCTTTTCCAACCTGGTTATTCCTGTGATTCTGTGTGGTTCTGTTCTATGGAAATTCAGCTTCAACTACCATCTAGAAAGAGGGAAATTCTAAAAACATTGTTTCTAGATTTTTTCCCCCTTTGTTTTTAAATATCTAACCTTAATGTGTCTTTCAACTAACAGAGGTACCTGGATCAGACAAGACTAAATGGCTTTAATTTAGAGTCTGCATTCTCAGTGAACAGAAGTAACTGTTTTTTTTGTAGCCACTTATTGTTTGAACAACTGGAATATTTTCTACACCTCCTCCACATAGAGGCTTACTCCAAAGACAGCAAAATATACACAGCTTTTGGTTTTGTGTATGCTGAATCTCAACATCAGATTTTCAGACACCAGAAATGTAGGGGTTTATCGTAGCTGTCTTTTGGGGGATGCAAATTGTTAACATCTGCCTTTTGGTATCATTTTTTACAATAGTCTGCTCTCTAGATATCCTGTTAATGACTGTAATTTTCTAGTCAGCTGCTATCTGTCAGGGTAGTTTAAAGGTCACTTCTTGCTATGAATTAGAGAACCTCACATATAATGTGGGCTTGGGTTCTTCATAGCAAGCAGACCTTAGATGTGGATTTGCTTTGTGTTTGAAAACAGGGAGTTCAGCAGCCCCACATCACACTGATCTTTCAGTTTCACTCTTTGTTGCTTGATCTTTGGCTATACACTTTACTGTATATGCTTTTTTCCATCAACAGCTTGTTATTGCTTTCATTACCCCTGCTGTATTCGTAAGCCATTCCTTGCTCATCTGTAACCAATAGTGCTGTATTACGCAAGAGATGTAAATTTCTCACCCACTTCCCCCTTAATGATCTCATTTTCTGGAGTCTTTAATTCAATTGCAAATGTCATTGGTCTTCTCAGTGATATTCACAAATGTTATGCCATAAAGAAGATGAAGGACATGGGGTATTTACAGCTTTGTTTATTTGTGTTGATTAAACTTCTCAGTGGTGACTAAGAGCACAATTGCAGGTGTGCCTTGGAAACACCTACCGCTCCCTCTGTCTCAAGTATTCGCTAGCACAACTTCAAGTGAAAGTGCTTTTCCTTCATGGATAAAATTACACAGAGACAGCAAGGCTGTGTTTAAACTCTCAGCATTAAGGCAGGCTTACATAGGAAATCTGATTCATATTTGAGGTATGCTAAGCTAAAGGAACCACAGTGGGATGCCATCCTTCCTTTGGAAGCTGAAAGCATCTCACCAAGTTACAGAATCACTTGTGATGGTTTGGGTGTTCCCTGTCCCCCACACTTTAGAAATCACCCAGACTAGACTCAGCCAGCTCTGGACATTGAATGAAGCTTATATTTACAGCTGGCACAAGATACATCAGATAGTTACAATATATACAGTTGTAGACAGAAATAGTCAAGGGAAAAGGGAATACAGAAACACAACTCCCAGAAACCTGAGTCCCCAGGAGGCGCTCCCAACCACCCCTTCACCTTCCCCCTGCCCCTCTCAACCTTACCCCAGTCCCAAGGAAGAATGGAGGTTCGGCCAGAGGTTAAGAAGCAAAGTGGGTTAGCCCAAACTGGAGAGTGAGGTTAGAGAGATGCAGCTCAGCCAGCAGCCCCAGCAAGAGCGAAATGGTGCTGAGTGTGTTATCTAATGTTTTTATTTCTTGTTCCTATACTTCTCAGCAAGCCTGTGAGCAAAGTAGCCATCACCATTGTTTCCCTTTCCCAGCCTGTAATCTAGCTGTTCTCACCAAAACATTCTAGCCTGCTTCAAACTAGCACATCACTGAGGTTGACAGGGACATCAGGAGGCCATCTGACCTAAACATGATACTTCAGCAGGTCACCTAGATCCGCTTGCTCAGCACTGTGGCCAGTTGTAGCTCCTAGCATTGAGACTCCATGACCTTTTTAGTGTTCTATCTCCTTCCCAGTAAAAGAGTTTCTTGTATTTAAACAGAATTTCCTCTATTTCAGTGTTGCATAGTGAATCACAACCATTTACAGTTACACATTCATCTAAACTTTAGTTATTTATAAACCAGGTTTATAGATGCAATTAGTGCAACTTAGTTCCGTAAGCCTTACCAGCAGAGTAGTAACCCAGGTCTACTCTTCAGTGGAATAAAAGAACCCACCTGATCCCTTTGTGCAAGAACTCAGGATGATTCTGAGATGCCACAGGCATCCTCAGAAAACTAGATTGAAATTGGACCTGACCCAAAAGCAGATGGTCTTGGAACAACCGTATTTCTTTTTGCTTAAAAGCCTGAATCTTTGCTCTCAAGATGATAGTGTAAAATATTTAATCCAAGTTTCTTTCATACTATTGCATCTAATTGTTATATTGAGTTGCATTTAAGCAGAGTCTTTGACATCCCAGACACTTCCCTATTGGGTTTTATAGCTTTAATTTCTATCTGGAAGATCTAAGGCCTCACAACTTGCCTTGTCCTCAGTGCTTCACCTTGTCATCTTCTTCAGTTCCTCTGAGTTAAGTGATGAATCTAACCAGTTAGCCTCTGCAGACTTCCTTTTAACAAGTGAAGAAATGACCTACTCCAAGGTGTCTATCTGTATAAACCTCTGTTCTCATCTGCCCCCTGAAGGACTCTCTCTCTTTTGCTCACCATTGTTTACAGAGGGAAATAAGGAGATTAGTGAACAAAATCTATTAGATAAGGTGCAAGTAATTTCTTCCTGCTCATTGTGCTTAACTGAGGCCAGCAGATCACACTAAGTGATATACAGACATTAGTGTACATAACTAAAATACTGGGATATTGAGAGTGGCATTCCATTTTTGGTGTTCACTCGGAGCCTGAGAGCAGTAGCTGCCCTTCAGGATGCAAACTGTATGGTATGTGTGCTTGCAGCCATGAAACATAGGAGAATGGCAAACCTCTGTGGGGAGGCTTCCACAAACCACTTTCCCCACAAATTTCAGAGTCTACAAAGGCATAAGCTCTTCATGAGCCCGATGACTGAATAGTAGGAGAGAGATTTATAACTTTTAGGAGAATACCTAAGGACTTGTGTGTTTAAAAACTGAGATAGAGGTTGATGAAAAAAAAAAGTATTTCACAATACCTCATCAAAACCTCTCATGCTTCTGGTATAAACATATTTCTGTGGGAATGATAGTTGCACAGGCTGTTTTCTGAAGTAAAACAAGACATTGTTGAAGTAAAATAAGATACCACCTGAAACCTGAAACCAGGATCAGCACAGAAGAAACCTGGGTTGATATCTTAGTGGAACCCTATTCACATCAAGTCACTGACCAAATCTTCTAGCATAACCAACACAAGCAGTATGTAGAATTTTTTACCCATCAGCTGACTGGAAATTATGAATGATGATAGACTTTTGCATATTGAAACTAATATATGCAGGAGTTGGTGCTCTGGGACTGAAATGAATTCCATAAAATGGCTCACTCATTAGCTGAGTGGCACTAATGATTGGCCTTCTTAATCCCTATTCAGAAACTCAGGCATCAGAAAGGTCATCTCTAGCTGCCACCACCCATTCATATGTATATTCTACATTACACTTACAAATGGGGTTGCTGTCTTCAGATTAATAGAACACCAATGACATGGTTATTTCTAGCCATACACTATCCTGACAATGATACAAATCTTTGCATAATAAAAAACATCTGAATATTCCTTCCAGTACCAGTTACAATCTGCAAAACCCACTCAATGACAGCAGCTCAGTTTTGTATGGTGTAATGTTCCTAGTAAAAATGCCAGCTTTCAAATGCAGCCTTTTACTAGCTCTTTAGGGGAAGAGATGTCCATTAAAGTGTATCACATAGATATACAATCAAAACAGCTCTTAGTAAAACTGAGCTTTTGGCTTTAATGTACCCTGCACTTTAGTGAGCCATAGTTTCAGGAATAACAGACAAACATCTCCTGAACTTCACTATATTACTTAGTGCCATTGATTATTTTAAGGTAAACTAAAACAAGTTGCAAGAATGAGGTAATAAAACTACAGATTTATTTCATTAAGTGCTCTATATCACTGCTCTGAATTACTTTCTTAGCAGAAAAAAGCATTGCAGTGCATTATTAGCAAAGTTGATAAAATCTGAACAACTCTGGTAGATAGCCTTAAACAATGATATCTCTTAAGCGATCATAGTGCAATGGCAGATTAAAAGCAGATGTTTATAGGTGAAGTAACCTTTCATAACAAGTAGCTATTAGGTTACCAAATAAACTTGAATTTACCATGGCTGTGAACTTGGCAGAAGTTTTTTTTAAACATAGGAATGGGCTGTTTATTGATATTAAACCTGAGAATGATGCACAGTTCGTAAAGCATTAACCTGAGCTCCATAGTTAGAACAGTGACTAATGGCACTGACCAGAAACAAATATTGCTCAGACTAGAGAAATTTCAGACTTAGGAAATACATTATTCTACTGAAGGAAGCAGTGGCCTTCAGCCTCCTAAATCTGAGACTTGTGTGACAGCCTTGCTCACCAAGCACACAGTGATGTTTATCGTAAGATGTTTTGCAGGAACAGGGGACGCAAGATCTGGTCACCAAACATTGAGCTTAAGTTTTAGATGCTATGTTATACTTTTCTTGTGAACTGAATGATACTGTATTAAAGCTTACATGTTAAACCTACAGAAAATGAAGAATATATTGAAACTCAAGTTTGAGAACTGAGACTCTTTATTAGGAGCTCAGTGTAGCATGACTGGTTAATAAGTGTAGTAAGACAATCTGTTGGAGAGCATAAAATGAATATAGAACACCTTACACTCTGCCACTACGTATTTGGATTGTATTCAGCACATCACAGCATCTCCTTCTATAGAGTTAACTACAATAACTGTGCTTCATTATTGAGTCCAAAATGTCATTTATAGCACAATCTCAAAGCTCAGCAGATCTGCTGAGCTAAGTGTTATCATTATTAAAAAGGATGATGACAACAAGGTTCATACTCAAGGTCAGGCAATTTCACCTCTGCAGCAATACCTGTGATTTTGTTTTAGACTCTACTGCCAAGTCTAAGGTAGCCCAAGTGGTTAAAGGAAACCAAACAAGAAACCCCAGAGTCTGATCTGATGCTTGTACACACATTTAATCAGTTTCTTCTGGAATTATGATCTCAAGAAACCACAAAAAAAAAAAAAGTAAACTTGATATTTTCATGGTCACTTAATGGAATGATCATGAAACTCAAAACTATAGTCAGGAAATAATAATAATGGCAATTACTGCTGTAATTATCAAACAATCTTTATCAGAATTTGTTTCTTTCTATTTGCTTCCTTCCCCGCCTGCCCCCCCCCCCCCCCCCCCCGCCCCAGGCAAATAAACTGTTGATTTAGAGACTGCTTAATAGTACTGATTTAACCTTTTCTTTTGTCAGTTGCTGCACAGATTGCTGATAAGGATTTTTTCAGAAAGAAACAATTTCCTATGGAAGTTCCAATTTTTAACTCTGGTTTGGGATTAAAATAAATATATGACATATTTTACAGGGAAGAGGAAGGGTTGGATTTTATTTTATTTTTCCTACCAGGGTCTATTAGCTTTCTTCAGTAGAATTTCAAATGCTCTGTAATACAAGGAAAATAAATTTATTCCTCTCCAACCAGGAAAGAAATAAACTGTGAACAAAAGTCACCCAATGCTACCTAATAGATTGCTGGAAGACATGAGAAAAAAATCCTGCAGCTGTAGTGTTTTTCCAGTGCTAAATGAAGGTGCTGCAAAACTATGGAATAGGAGGATAACTTCAATAAGAAGATTCAACCATGTATATAAATATATCACATAACACATTTAAAAGCATTATGACTGATTGCCCTAGGATACCACAAAAACCTCTCTTCTCCCTCTCACTCTGTGGGTTTGAATGGGAAAAGAAAGTCACAAAAACCTGCTTCCCCTCCCCACCCTGCAGGCTTGAAGGAGGGCAGCAAAGGGTCCCTTTTCCACGCATGGACTGACACGTGTAGAAGCCTGCGCTGGAATTGGGCTGGTGGTTGGCTGAGTTTTCATGCCCAGTGTAAATGGTAAATGGACACTTTGTCTAGAAAAAGAATAACTAGAGCAAGGGTTCCTGCCTTGGGGGTTCCTGTCTTGATAGTTCCCATGTTGAAAGAGCTTCTGCCTTAACAGACTCCCCAGCTGGATAGGCTCTTGCCATGACTGGATTGTTCCTGCTTTTGGACAGCTCCTACTTTTTGTACAGCTCTTGTTTTTATCCCCTCCCTGCTTTTGTGGGGTTCTCCCAACTTTTGCAATCTTCTGTGCAAACCTGTAGGCTTGGCTAGAATGAAGTCCTCTGAGAGAAGGAGATGGTGGCATCTGGACTGCACTCTCTCAGACCCTATCAGCAGCCAACTTCCTGGTTTCATCCTGGACTGAGGACCCTAGCAGTTTTTGCTCTCCCCTGACACTGTGAAGGCAGCATTGTTCCACAACCATCCCACTTGGGAAGAAATGCTTGAGACATTTCTGAGTTTGGTGGCTCTGCCGCTCACCTAAGGGCTGCTGCGGCGTGGATCTCTATGATTGGATATTGCCTGCAGCATCAGAAGGCTGCTTCTGCAAAGGAATCCAGCAAGGGATCATTGCTGAATGCCTATCTCACCTCCATGAGCAAGACCTTCATCTCCTGCTCAGCCTGATTGGTAGTGGGGTAAAGCTGTGTTTATAGCTTAGCCTTTGCCATTTCCTAACTTCCTAAATATCTACATTGATCTATGAATCCTTTTTGGAATATATTCCCAATCAAACTGAATCTGCTAATAAACTAAACTAATGTTGCATATAGTCTGGGGGCATGGTTCCAAGATAATAAAATCATTCTATTGTTTGTATATTTCCTGACTCAGCCACATTAATTCTCTGCCTCCACGATGCTGAAGGGAAGAAGGGAGAAAAAAGCATAAAACAGCAGTGTTTGTAAGAACTGTGTAACAGTACAAAACTAGAGCACTGCAGAGAGCTGGCCCTAAACAGCGAGACAGATGAACAGGAGTCAAATACTTTAATTCACTGGGTGAATGAACAATTAAAAAGTTGGAGCTGCTTTGTTCAAGAAACAAAATGAATTTGGTTTATACTCTTGAGGGAAAAAACAAAGATCGATTGTATAAAAAGCTTTCACTTCTACACCCAATTTCAAAGGAAAAATCTCTTGCAGTTGCGTGTGCACCCACGACATGCCAGCAGCAAACTGTACATGCGCCGATTGCCATGGAATTCCAGACAAAACATAAAGGATTCCAATTTGTGGAGGCTCAACTAATGGACTTTCAAGCTTAAGTTGAACTCACAGTCAAAGTCCTCAGTTTCAGGTTAGCCACTAAAGAACTCCTCAGTCCAATTATCCAGAGATTGTTTCTTCCTCTGGGTACAATCATCTCCAGGAGACCGTAGTCATTCAATACCAGTCCTTCTGCCTGCATTGAGCAACAGCAGGCATTGGGCACAGATTGTCTCTGAAAGAGCTTTGCCTTCAGGTCTAGAAAGAGAATAACAATCTGTGGTATCATCATATATTTGGCAGATCCTCATTGTTCCAGGCTCTGTTCTTTTCTGTGAAGCAAGTGAAAAGGAGCTGTGCTAGGCAAACAATTCAGGTATTAAATCATCTTCTAATGTGTTGATTGTTTTTCAGTTCCTTGAGTGTTCCTAGACAGCCTTCAAAAAACCATCAGATTTTCAAAACTATCAGACTGTGTATATGTCACTTTAGAATTTACTTTCCTCTTTTGTGCCTTGGATATTTTATGTTTGCAACTCAGACTGGGATGGATGGTTCCAGTGGCCAGAAGGTCAAGGGAGGTGATATTTCCTCCTCTACTGCACTCTCTCAGGACCCTTTCCTGGAGTACTGTGTCTATCCAGCTCTGGAGCCTTCAACACAAGAAGGACATGAAAGTGCTAGGATAGGTCTAGAGGAGGAAGACAAAGATAATCAGAGGGCTGTGAAGACAGACTGAGAACAGAGAGAGTTGGGGTTGTTCAGCCTGGAGAAGAGAAGGCTCTGGGGAGACCTTAAAGCAGCTTTCCAGCATTTGAAGAGGACCTGGCCTACAGGATACCTGAAAAGGGACTTGTTACAAAGGCACACAGTGACAGGACAAGGGGTAATGGCTTCAAATAGAAACTAGGTTTAGATTAAGCATTATTGCCCATTATGGTGATGAGGCACTGGAAGAGGTAGTCTAGTGAAGATGTGGAGGCTCCAGTCATGGAAGCATTCAAAACCAGGTTGGATGTGGCTTTGAGAAAGCCGGTCTAGTAGGAGGTGTCCCTGCCCAGTGTAGGATGGTTGGAACTAGATCATCTTTAAGGTTCTTTCTAACCAAACCATTTTATGATTCTTTTGCAAACAAAGCATTAAGGAGCATTTATTAGAAATTGTGATGGTTTGGGTGTTCTCTGCCCCCCCACACATAAGAAAAACCCCCAGACTGGACTCAGCCACTGGAAATTAAAGAAAATGAAGCTATATTTACAGCTTAGCACAATATACAAGCTGATAGTTGCAGTCTATACAGCTATAGACAGAAATAGACAAGTTAAAAGTAATACAGAAACACAACAGTCCCCCCAGAAACCTAAGTCCCCAGGAGGGGCTCCCAACCACCCTTCAACCTCCTTTCCACCACTCTACCTTACCCAGATTTTGCCTTACATTCAAGGTGAGTTTGGCCAGGGGGGTTAGGAATCAGAAGGGTTAGACAGATGGCAGATTAGAGAATGAAGTGCAGCCCAAAGCCAGAGAGCAAACTGTGTTATCTATGTTCACATTCTTGTTCTTATACATCTCAGCAAGCCTATGAGTGCAGCAGACATCAGCATTGTTTCCTTTTGACAGTCTATTATCTAATTCTTCTCACTAAAATATCTCAGCTAGGCTCAGACTAGCACAGAAATGAAAAACTTTCTCTAAAGCACTGTGTGTGTCAGTGGGAAATTAACAGGAATCTAGATGCCTCTGAATACATTCTGTGGAAAGTTTGACATTGCTTAGTTTTAAAACTCTATTTTCCTGTAAATCTTAAGGCAATTAGAACTGTATAAGCCTATTGAAGTAAAACAATAGGGAAGAAAGTAGGACTCCTGGTTTCTGCTGAAGGATCTATCACTTGGGCAGGTAATTGCGGTTCCCTGCACCTCTACTGTTCATAACTGATATTGTTTATTTAAGTGGTGATAATCTGAACAAGAGCTGTCCTTTATTAGGTGTGTATATTGGATCTACCACAGCAAGGTGACTTGCTCTGGCAGAGTTAGGAGTCCTTCAGACATAAATAAATCAATAGCAAAGAGAAAAAAAATAAAAGGCTAAAACTTTCTCCAAGCTCTTCAGTTACCTATGAACTACACATGCAAATAAAAATAAATCCTTTGTTTTTTACTATTTTCATAGAATCAAGCAGGTTGGAAGAGACCTCCAAGATCATCCAGTCCAACCTGTCCCCCAGCCCTAGCCAGTCAACTAGACCATGGCACTAAGTGCCTCATCCAGTCTCTTCTTGAACACCTTCAGGGATGGTGCCTCCACCACCTCCCTGGGCAGCATTTTTTAGAGTATGTTTGAAGCTGCTTCATTATTTTAGTGTTAGTTTTTTTCCCCCCCTTTTTGTATACTTTATAAGCACACAAGGCTGGGCTTCAATTTTGTGTTTCTTCTTCCTCCAGGCTTCCTCATAACTGAATGTGTGCCTTAAACCACATCCAAGCCTCCTTAAAAGAAACAAGACTTGAACTGCATCATGTTTTGTTGTTCTGGGCTTTTGTTGCTGTTGTTTGTTTATTTATTGATTGGTTGGTTAGAGGGTTTTGGTTGGTTGATTCAAGCGTTTTGGTTGGTTGGTTTTGTTTGTGGGTTTTTGGGGTTTGTTTATTTGGTTTGTTGGTTGGATTTTTTCCTTTGTTGTTAGTTTGGTTTTTTTTTTTTTTTATTATTAAAGAAAAAATGATTATTTGTATTGTGAGCTCAAATGCTAGTTCCAAACTCTGAAAAAGGCAAAAGAATTCTGAGTGCTCAGTCTAGGGATGCTCGCTTGAAGAAAGACATTGAGGAACTGGAGCAGGTCCAGAGAAGGACAGTGAAGGTAGCAAAGGGTCTGGAGAACAGGTCTGGTGGAGCAGTGAGGAAAATGGGGTTGTTTAGTCTGGAGAAGAGGAGGCTGAGAGGAGACTTTGCTCCCTGCGACCTTCTGAAAAGTGATTGGAGTGAGGTGAGGGTTGGTCTCCTTTCATTCTATCACCTGATACTAGAGAGGAAATGCCCTCAAGCTGCATCAGGGGAGGTCTAGGTTGGATATTAGGAAAATTTTCTTTCCTGAAAGAGTGGTCAGGCATTGGAACAGGCTGCCCAGGGAAGTGGTGGAGTTATTTGGAGGTGTTCAAAAAGCGTGTAGACAGTGGTTTGCAACATGGTTTAGTGGCTGTGGTGGTGTTGGGTTTTGGTTGGACTTGAGGAAGTGTTTTCCAACCTGAATGAGTGTATGATTCCTTAAATCAGTAACGTGGCTCCCATGCCTGATGGCAAATTTTACTACAGATCTACACACACAGCATCCCAGTTTGAGAATTTATAGTGTAGTCTGAGGATGAACTTCATGCAGACTGATGAAATATCCAGTCTTGTGGCTGTCTGAATGATATGCTCTAAGTCTTTTTTTTTTAAGTGTATTTTCTTCCATATTTCTTTATTTCATGACTACATCCTTGTAGAGTCTAATATTTTCCAGTGAAAAATGCATTCAACTATTTTACTCATTACCCAATCAATCCTTGAATAAATAATTCATGAAGAGAATGAGTATCTTTGACCTTAGCAAGACGGAAGATACATAACGACCTCACATAATTAGGAACTACAGTTATGAATACAGAGGAAATAGGGAACACCGTAACCACACTTTGGATAAAAAAAGTCTCTCAGGTAATAAGCCCCTGAGAAAAAAAAGTTTGCATTTGATTTCCTCTCTGCAGACCCACGAGTACTTACAGGACAGCAATATTTTACTCTTTGCAGACAATTTCTAGTGCCAGTACACCTTTAATTCAGAGACACAAATCAATAATCAGTTCTAATATTTTCCTTTCCCAGTCAGAGTTCAAACAGAACAGTGAGCCAGCTCTTCAGAAGGCTGCTCTAAGTGCAGAGGTGGAAATTCACGTGATTCCTGACATAAACACTTGATCAATGCCTCTTAGATAAAATATTTATGCATCTCACTAGATGACCAGAATGCATTAGAGGTGAATTTTGCCACCCCTATACTTTCAGGTGGACATATTTACCAATGATATCGCCTCAATTTTCTCATTTTTCTCTTTCATGCTTAATGAATCTCCTTTATTATCTTGTGGTATGACTTTTTGCTTCTACATAAATGCTTCAATGTACAAAGATGTGTGTTTATCAAATCTGACCTCAGTGCCTCTCCTTTCTGTAGTCAGAAAACGGCTGATCAAACTGTGCAGTTTAACATTCTCATTTCAGATTTCCATGATTTTTTTTCCAGCTATGCTCTGCTTAACGAGTAGAAGCTCAGCTTCCAAAGCTTCAGATTTATTTCCTGTAGAAGCAATAAACTTGAGAGTCTTGTAACTAATTATGGAAGAATGTTACTGCTGGATGTGGTAAGATTATTTTCCTTACTGCAGTGGCAGTGAGAATTTTATCAGGATACTACATGTAGATGTAGAGTACTTGTTCAAATTGCACAGGAGCACTTATGAATGGCCCTCCAAACAGAGTAGAAAATGACAAGCATTTTCATCCTGCTTCTAATCCTGCCTATAGAATATTAAGTGGGATAAAAACTCTTTCTCATTATATTTTAAAAGTAGCTTTAGAAATGCTAAAGAAAAAAATGCTAAGGAAAAAAACAACCTGTTCTTTTGTCACATGCAATAGTTTCTAAATTTTGTCTACAACTACCTGAAGGGAGGTTGTAGCCAGGTGGGGTTGGTCTCTCCTGCCAGGCAATCAGCAACAGAACAAGGAGACACAGTCTCAAGTTGTGCCAGGGGAAGTCTAGGCTGGATGTTAGGAGGAAGTTCTTCCCAGAGAGAGTGATTGGCATTGGAATGGGCTGCCCAGGGAGGTGGTGGAGTCGCTACCCCTGGAGGTGTTCAAGAATAGACTGGATGAGGCACTTAGTGCCATGGTCTAGTGTCGGGGTCAGGAGGCTGGAGAGAGGCAAGATCGGGGCACTGAAGACTCGACAGAGCAACTTCTATGCATCAGTACAATTTTATGAGGGTAGTGCAGTGTCTTATATAGTGCTCAGAGGAGGTGTACCCAGCCAGCCTGGGGCTGGCACAAATGAACAGTACAGATTGGCCCCAAACCACGTGCAGGGTGCAGATAGGTTACCCTTATCAAAACAGCCCGTGGTTCCACCCCAGGGGCTGGCAGGGTCAGCCCTTAGCAGGTGTGTGTGAGTTGCTCACAGTGCCTTCCAGCTCAAGGACATCTCCCATCACAAGTTCTCATGTTTACAGCTCATGCCCCGCTGCGGGAGAATTCTCCCACAGTCTAGTTGACTGGATAGGGCTGGGTGCTAGGTTGGACTGGATGATCTTGGAGGTTTCTTCCAACCTGGTTGATTCTATGATTCTGTGATTCACAATTTTTTTAAGTGATCGCTCTTGCATTTCACTACTTTCATCCTTCTAAGTAGTACAGAAATTGTGGGAACAGATATTTATTGCCATTTTATTTTTATTTATTTATTACCATGTGAGTTAAACTAAACTTTTGCCACACAATTTCTTGTGCTGTTACTGCAGTAGTCACCAGCCAGGAGGATTTCTGTGTATCCTCTGCCATGGAACAAGAATTACATGACTTCATAGAAACAGCTCTACTTCACTTTTAGAGTTAATTCTGTAAGAGGATGATATGAAGGTGAACAAAGGAAGGCTGTCAAACAGGTACTTGCACTCCATAGCTTTTTATTCAGTTTTCTTCTTATCATTTATATGTCTGCTTCTGTGAAAGAATAAAGACCTTAACATGCAAATTTTCCCCCTTATTCAACACTAATTATACTGCAAATCTTCCAGAACCTGATGAAAAAGGTAGCAGACTTTCTCAGGGGTCATTTCTAACAGGTGTGTTTACCAATGAAAAAGGCATTTTGCTGGTTTATTCTCTCTTTTGCTAAATGTCCCAAATTGTCACTGTATTCAGCTTCTTTCACAAAGCTCTCTGAGGTATTGCAATACTAAAATCATGACCTGTGGGGCTGGATAGCAAATGGAAGTTAAAAGTCTGCCAGTCCGAAGGTGCTGAACCATGAATGCCAATGAAAGCCCCTTTCTTTTTGACTATCATCAGCATTAGAAGGTAATTTATGGACTCCTTGCCTTGAAGTGCAGACACTTCATCTGAATTCACTGACAGCCTGGCAGTTTTAACACTGAGCTGGATATCAAAGTTCTAGAGTGAGAGGCAGGAGAGCAGCTCTCTTGATTGCCTGATCAATATTCCACTTGAGCTGAGCTGCTTGCTACTGGTTATTGTACCTCCTGACTACATTTCACTGCTTCCTGCTTAAGATTAAAACTGTACCTGTCTAACACAAAATGAGGTGCAGAAAGGTAGAGACATACCTCTACTTGCAGAGTCCAAAGCATTTTTGACTGCTCTATCTCTGAAAAGCTTTGCCAGAGTTAAAAAAAAGGAAAAAAAAAAAAAAACAACCAAAAACAAACAAACAAACAAACAAACAAAAAAACCAAAACCAGTAAAAAGGTCTTGATTCATCCATAGAGAATCTGATTCAGGAAGAAGAAGGAAATTCAGATCCAGGTTTTCAGGCTTTTTCCTTTATTAAGCCTTGGGAGATGGAAGGATCAAGTCAACCTCCACAGCCAGGTTTCAGGGGGTCAGGAGTTAATCTGGCCCTCACTTTGTGCTGTTTGTTAATGCCCCTTTGAGGAAACTAAACACAAAACAACCAAATTTCGGGGTTTCAGTTCTGACCAGGCCTTAATTTTCCAGTGTTGCTTTGGACACTTGTTAAAAGCTGCCTTTTGCCTCCAACTGTCTCTAACATGGAAATATGCACACATTGCCATCAGCTCCAGGCATGAGATGGTATTTACTTTTCTAAGGACTTCAGAAAGCAGAAAACTCTCAGTCTGTGGTTAAGGCAAAGTCCCTCGTGTGGATCAGCAAAGAGCAGAAATGTTCTCACGTGTTGCTTTCACTTGCTCTCTTAAAAAATGGCCCCTCCTTGCAGAATCAGAATGTAATGAAGATAATCACACTGGCATCACAGTGACATCACGTTCCTGTTGTCTGCAGTGTGAACTGAAAGAGGTGCTACTGGGATGACTTAAGGATGAAGGCTGAACACAGAAATCAAACTGGGAGCTACTTCAATAAGGATGCTTGCTTTGTAGTGAATTGTGTAGGATATCAGAGCTACAGTAGAATCTTCTACGATTGTTAAAGCAAACAGAAAACCTGTGATAATGTCATCACTCTTTCCTGGTGGGGTTAAGTGCTCCTCACAAACTTTAAGAGAAGATAGAGATAGCTTTGTCAGAAGGGTTAACCAATTCAAAAATTGCCTCAAAGGCTGCAACACATCCAGCTAACAGATTCCAAAATGCTATTTGCTACAAGTCTGCCACATTTCCAAATGAATCAATACACACTGGGACTCCATAGGTCTAGATTAGTTGTCTGCTGTAATAAGCATGCTTGATTGCTAGGGCCTGCCATTCCAGAGGCCAAATCAAAGATGTGATATTAACTTATTTCAAACATGCAGCAACCAAGGCAATAGAAGAATGCAAATAAATCAATTCTGCATGCTTAAGCCCATCTCTTTTTCATGCACACCCGGTGATGGAAAATGATTTTTCTTCCACCCTGCTTTATAATTCTGAGGTATGAAAAAGAGATTTTGTCACAGTAATGAAGCACAGGAAAAGAGAGCTTGTTATAAACTGATTACAGTTTAGATTGAAGGGCAGGTTTTCATTAGCTTTGTTAGATTGGGCATTATCTTTAGACTGGAGTAATTACCACAAAAGCTCTCTGAAAGAGAAGGTGGGTCCGATACATGATGCATGAAAGTAAGAAACAAAGACCTAATGAATAAAAAAGGGAAATGGAAGCTCCTCCCCTATGCAAAGCTAAAGGTGCACCAATAAAATATGTTCAACATCTCTATTAAAACACTCAGAAAAGAAGGTAGAGATCCAGCTTAAGGAAGAAAGATTTTCTTTGTGTCATTTCTCACTGCAGTTAGCTTTTCAAGCTGTTTCTCCAAATGTCCAGGGATACACATAGATCTTTTCCCACCCTGCTCTCCAATTACTCAGGCCATTAGTAGAAGGGATACAAGTTAGACTGGTGATTATGTGGTTTGCTTGAAGTCAGAAGCTATAGCTAAACCTGGCCTTAGTGAAACTTCCTCTATTTACTTGTTTCCAAAAGGATTATCCCATTGCAACCTGAAAAGAACTAAACAGTTACAGATTTTATTCCTTTCCTGGGGTAGAGACTAAACAAAAAAATCTTTATTTCAAGCACTCAGAAGAAAACTTTAACAAAAAAATTGCTTACTCAGAAGTATCAGAGATTTTTTTCAAAGGAGAAATTGTTCATAAAAGCAGTCCTCTATAAAAGAGACTAAAGGCTGTAATGAGGGAATCATTAATTCTCTTACAACTCAATCTCATCTTTCTAGAAAGGGCCAACCCTCTCCACTCTCTTGTGTCCCAGGACCTGATTTATGAAATAATCCCAGCACATTAATGATGCCACAGGTAACTGTTGCAGTGTTTCAAGCAGTTTACTACACTGCTCTAACAATGGAGTAAATTTTGCCTGAACTACATGACACTTTATTCGTCATTGTGTAATCCTTGCTTTGGGGAGCACTGAGCAATGCATACATGGTTTCAGTCACAATACTTCATAAATTCCTCTCCTCCACACATTATCCTTTTGCTGTACTCTCTGGTGATCACCCTTCAGTCTTCCCTTGGTCTCCTTTGTATACACACACCTTTTGTTTGGTTGCATATCTGGAGCAGCCTTCATTTTCACATACACCAGAGACCTTTCTTTGCATTCCTTTACAAATCTCCTCATCTTCTCTCATCATTAATAATCTTCCTCAGCTCCTTTTCAAGTGTGGTCCTGGGTATGTAGATATACACAGACACACAGATAATGTTTTATTCCTCACATATTTAGATTACAGTTTCTTGTAGGTATGGTCCACTGAGAGAATAAATTGTTTAATGCACACATCATTTGAGAGGGGCCTCTCTCAGCCTTCTTATTCCCTCTTACCTCCTCTGTCATGCTTAGCTTCTGTCTCAGTTTGAGTAATCTTAACGGTTCTTCACAACAGGACTTTCTTTTACATGCCAATAGCACTGCTAATACTACATCACTTTGTCCAAGAGAGTCCTTGTATCAGATTGAGGCTTTACAGACTATGCTAACATGAAGAGTATTGGATTTAAATGCAGATGTTGTGAGGAGCAATTCTAGAATTTTCTACTCCACAAAAACAATGGAATTTCCAAGTAACCTTTTATC
Source organism: Pogoniulus pusillus (assembly GCF_015220805.1). Taxonomy (NCBI): domain Eukaryota; kingdom Metazoa; phylum Chordata; class Aves; order Piciformes; family Lybiidae; genus Pogoniulus; species Pogoniulus pusillus. The sequence goes on along the minus strand of NC_087276.1, from coordinate 1,291,931 downwards.
CCAACTCATCTTGAAAAGCTGAAATCTTAAAGTGCAGTACAGATAAGCTTGGAACAGTGACTAGCATGCTCTCAATTTTGCCTTGAGCTTCAAATGCACTTAGTATGTCATAAATATTGTTTCCTGTGTTCTTTCCACCTCTCTTTCCTTGCCTTTTAACCTGTACCTGTCTTGTAACAAAATGCAGTGTCACTATGTAGTGAGCTGCACCAAAGTTCTCTGCAAGAGATGTATCTGCATTGGAATATCTGGGGGCATGTAGCCAGAGTAGCTGATCCTTTCCTACTTGCCCCCCAAAAGACAACAGATTACAGTCTAATCCTGCCCTGAGAAAGGGACATTGTGTCACAGCTCTGCTCACCAGAGGCTGCTGGACAAAATTATATCCATGTCCTCACTGCAGAGTAAGAGGACCTGTAGTAGCATCTGAAGGAGCTGCATGTCAGACATTTCACTTTCTTTAGGCTGCAGCTGGAAGCCTCACAGCAGAATCTGTGCAGTCAGACAACTGTACATCTTGGGGGAGTAAAATATCTCTTCATGTGTTTTTCTTTTCTTTCCCAAATATACTTGCCAAAGTGATTCTTTTGGTACTTTCGCCTCAAGATCTTCTCCAACTGTATAGATTCTTATGTGACTTGTAAACATCTCTACAGGGCACAGAGGTCAAAAATCTATTCTCTTTTTTCCCAGAAAGAATATGAAATGCTGTTGTTCAGTACAGCTTCTTTTGCAAATGATTAAGAGTTTCATAAGACTTAATTCTCAAATCACTTCTACAGATTAGTGAAGCACTATTATGATTTATACTTTGGATCACCTAAACTGAAGTTAGGGAAAGAAAAGACCTTGATCTTGTTTTCCTCAAGCAAGACTTTGAGTCATCAATGTGCAGCACAGAGCAATTTTTGTTAGATTTTGCATGCATTGAGGACCAAAAAGGAAAGGATAGTGCCTGCTGCAAAGTGCAGTCAGGCACTTGCTTATTCCCATCTGTTCCCACTCGATTAATATCACAGTATTAGTGAGGATAAAAATCGAGCTAGTGTTGGAAAAAGATAAATCAGTAACAGACTAAGATTCTGTTCCTCATTAATATTAAACTTTGCATCAAAGTTCTTTCAAAAGAACTTCTAAAATAGTCAGTGTAAATGGTCACACACACAGAGGCTTTCATTCCCTTTTCCATTGTTTTGGGTTCAAATGCAAGTTCCCAGAGACTCTTATAAATTTGGTAGACCCAATGACAATTTATAGAATTTATAGAGTTTATAGAGTGCCCTCCCCTCCTCCCCCTCCTTTCCCCAAAAGACAGGGAGAGAGATAAAAGGTAGGGACACCCCAATAAATCAATCTCACTCGATTTGGAAGTTAAAAAGGAAAAGTTTAACAATAACTTAGAAAAAAGGGATTGGAGGTAGGGGAGTTTACAAAGGATGAGGAAGGGAAAACAGCAAAATACAAAACAGGGATGGATACAACCCGAGTAGTGTGATGGTGTCTCTGCCTCGTGGCTGGTATACAGTATCAGTGTGTGTGTGCGGTCATGAACGCAGGTAGTGAGCAAGAGGGCGAAAAGAGGAAGAGACAGGAGAACTCCTGTCTTTTATACCACAGGAAGTGGGGGGAGTGGGCTAACCATCACCTGGAGTGTGGCCCACCCCTGAGGAGGGGCCAAGACCCCTAGGGTCAGGTTCAGGGTCACTCCCCCAGGAGTGTTAACCCTATACATTCCACCCCTTGGTTAGACCACTTCCACCTTCCTAAGAACAGTCTTCTTCTCCAAAGATGGGAAAAGTGTCCATGGGTTAAGAGTTCGTGAAGTCCTTCTTGGTCCCCGGCTGTATCTCAAGGCGATGTGTTCCTCTGGTCCGGTGCAGGTTGCTGAGATGTGAGCAGGGCAGGAACGGAAGAAAAGTCAGTGAAACAGGAACAGTTCTTGTTGGAACTCAGGAAAGTCTTTTCCCTCTGTGAAGAAAACATCAGGAACAGTCTCTCTTGGTGTCTGGCATCAGGGGAACAGGTGTAGATGAGATGGCTGTAGACATCCTCTGGAGGGAAATCAGGAACAGTCTCTCACTGCAGGGCATCAGTGACGAATCAGATGCAGGGTTCTGGTTGGACGCCGTGGTGTGATGCGATGTTGTAGGACTCTGGATAGCTGCTGCTGTCATGTAGGTTCTGTTGGACGCCGTGTAGTGGTGAGGGTATAACTACAAAAACAACTTGTAACCCCTTATGAACTATAATACAAGTATTGCACAACTATGGTACAAGTATTGCACAACTATGATACAACTATTATACAACTATAATACAAGATAACCTGAAAGTATCTGGAACACATGGAATCAACTCTGAGATTTCAAAACCTTTTCAGCTAAAGAGAGGTTTCTCTGAGGGACACACTCGATAACACCAGTTTCCATCATCACCCAGTATGTGTGACCAGGACCCTCTGCAGATACCACCCCTTTGATAGGTTTTCCCCCACCAGAGGCAGGAGCAACCCACACAGTCTTTCCCAGTAGATTCCTTTCACAGACTACAGGAACTCCATCTCCCTCAACTGTGGGCAGTAGGGCAGACTGAGCAGGACCAGCTCTGTTAACTGATCCCCTGCTGTTCACCAGCCAAGTGGCTTCTGCAAGGTGCTTCTCCCAGTTTCTGAGAGTTCCACCTCCCATAGCCTTCAGGGTGGTTTTCAGCAGGCCATTGTGTCGCTCAATCTTTCCTGCAGCTTGTGGGTAGTATGGGATGTGATAAACCCATTCTATCCCATGCTCTTTTGCCCAGTTGCTTACAAGGTGGTTCTTGAAATGGGTCCCATTGTCTGACTCAATTCTCTCTGGGGTACCGTGTCTCCACAGGATGTGGCTCTGCAGGCCCAGAATGGTGTTACGGGCAGTAGCATGAGGTACTGGGTAGGTTTCCAGCCACCCCGTGCTTCCCTCCACCATGGTTAACACATACTGCTTGCCACTGCGAGACCGAGGCAGAGTGATGTAATCAATCTGCCAGGCCTCCCCATACCTGTACTTTGACCACCTTCCCCCATACCACAAAGGCTTCATGCGCTTGGCTTGCTTTATGGTGGCACAGATGTCACATTCATGGATAACCTGAGTTATGGCCTCCATGGATATGTCCACGGATCTGTCTCGGGCCCATTGGTATGTGGCATCTCTTCCTTGGTGACCAGAAGAGTCATGTGCCCACCGAGCTAAGAACACTTCACCTTTGTGCTTCCAGTCCAGGTCAATCTGGCAGATGTGGGCAGCCTGGTCAGCTTGGTGGTTATGCTGCTGCTCTTCAGTGGCTCTGCTCTTTGGGATGTGAGCACTGATGTGGCGGATTTTAACTGGCAGTTTGTCCAGGCGTGCAGAAATGTCTTGCCAGAGATCAGCAGCCCAAATAGGCTTCCCTTTTCTCTGCCAATCATTTCTCTTCCACTCCTTCAGCCACCCCCATAAGGCATTTGCTACCATCCATGAGTCGGTGTAGATGTATAGCATTGGCCACTGCTCTCGTTCTGCAATGTCCAGGGCCAGCTGGATGGCTTTCACCTCAGCATACTGGCTGGATTCGCCTTCTCCATCTCTTGCCTCTGCAACTCTGCGTGTAGGGTTCCAGACGGCAGCCTTCCATCTTCGCTTGCTGCCTACCAGGCGGCAGGATCCATCTGTGAAGAGAGCATATGCCTTTTCCTCCTCAGGGAGGTCACTGTATGGGGGGGCTTCCTCGGCACGGGTCACTGTCTTCTCTTCTGCTGGCTTTCCAAAGTCAGTGCCCTCTGGCCAGTTGGTGATGACCTCTACAATGCCTGGACGCTCGAGAGTCCCCATCCTAGCCCTCTGAGTTATCAGAGCCATCCACTTACTCCAAGTGGCATCTGTGGCATGGTGCGGAGTCGAACCCTTCCCTTTAAACATCCAAGTCAGGACTGGAAGCCTTGGAGCTAAAAGGAGTGGTGACTCCGTCCCAATCACCTCAGAAGCAGCTCTAACTCCCTCATAGGCAGCTAGGATTTCTTTCTCTGTGGGGGTATACTTGGTCTCTGAGCCTTTGTACGCCTTGCTCCAGAACCCGAGTGGGCGGCCTCTTGTCTCATCAGGAGCTTTCTGCCATAGGCTCCAGCTAGGACCATTCTCACCGGCTGCTGTGTAGAGAATGTTCTTAATCTCTGGGCCGGTTCGAACTGGTCCCAAGGCCATGGCATGGACCACCTCTCGTTTGATCTGGTCAAATGCCACCTGCTGCTCAGGTCCCCACTCAAAGTTATTCCTCTTTCTTGTAACGTCAAAGAGGGGTTTCACAATTTGACTGTACCCGGGAATGTGCATCTTCCAAAAGCCCACAAACCCCAGGAAGGATTGTGTCTCCTTCCGGTTAGTGGGTTCCACCATAGTGGCCACTTTATTCACCACATCCATAGGGATGTGGCGTCGGCCATCCTGCCATCGAACTCCCAGGAACTGGATCTCTCTGGCAGGCCCTTTCACTTTGCTTCTCTTAATGGCAAAACCTGCATCCAACAGGATATTAATGATCTTCTCACCCTTCTGGAAGACCTCCTCTGCTGTCTCACCCCATACAATGATGTCATCGATGTACTGCAAATGTTCCGGAGCGCCACCCTTCTCCAGTGCAGTCTGGAAGATGCCATGGCAGATTGTAGGGCTGTGCTTCCACCCTTGAGGCAGTCTGTTCCAGTGGTACTGGACTCCTCTCCAGGTGAAGGCAAACTGCGGCCTACATTCTTCTGCAATGGGGATGGAGAAGAAAGCATTAGCAATGTCAATTGTGGCATACCATTTGGCCTCCTTTGTTTCCAGTTCATACTGCAGCTCCAACATATCAGGCACGGCTGCGCTGATTGGAGGAGTCACTTCGTTCAGGCCTCGGAAATCCACCGTGAGTCTCCACTCCCCTGTCTCCTTTCGCACTGGCCATATCGGGCTGTTGAAGGGCGAGTGGCTCTTGCTGATGACAAGCTGCTGCTCCAGGCGGCGAATCAGCTGCTGTATGGGTAGCAGGGAGTCTCTGTTGGTGCGGTATTGCCTGCGATGAACTACACGAGAAGCAATAGGTAACTTGACATCTTCCACCTTGTGGGTACCAACCACGGAAGGGTCATCTGACAAGCCAGGCATGATAGACAGCTGCTCTTTGTCTGCAGTCTCTACAGCTGCTATGCCAAATGCCCACTTGTTCCCCTTCGGATCTTTAAAGTACCCTTCCCGGAGAAAGTCGATCCCCAGGATGCAAGGTGCATCAGGGCCAGTTACTATGGAGTGCTTCTCCCACACATTCCCGGTGAGGCTTATCTCAGCCTGCAGCACAGTCAACTCCCGAGACCCCCCTGTGACTCCTGCAATTGTAACAGTATCTGTCCCCCTGTGGCTGGAGGGGATCAGAGTGCATTGGGCACCGGTGTCTACCAACGCTCTGTACTTCTCGGCTTCAGAAGTGCCAGGCCATTTCACAAACACGTCCCAATATACTCTGTTATCCCTGGCCTCCGCCTGGCTGGAGACAGGGCACCTCTAATTCTGAGCAGTGTGACTGCATGAGGCACATGGACCTGAGTTACTGGCTTCACCACCCCTTGAGCGAGAGCGCTGCCTGCGGGACACTGGGGCAACCCCTCTTCTGGAGGAGTTATTCCCTGTGTTTGTCCCCTGCAGTTCCCTTACCCTGGCTGATAGAGCTGAGGTGGGCTGGCCATGCCATCTATCCATGTTTTCCCCATGGTCACACAGTGTTCTCCAGAGTGACCCCCTGTGTGTACCCTGTCTGCTCTGGGCTGGTCTCCTGCGGGGAGGAGGAGGAGCACGGCGGCGTGTGTTCCTTATAGCTGAGACTTGCACCCATTCTGAAGGTGAAGAGCAGTCATCCTCTGCCTTCTGCATTTCAGAGAAAGAGGCTTTCAGCTCGTTCATTTCTTGGGTGAGGGTCTCTACAGTGGCAATTAAGGTTTTCCTCGACAAACTGTCTTCAAACTGTCTTAGGTCATTCACAAACTCCCTGATTGTGGGAAGGTTGTTGGGGTCTCTGCCCAGCAGCAGTGCTCCCAATGTGGGGGCATATGTGGAAGGGGCACACTGAGTCAGTTTCTTTAAGAGGGCTGGCTTCATGCGGACATCATCAGGGTCCGAGGGCCTCTGGTCGGCTCCATAAATTATCTCTTGAACCGCCATTTGCCTCAGGTATGAGATACCCTGTTCCATATCTGTCCATCTAAGGGGATGGAAAATCATGTCATCCTTAGTCGGGTACCTGTACCTCACAGCTATCAGAAGCCTGGCCCAAAGTGAGTGGGTACCATCGAGCCTTCCCAGCTCCTTATCCACACCTCCATCCCTCGACAAGGATCCCAGCTGCTTCGCCTCCCTGTGATCTAGGTCCACTGTTTCTGCTCCTGCATCCCAGCATTTCAAAAGCCAGGCTAAAAGGGACTGTCCGTTTGCCCTTGCATACTCCTGCCTTATGTGCCTGATTTCCTTTCTGGGCGTGGAGCTGATAAGGATCACTCCATTATCAGGTCCATTTCCAGCTGGTTGCTGTTGCTGGGGGGTGCTGGTTCCCGAAGAGGTCCCTTGCCCTGGATCGGCATCTGCGGGAGGGTTTTGATTTGATCTTGCTGGCCGCGTGGTTATTGGCGCTAGGTGAAGGGGGCTGGGCTGAGGGGGCAGGGTCCGGGGGGCTGCCCTGGGCGGGACCGGAGGCGGAGTTCGGGGCGGAGCCGCGCTAGGGGCGGTGCCTGCGCTGGGGGCGGCCGGAACGGCCTGACCTGTCGCCCAACCCCCGCAACTGCAGCTGGGGCAGTGAGGACCACCCCTCCCCCTAAGCACCCTAATGGCGGCGCCCACCCGATGTCCCCACGTGTTCCAGCTCGGAGCTACGTTGTAAATTCCCAAACCCACATTTACACACAGTGAAATAACAGCTATCCAGTACCATTTCTCGCCCAAAATATCTGGAGCTTCTGTGCTCCAATGCATATACTCAGATTGATTCCATGTTCCAGAAACATTTCTAAACACAGTGATATTACTAACAGAATTCAGGAAATAGGCATAGACTCGGGCAGGCAAATGCTTAGAATATTCCCAGAGCATATCAATGACAATCCAGAAGACATGGTAACTTATAAACTTTAACAGCCAGCCCCACAACAGCCATGCAAAAGCGTTAATGATTAAGACTTTCAGAATATCCATTTTTTAACTTCCAAATCTTCTCTGAAAGAATTCTTTCTACCTAGCCCCACGTTGAGACGCCAAATAAATTGTCTTGGGTTCAAATGCAAGTTCCCAGAGACTCTTATAAATTTGGTAGACCCAATGACAATTTATAGAATTTATAGAGTTTATAGAGTGCCCTCCCCTCCTCCCCCTCCTTTCCCCAAAAGACAGGGAGAGAGATAAGAGGTAGGGACACCCCAATAAATCAATCTCACTCGATTTGGAAGTTAAAAAGGAAAAGTTTAACAATAACTTAGAAAAAAGGGATTGGAGGTAGGGGAGTTTACAAAGGATGAGGAAGGGAAAACAGCAAAATACAAAACAGGGATGGATACAACCCGAGTAGTGTGATGGTGTCTCTGCCTCGTGGCTGGTATACAGTATCAGTGTGTGTGTGCGGTCATGAACGCAGGTAGTGAGCAAGAGGGCGAAAAGAGGAAGAGACAGGAGAACTCCTGTCTTTTATACCACAGGAAGTGGGGGGAGTGGGCTAACCATCACCTGGAGTGTGGCCCACCCCTGAGGAGGGGCCAAGACCCCTAGGGTCAGGTTCAGGGTCACTCCCCCAGGAGTGTTAACCCTATACATCCATGAGCAAAAGAAGTGTTACCTGTTTGTCGATGCCAGGTTTGTATGACAATCGCTATATAGATTGCCGTGGATATCCTCCTTCTTCCTACCACCACAGAATCATCTTTTCAAAGGTTTCTGGAAGAATTTAACCCCAATAGGTTATGCCATCAAACTTTGCTTTTTCATGGTTTGTTATTTCTACCATGCTTGACATTGTGAAAGCAAAGGTCAGGGCCCTATTAAGACAGGTTACCCAAAGCTGGAAGAAACAGAATTCATGCCGCCAGCACTGTTAGGTGAACTAACCACACTCACCTCTCACTGCTTATTGTTTAAGTCAAACCTTGACCCAGCAGCACTACAAAAACAAACTACTGCCTTCTTTATTTCCTACTGAGGAAAAAGAAAGCCCTGCCCTCTGTTTACAGTGCCATAACAACAAATATGTTGCAAAACATAGGCCCCAAAATATAGTCCAGGATTTATAATACTGAGCAGAACTACTCCCAGCCACAAAGAAAGAGTTAATGTTCATCTGGATGTTGAAAAGAAAAGGAAAAAGCCTGAAACTATGCATCAGAGAGGTGGAGTTCTTTAGCCTGGAGAAGAGGAGGCCCAGGGCAGACCTCATTGCTGCCTACAACTACCTGAAGGGAGGCTGTAGCCAGGTGGGGTTGGGCTCTTCTGCCAGGCAAGCAGCAACAGAAGAAGGGGACACAGTCTCAAGTTGTGCCAGGGGCAGTCTAGGCTGGATGTTAGGAGGAAGTTGTTGCCAGAAAGAGTGATTGGCATTGGAATGGGATGCCCAGGGAGGTGATGGAGTCACCGTCCCTGGAAATGTCGAAGCCAAGCCTGGCTGAGGTACTTAGTGCCATGGTCTGGTTAATTGCCTAGGGTTGAGTGCTAGGTTGGACTGGCTGATGTTGGAGGTCTCTTCCAAGCTGGTTGATTCTGTGGCTCTATGATCAAAATGTCTAGGCCTGCAGGACATGCTACAGGGTGTGAAAAATAGAGCCACAGTGCTGTGCAGGGTCTTCCTTCTCCTCAACATAATAAATATTCTGTTATCCTCTCACGTGACTACCTACTGCTCCTTATTCACAGAACTGACACCTGCACCAGAGAAAGAAGATTATTGGGGCCTTTCCTTTCTTGAGGAAATGAAAGATGAGAGAGTGACAGGGAATAGATAAAACATGACACCTTAGCAAATCAGTAGGCAGAGGAGCTCAGCTGCTGCATAGTGCAAGGGCAGAAGAGTAATAGCCATCCTTCCATGGATGAGGGGCAAATAGAAGAGTGTAGCGAGTAGGATGGCACAGAGCAACCCAAATTTTGGATAACCCTCACAATCCCAGTTTCAGGGATTTGAAAATATACAGATAATTCACCCTGGACTCTGAGAGAAAGGAAACAAAACATATTACACAGTGGAAGTAGGCTGGAAAAAGCTTAATTGAGGGGTAAGGGGAATTATTAGTCAGCTGGAGAGGCAGATGAGACTCATTTACTTCTGCTGCTTTGCTTAAGACCTTCTCATTGAGATGTTTGTGCAATGCATCATCTCAACATGACTGAACCCCAGGCTGTGCTTCAAGGCTGAGGTACAGTTAGGCATTAGAGACAGAAAAATGAAAGAAAACAGAGTGGTCAGGACACAAATGAGGGAGGGAAGGACCAAAGGATATAGAGCATCTTCTGTTTGTTCTTCTATTTCACTTGAAATACATCAGCCTCTTCCTTTTTTCATCTGTGAGATGCAAAGAGATACAGATTTGATGCAGCTTTGACAAAAGAGAAGGCAACTGTCTTCTACTTACAGAATTACCATTGCAATTAAACAGCGGTTATTGACAGCAGTCTGAAATTCGCTCTCTGAACAGGCTTCTGATTAAGCATTGCTTAATTAAGTGCAGTGCACTGTGTGTCTTAATATTATGGACAAGTAGGTGTCTTAAATTGCCCAATTAATTCCTAAATTAAAAAAAAAACAAAAACAAAAAAAAATCAACAACAAAAAAAACCCCAAACCAAACCAAAACCAAAAAGAAAGAAAACATCATGAGGAAGATGGAAAGGTTATTACAACTTGATGTCACTTCCTTCAAAGAAAAGAGCTATGAAAAAGTTTGGCTGATCAAGATGTACATCTCTACACGAGTTACAACATGCAAAATGATGTCCTGCGGTGGCAGCATTGGCAGGTAGTGCTAACAAATCAGTGCTTAACACCTTGATTCATTAGACATATTACTTAGATCTCACAACATTTTTCAAGCATGAAAGACTTGGAAAGGCTCCAAACAAGAAAATTTCTATCATTTTATAAAGATATCATAATTTTATTATGTCAGTGTGAGATATCTTCTCTTTCACTTTCATGTGCTCCATAATGTTTTCCTCTTGTTTTCACTGCTGACACTGATTATTTTAATTTATTGTCACAGCCAGAGCACTTGGAAGAGCAATAATATTTTTTGTTCCTTATTATAGTACAGAGACAAACATATTTGAACTCATCTCCTCCGTCAATCACTGTATGAGGAAAATAGATTTTTCACCTGATGCACTGATTACAGTCTGGGTTTCATAAACCAGCAAGAAATGTAATGACCTTTCATCTAGATTTCACTGCAGAAGGATCCAACAAGTTCCTCAGCCTCCAGCAGAGCATTCATAAACAGTAAAGCTAATTTCAGATAATTCGATGTACAATAAAAGTTAATGCAGAGAAGAATCCTGATAAGATTGAGTAAATGAAGGGTTACAAACTCATGCTGCGTCTATTTTCATTTCAAAATAATTATTTAAAACAGTTTACAGAAGACTTTGGGCTGCATCTCAATTCTCTCCTGCAATACAAATTACCTTTTAGTAACATTAGAGACATTGCTACTGTAAAACCAGCACATTTAACTGGGGTATTCATCCTCTAGTCACCTCCAACCTGATTAAAGATGCTTCAGTACTCTAGTCATCCCCAGCAGTTAAGATGTTGTCGTGGAGGGCCCATAGGCTCAAAATAGGCTTACCCGTGCTTTGTCTTGCCTGGACATGTTTTTCTGCCCACACCAGAGGCCAACACTTTAAATGGACAAAAGGGACACCATAGGCCTGGCGCCATAAAGTCTGGCCTGCCCAGGGCCCAGGTTGTGTAACGCGGCTGTATAAGCCCACACGCCTAGCTTATGGCTCACCGGGTGCAAGGCCCATGCTCTTCCCATATCTGGGGGAGCCAGACATGTGGACCCTTCCTAAAATGGCATGTTTTGGCCGACGGCCAAAGACCTATTGGATGATATCGTGGCCAAAGGACCATTAATCTCGGCCCACATCTGATAAATAGGGCGATCCAGGTAAAGAAGCTGCGCTCTCTGCTCACGCTCACCTCTCCCTGCCTGCCCGCTGCCTGGGGCTACTACCTTTGCTGTCGCTTTCAGCGCTTCTTTGTTCCACGACACCTCGCATCGGCCCAGTGGATGGTAGAACAATGTGTTCCTGGCTGGCCGCCGCTCCAGCCCACAGTGCCAGCCTGTTGGGGTTCGGAGGCTGGCGAGAGGCGAGATCGGGTACTGACGACTCGAGACAGAAGCTTCTAGGCATCTGTGCATCAGTACGATTTATTAAGGCAATGTAGTAGCTTTTATAGGCCCCAGAGGGGGTGTGCCCAACCAGCCTGGGGCTGGCAGAAGTAGACAGTACAGATTGGCCCCAAGTTATGTGTAAGGCAGAGATAGGTTACCTGTGGTAAACAACCTGTGAGTACCACCCAGGGGGGCTGGCCAGGGTCAGCCCCCTTGGGGCTGTGTCCGCCCCGGGGGCCGGCAGATTCCACCCCCTGGCAGCTGTGCGTGGGTTGCTCATGGTTCTCAGCTTAGGCCCCTGGGAATCAGTAAGACTCCAAGGACACTTCCCATCACAGGGCCTGATGTTTACATTCCATACCTCGTTGCAGGAGAAAGCTTCCCACACCAGCCCAAGGGCCACCTTCTTGCTGTACACAGCACTCAATCAGACTGCTCCAGCCTGCAAACCTGGAACCCTGCTTTGCCCAGGTGGCGGCTGACCACCCGATGATGTCCTGAGAGCCACAGAAGGTCTCTCTCGTGCCGGTGAAACCTTCTCAGACAGCATGCCTCAATTCGAATTGAGCTATCAGCTCCACGTGAAACCAACCACATGCCATTCACTATAGATATACTTTGGAAATGAAGATATTGAGACTTTCAACTAGTGAGTATTTGAGCTCTCTTGATTCAAGTTGCTACAGGAATTTCATTAACTTTACCAGTGGCAGCTTGTGATGTAAGACTCTCTAATCAGAAACATTTCTAAAGCCTTTACCAAGTTGCTAATTTGGTTGTATATAAACATTCTGCAAAACAGTTTTACCAGCTCTATCAAAGAATTTGTGTGGGTTAGTTGTATATAAGTTTGGGGGAAAGTTCTCTTTGTATATATTAATAAATTATTCAATAACCTTTTGTGATGGTTTGGGTGTTCCCTGTCCCCCACACTTTAGAAATCACCCAGACTAGACTCAGCCAGCTCTGGACATTGAATGAAGCTTATATTTACAGCTGGCACAATAGACAAGCAGATAGTTACAATATATACAGTTATAGACAGAAATAGACAAGGGAAAAGGTAATACAGAAACACAACTCCCCTCCCAGAAACCTGAGTCCCCAGGAGGGGCTCCCAACCACCCCTGCACCTTCCCCCTACCCCTCTCAACCTTACCACAGTCCCAAGGAAGAATGGAGGTTTGGCGAGAGGTTAGGAAGCAAAGTGGGTTAGCCAAAATGGAAGGTGAGGTTAGAGATGCAGCTCAGCCAGCAGCCCCAGTGAGAGTGATGGTGTGAGTGGTTATCTAATGTTTTTGTTTCTTGTTCCCATACTTCTCAGCAAGACTGTGAGTGAAGCAGACATCACCATTGTTTTGATTGCACAGCCTATGATCTAGTCCTTCTCACCAAAACATTCTAGCTAGCTTCAAACTAGCACACCTTTACATCGGCCTCATTATATCTCACCCCAAACTCACACTCAAACCCCTCTATAACAGATGTTTGAGTTTGGTGTGGATTGTGTGTCACCGCTGTGTCATCATTATGCAATAGTTCATTACTGCATCAGGTAAACAATTTGCCATCCAGTCAGTTATTTCACTTAAACAGATTTGCTTGTGTCTGACTTTATCAAGAGGTAGCAGTGTTAGGGACAGCTACATACATTTGTAAAATAAAAGATCTAATTGATCTGTCAAAACTGTACTCTAGAGAAGCAAAATTCTGCCATGCCATGCTCTGGATCCCATATCTCATGGGCCAGATTGTCTTCCATTTACTGCAGCCTTTCCCCAGCATAGTTGCAGACTTTATTGGAATTATGCAGGTGTAAATCACAAATAAGGAGGGAAAGCCTCCAAAGTATTTAGATTAGAAGTTTAAGATCATTTGCCCTTGTCATCAGAATAAACAAATACCCCCCCACTCAAAAAAAACAACCAACCAACCAAGACAACCAAATAACCCAAACCTGCAGCTCTGAATCCCAGTTCTTAAAACAAGAGACTGCTTTGGATTCCTCTGGCAGCAGAAGAGAATGCTGACTAAACCTTTTATCTTTTTTTTCCTGTGCTTATTTTCACTTTGATGTCCAATAAATAAAAAATGAGCTGACAATTCTAAAATATGAGGACACAATATCGTTGTCACTGTGCTCTTACAAATCTGATCCACTCACGCTGTTTAAGCTGCTGAAGCCTTTGAAGTTGGAAAACACTGCAATGAACTTCCAGCACTGGTAATTAAGACATAGTGTGGCAAATCAAAGGAGACGTGCTACCTGGCATCTACACTCCCTTCCTAGAAGAATGCACGCTGGGAGGCATCATCATAAATCAATTGGTTCTGCTTTTCAGTAGGAAAAGACCTGTAGCTTGTTATATTATAACTCAATCCCATCTTATATCCAAGATCAATTCCTCTTTCCCTTCATGCTTTATCATCATAGAATGGTTTAGGTTGGAAGGGTTCTCAAAGCTCATCCAGTTCCAACTCCCTGCCATAAGCAGGGACACCTCCCACTAGAACAGGTCACTCAAGGCCTCATCCAACCTGGCCTTGAACACCTACAGGGAGGCTGTGGAGCACAAAAGCACCCATTGTGGTCAAAGATCAAAGATCAAAGGTTACATTCTGTGATTCTGTGCTCCACAACCTCCATGGATAACCTGTGCCAGTGTCTCATCACCCTCGCTAGAAAGAACTTCTTTCTAACATCTAGTTTAAATGACGACATCTTGTCATGACAAGACCTTGTCCATAGTCCCTCCCCAGCCTTCCTGTGGCCCCCTTCAGATACTGGAAGGCCACTCCAAGGTCTCCTCAAAGTCTTCTCTTCTCCAGGCTGCAGAGCCTCAACTCTCATAGCCTGTGCTCAGAGCAGAGCTGCTGCAACTCTCTGAGCATTTTGGTGGCCTCCTCTGGACTGGCTCCAACAGCTCCATGTTCTTCTTGTCCTGTGGCTCCAGACCTGCACACAGGACTCTTTGTATTTCTTTTTCTGAAGTGTTTTTGTTTCCTTGTAGAAAGGCAGGGCCATCCTGGGAGATTTGGAGGGAAAAAATCTATTATCACTTTTCTTCTCTGTGGGGAAAAGAGGAACATTTCCTTTTCCTTCTGCCCTTACTACTACATTTCCCTTCTTCAGGATGTTGTTTTGGGGTTTTGTTTGGTTTGAGTTCGTTTTTTTCCCCATACATTTAAGAAGGTTGAGCTTCTGAGGCTGCACTATGAGCTGAGCTGGCAAAACATGGTGTATCATAGAACCATAGAAAGAGTCAGGGATGGAAGAGACCACAAGGATCCAACCCCCTGCCATGCCCAGGGAGACTCTTCCCTAGGTTGCCCACAGCCTCAGCCAGCCTGGCCTCAAACACCTCCAGTCATGGGGCCTCAACTACCTCCCTGGGCAACCCATTCCAGCCTCTCACCACTCTCCTGCTCAACAACTTCCTCCTCACCTCCAGCCTCACTCTCCCCACCTCCAGCTTTGCTCCATTCACCCCAGTCCTGGCACTCCCTGACAGCCTAAGAATTCCCTCCCCAGCTTTTTTGTAGCCCCCTTCAGATGCTGGAAGGCCACAAGAAGGTCACCTGGGAGCCTCCTCTTCTGCAGACTCAACAGCCCCAACTCTTTCAGTCTGTGCTCACAGCAGAGCTGCTGCAGCCTCTCAGCATCCTCCTGGCCCTGCTCTGGACATGCTCCAGCATCTCCACATCCCTCTTGTCCCAGGGGCTCCAGAACTGGATGCAGTACTCCAGGTGGGGTCTCAGCAGAGTAGAGCAGAGGGGGAGAATCACCTCCCTGGCCCTGCTGGCCACACTTCTGCTGCTGCAGCCCAGGCTCTGCTTGGCTTTCTGGGCTGCAAGTGCACACTGCTGGCTCCTGCTGAGCTTCTCCTCCAGCAGCACCCCCAAATCCCTCTCCTCAGGGCTGCTCTCCAGCCACTCCCTGCCCAGCCTGCATTTGTGCTTGGCATTGTCCCGACCCAGATGCAGGACACTGCACTTGGTCTTGTTGAACCTCCTGAGCTTGGCTTGTGCCCATCTCTGCAGCCTGTCCAGGTCCCTCTGGATGGTTCCCTGCCCTCCAGCCTGGCTGCTGCACCACACAGCTTAGTGTGGGCAGCAAACTTGCTGAGGCTGCACTCAATGCCTCTGTCCATGGCACCCACAAAGATGTTGAACAAGATTGGTCCCAGGACTGATCCCTGAGGGACTCCACTTGTCATTCATCTCCACTTGGACATGGAACCATTGACAGCCACTCTTTGGGTGCAGCCATGTCACGGAGGGGTATTCTGCCACCTACACTGGTTGTGGTGAAGGGGAGAAATTAATTGATGCGTGAGGATATTTTATAAAAGTATATATTTATTAACTTCAATATTTTCAACTCTCACCACCCCCAACCACTGAACTTCAATATTAATGTTTGTTCTCCATGGTTATGAAGACATTATGGGAATATATCAAACATTAACTATTATAACAACTGGCATACATTCGAACTATTAACAGAGAGAGATTTTCCCCGCAGCTTAATGCTGCTTGGGGTCATGTACTCCTTGCCCAGCAGGGGGGCTGAAAGCTCTTTCTGCTTTCGGCAGAGGCAAAAGGAATTACAGAGGCATTAGAGCATTTACTGGCAATTTTGATTAATCAATAGTCACCCTCCAGGGGTACGTCACAGCCTACATGAGTGTTCAATTCTTCGGGGTGTCTGCCTGTGGACTTTGAGGCTGGAATCCTCCGGTTTCAGGGGAAATAGTCTCTGACCTTGTGCTGCTGGATTCTTCTGGATGCTCTCTCCAGGGCTACATAGGCAGGATCTCAGGTGCAGAGGCAGGATGCTGTGCTGTCTCAGCACGATGTAACGCTGGCTACTCAGGCTGATCGTGTGTGGACAAGTGGGTCTGCTCCTGGCAACCTGTGGCAATGGTGCACACCAGGCAATCATAAGGCAGCAGGTGTGCAATAGGATGCACAGCTGCACGGGAGTCTGAGTTCCGTAAAGGCAAGCAGAGGTGAGCTCTACAGGTGTGTACGCAGGCAGGCAAGCAAGCAATATGGGGGAGCAAGCACATGTTTACCTGTGCACCCCTATTTATTAAATGTGGGATGAGAATTATGGCCCACTGGCCATTAGTCAGGTTGGCAGTCAGCCAAACCTTACCATAATAGGTAAAAGCCGCAGGCCTGATCCTCCAAATATGGGACTCATGGGTCTTACACTAGCCAGGCATGAGCTGGGCATGCGGGGGCTTACACAATCAGGTGTCCTGGGCAGTCCAGACCTTATGGCACCAGGTCTATTGTGCCCCTTTGTGTTCGTTTAATATGTTTATCTCTGGTGCAGGCAGAGAGACATGGCCAGGCAGGGCAAGGCATAAATAAGCCTATTTTCAGGCCTACAGGCCCTCCATGACAATCCATCAATCCAGTTCTTTAGCCATCTCGTGCTCCACCCATCAAACCCATGTGTCACCAGCTTGGAGACCAGGATGTGGTGCAGGACAGTGTCAAAGGCCTTGCTCAGGTCCAGGTAAATGACATCAGTTGCTTGCCCCTCATCTATGAATGTTGTGACCTGTTCATAGAAGGCCACCAGGTTTGTCAGGCAGGATCTGCCCTTGGTGCAGCCATGCTGATTGCAGCCAATCACCTCTTCACCATTCTCCTGTCTCAGCAGTGCCTCCAGGAGGATCAGCTCCATGATCTTGCTGGGCACAGAGGTGAGACTGGCTGGTCTGGAGTTCCCTGGCTTCTCCTTCCTTCTCTTTTTGAAAATGGGAGTTCTGTTTCCCCTTTTCCAGCCAGTGGGGACTGCTCCACACTGCCAGGACTTTTAGAACAGAATAGAGAGGGGTTTAGCAACCTCATCTGCCAGCTCCCTCAGCACCCATGGGTGTATCCCATCGAGTCCCAGGGACTTGAACACTTTCAGATTCTTGGGGTGATCGTGAACCTGCTCTTCACTTATGATGGGCAGCTCTTGCTTCCAGTCCCTGCCATTATCTTCCATGGCTCCAGGAGTGTGGCTGGAGGCCTTTGCAGTGAAGATTGAGGTTAAGAAGTCATTGAGAAGCTCAACCTTTTCCACTTCACTTGTGACCATTTCACCTGTTTCTGAAGGGGCCCAACCTTCCCTAGGCTTCTTTTTGCCATTAATATACCTGTAGAAATCCTTGGTGTTGCCTTTGACCTCCCTGGCTAGATTCAATTCCAACTCTGCCTTGGCTTTCCTAACCAGATCTCTGGCTGCTGGGGCAGCTTCCTTGTGTCCCCCAGTTCCAGCTGTCCTTTCTTCCAGTCCTTGTGGAGTTTCTTTTTGTGTGGCAGCTTGTGCAGCAGCTCCTTGCTCAGCCAGCCAGGCCTCCTAACATTCTGCCCTGCTTTCTCTTTGCTGGTGTGCATTGCTCCTGGATACAGAGGAGGTGATCCTTGAGTGCTGACCAGCAGTCCTGGGCCCCTCTTTCCTCTAGGGCTTCATCCCATGGTACTTTGACCAGCAGATCCTTGAAGCCATCGAAGTCTGCACACCTAAAGTCTAGGGTTGTAAGCTTAGAATACCTCCTTCTGGCTGTCCTAAGGATCTTAAATTCATCTGTGTCATGGTCATTGCAGCCAAGGCTGTCCCTGAGCTTCACACCAGTCACCAGCCCTTCCCTGTTGGTGAGAACAAGGTCCAGCATAACACCTTTTCTTGTTGTTTCCATTTGGAAGTGGAAGTTATCATCTATACAATCCAGGCACATGCTGGATTGCTGATGCCTTGCTGTGTTGTCCCTCCAGTAGATGTCAGGGTGGTTGAAATCTCCCATGAGGACCAGCGCTTGTGACCTGTAATCCACTCCTATTTGCCTGTGAAGGGTCTCATCTGTTTGGTCCTGCTGGTCAGGTGCCTGTAGCAGACCTCTACAGCAACATCACCTTGCCCTGTCTTCCCTTTAATTTTAACCCATACACTCTCAATCAGCTCAGCATTCTTCTGCAGGTGGAGCTCCACTGGTTCTAGCTGGTCACTGATACAGAGGGCAACAACTCCTCCTCTGCTTCCCTGCCTATCCTTTCTGAAGAGCTTGTACCCATCTATCCCTACATTCCAGTCGTGGGAACCATCCCACCAAGTTTCAGTAATAGCCACTATGTCATGGCATTCCAGCAGCACAGTGGCCCTTAATTCTTCCTGTTTGTTGCCCAAGCTCTGTGCATTTGCATAGAGGCATTTCAGCTGGGCTGGCTCTGGCCTCCTCTTGTGCCAAGTCCCCTTGATTTCCTCGGATTGTCCTGGTGCATCATCTCTGGTTTGCCTCAGGACAGCAAGTTGAGGGCCCTCATTGTCTCTCCATCCCTCTGCCTCCAGTGGGCTGCCCCACTGTTTGTCACCAGCCAGCAGGAGACTACTAACCTCTTCCCCCTTTGAATCTAGTTTAAAGCCCTATCAATGAGCCCTGCCAATTGCTGCCCCAGGATCCTTTTCTCCTCTGGGACAAGTACATCCCATTAGTTGTTTGTAGCTCTGGTGCCTTATAAACCGAGCCATGGTTGTAGAATCCAAACTTCTGTTGATGACACCAACCCTGGAGCCATGAATTGAGCTGTTGGCTCTTCCTACACATTCCCTTGTCCATTGCTGATGTTACAGGGTTAGAGGAGAACACAACTTGCACTCCTGACCCCTTTAGCAGCTGCCCTAATGTCCCAAAATCTCTTTTAATTGATTGTAAGCCTCTCATTGCTGCCTCATCGCTACCCACCTGAAAGACCAGAAGTGGATAGTAATCTGAAGGACTCAAGAGGTATATAAAGGTTTATTAGCACAACTGGGTTAAATAATGTGCATGAGCCTCAGGGAGCCTTATGTCCCAGGTGGTATATACATATATATATTCTCTGCACATTTTGTAATGTATTAAAAAATATAAACTGTACAACATTTCCATAAAAAAACAAATTGATATGTGCACTAATTGGAAAGCTCACTGCCACATTTTACTTGCTGCAATAAACCACCTCATGATGTACTTGTTCTGGCTAAGGGTAAGTCATGGGTTTCATTAAAACATTCCCCCCCACATACACACACTTCTATTATCTGTTGTGGTTGAGTTTTTGCTTCAAAATGGGTAGCAGGATAAGGATTTATTAACGATACATAGCGACCTAGAGGGCACTGAGCTGTTTGTTTGATTCCAAGAAGTAAAACAAGAAAATATTCCAGACAGTGATAACATTATTCTGCATTTTCAAACCCGTGAAGCTCTTAGTCCTTTCTAAGCATCTATCACTGGACTAAAGTGTTGGATTCCTTTCTAGGAATGTGAGCTCCTCCAGGTACTCTAGACCTGTGAGTGTCCAGCCCACCAACACAGATAAGTGTTACAAAGATGACTGCAGATGTGGAGAGTAACACACGCTGGTCATTTCCCTTCTCCAATGTTTCTAGCACTGTGGCGAAGCCTCAGAGAACAGATCTAAAAGGAGTTATGCCATCTGTGACCACCTATCACCATACATGCAAAAGGCAGATCTTGTTTGCTTGCAACCTGCTCATTACCTTGGACATTCTCTCACATTTATCAGAGTATTAGTGTAAAATTAGATATTTTTCCTGCAAAAACACTTAAGAATAAACTTTGAGCTCATGCTGGTGGCACTCACGGGTATGATCTAAATGGTGCTGAATGCTGTCGTGGCTTTGGCACTTACTTCCTGCATGATCCTGAATAAATTATGTATTCTCCAGACTCATGAAATCTCATTTATTTAAATCACAAGACACTCAGGGCAGAACATGGTTCTCATTATTCGTTTGTACTTTTGTAACAGGACCTGGCTTACAAATGTTACTAAGATGAGCATTAAAGCTCTGCCATAGAATGCTGTGCACTTCCACCAAGTACCATGAACTTGCCTTCAGGTACCATAAACTTTCTCAAAGTTATTTTTTCACAATTCCTGAATTTAAATATATCCAAAACAGAAGAACATCAGCATCTTCTCTTGATGTCTGAGCTATGACAATAAGTACACAATATTAAATCACTTTTGCCTTCCAAATATTTCTTTACGTTTTGCATCAGAAAAGCATAGAGGAGCTACTGCAGAAGTCTGCCATTAGAAACCCAAAGGGGCTATAACAATCATCTTAATTTTAAAACACATCATTAGTATTCACCATTACCTGTATTTAAAACAAAAATATATTAAAGGGAAACTACCTTATGAGAGGCTGAGGGAGCTGGAGGTGTTTATCTTGGAGAAGAGAAGGCTCAGAGGTGGTCTCATTGCTGTCTGCAACTACCTGAAGGAAGGTTGCAGCCAGGTAGTGGTTGGTCTCTTCTGCCAGGCAAGAAGCAACAGAAGAAGGGGACACAGTCTCAAGCTGTGCCAGGGGAGGTCTAGGCTGGATGTTAGGAGGAAGTTGTTGGCAGAGAGAGTGATTGGCATTGGAATGGGCTGCCCAGGGAGGTGGTGGAGTCACCATCCCTGGAGGTGTTCAGAAAAGCCTGGATGAGGCACTTAGTGCCATGGCCTAGATGACTGGCTAAGGCTGGATGCTAGGTTGGCCTGGCTGAACTTGGAGGTCTCTTCCAACCTGGTTGATTCTATGACACATGCATATAATATATAGATATATGCATAAATTAAACCAAAGAAACAACCTCCATTTCCCCGTGCCCCCCCCCCCCCCCCCCCCCCAAAACCTATTCCATTTCTTGCAAGTCTTTGCTAAGTGTCGTGGAGGGGATTTCTCTATTCCTCTCCTGTTAGGAGGAGGTGAGAAATTAATTTGAGGCGGTTTTGATTTTTTATAAAATTATTTTTTAAAATTAATATTTACAAATTTACACTACCCCTAACCACTATGAAATTCAGGTTTGTTTGCAAAGTTATGAAAATAGCTTTGGGATATATTTACAGGGATTGACTATTAAATGGAAATATCAAATTATTAACAATTATTGACAGAGAGAAAGATTCTTACACTTAATGTCTCTTAACAGCACTAGTGTTCGCCCAGCGAGGGCTGAAACTAGGTGTGCTCCTCAGATAGAGGTAACTTATATTACAAAAGAATTGAAGCTTACTTAGGTGTGCTGTTCTTAAGTATTAATCATTAAATCACCCTCCCTGGAATCTGTCTCAGCGTGTGCCCAGTATTGGGGTCTTGGTGAGCTGGAGTCTGTCCCGGCTTGCAAGGGATGATAAAGCTTTTCCCAGTCTCTGGGGTAAATTGAGTTTTCTCTAACCTTCACTCCTGAGGTGATCTCTGCCTCGGAGCTGCTGCTTCTGGAAGCCATGTGTCCAGGGATGGTCAGCTGGCAGGATTCCAGGTGCAGGAGAAGGATTTGGTCCGTGTAGCTTCTGACACGGTTTGGCAGTTAACAGGCTGCGTTTACAGGTTTGCAGACTGTCTGAGGGTCTGCTGAGCTCTGGGTCTTTCCAGAGTTACAAGATAGTTGGCAAGTAATATTTATGCCATGCTGCAGGGAGATTTAACTTCACAGATGAATCAAGATAGCTCTAGGCTTTAGGCAGGGGGTCTCTCGGCTCCCCATATATGTGTGGTTCAGGCATGAATGTGCTCTGCTTCTCAGAGGGCTTGCAGACAGCTTGGCTGCACCTTGAGATCAATGCATGAGGTCTGAGCCTCTGTAATGCTTGCAAGTGAGTAAGGTCTGATCCTGTGTCTAGGTCAATGCAAGAGGGTCAAAGCAGCAGGATGCTGCTGTGGATCAGAGCTGAGTCTAAAGTGCTCTAAGCTTCTGAACTGGTAAACAGTCTGGATTGTCTGATCAGACTGAACAGGACTGAACATCTGACCACGTGATGCTGCTGTGCACCCCTCTTTAAAGGCTCTGGGCCGAGATTCATGGCTCGTTGGACATCTAAAATGACCAATTAAGCTGGTCGTAAGCCAAACCTTGCCCCGATAGGCAATAGAGACATGCCTGGACCCTCCCAATGGGGATTACCTGCCCGGATCTCAGGGGTACACGGGCTGGGCGTGTGTGTGTAACACAATTTGTTTGCTGCCTCGTGGGTCCTGGCAGAAGAACATGTTTGGGCATGTAGAGGCATAGAAAAGCCTCAGGTTTGGGGCTACTGCCCCTCCACCACACTAAGACAACAGTAAGATACTGCAAGGAAATGAAACACACAATCAAATAATATCAGTGCATGGAAAGAGACAGTGTTTACCCAAGCGAGAATGTCCACAGTAGCGTAGACTCACTTGGCTGGCCTAGGCACTTTCCACCCAGCAGATTATCCCTGCTGCTAGCAGAGGATAACAGTGCACAGGAACACACTGCTTGCATGTTCTTGAATGAGATACACCATCATCCTCCACAGCTTCTCCTGTGTCTGCTCTTTCAGATCAATTTGGAATGATATATCTAACAAACAAGAACATTTCCCCCTTGATTCAATCAAAACAATCAATAAATAAACACAAAAATACATAATATAAACTTGAATCAACATTTTGAATTGACACTTTGACCTGATAAATTCATCTCTTATGCTTTTCAGGTAGCTTCCTAGGCTAGACTTAGAAACATTTATTTAGCCAGTGTCCCTTATTCAAATCAAAATGAAGCTGTGATTCATAGCTAAGTAAGGAAACTCAGAAACCTCAGAAACCAAGTGGATTTAAAATGCAACAGAATTACTGTGCTGGATGGATTAAACAGTGTTATCAGAACGCTTAACTGCTCAGCTAGCTAAGGTGCACCCTATTTTCCTGTAAACCTTAAAATGCCTCAAAATACACTTGAAAGGAAAATTACAGAAATACATTCCTGTAAGTACAGCAAATGCATATTATTTTCAATTAAAAATCAGAGATGAACTCAGTAAGGCAATATTGAGTTCAGTACCCATTCAACTAATCCAATACTTAATAAATAAATATTCTAGACATATTTTAGTTTGAGAATACCTTATTTCAGGCAAACTTAATTTTGGGAAGAACTAAATGAAATGGGTTCTGTTGCTTCTGAAGGCACCTATGCAGACATAATGAAGTACTCATCCCTGCCAATCAGTCACCCAGAGTAAAACCTGTAGCCACTCTGTCTAGCCCACAACTGGGGCTAAACTATAGCAGTTGCTCTATGACCCAAAGATCCATGCACAGCAGAGAAGGGGAATTGGGAAAAGACACATGGATTGAAATGAAAATGGATTTAATACACCGACAAAACTGATATCAGTGCTAGTGTAAAGTAAATAAAGTTACACTCAGTCCAACAAAGGTATAGCAGGCACACCAAATGGGAAAGCAGTCCTCAAGAGAGAAAAGGAAGAGAAGAGAGTGTCAGGAGGAACCAGAGCGAGAGCATGAGCCTAGGCATGATCCTTCTGATGCAGAAGCTGTGCCTAGTGGCTAAAATCAAATGATTTCAATGTTGAATTTAACATTTCTCTGTGTGAGGTATTGTGGTACAGGAATATCTATGCTATATAGTCCTGCTATGATTAGGAAATGCACATATTTGGAGGGCTTTCAGCATTGACACTTACAACTCAAGAACTAGCAATTGAAAGTATCTTATAAGGCAAATTCCCCCTCCCGCCCCCATTCTCCACTAAAAGGACAGAGAGATGAATTTCAGTACCATGAAAATATTTCATTTTTGTTAAGAGAATTGCTTTCCAGTCAAAGTAACATCAGGGGCAATTAGTGGTGAGTTGAGAACTTTGGTCACATCTTTGGCTTTCTGATTTTCAGCACTGGTGGAATAAAAGCAAACCTAAAATCTCTGTGCCATAATTCTATGCAGTATATAAGCGAATTTCTCCAGATGTTAGCCTGATTTGCTCATCACATGGTTACAGATTCTTGTTCTTGATAGCCACTTGTAAGACTTCCTCAAATGAATTGCCATTAAAATGGTATATCTTTATAAAATATCATCTTCAATCAATTAATTTCCCCTCCACAACAACATATAAGCAGCATGTTTCTAATATGTCACAGATAACAAAGCCTCAGCATCATAGACCAGAATCCGACCCAGGAAGATAAAATTCTATGAGAGCCTGAAAGCCATAGAGGTCTTCAGAAGACAATACTCAGTCACAGCATGTCTTGAGAGTTGATAGCACTTACAATAATTAAAAAATAAAATAAATTAAAATTCAAGGCTAGAAAGAAAAGAAAGACAAGAAAGTCAGTTGAAAGAGATGAGGGTCCTTATGCAACGATATTTAATGTATCATCTGCAAAAGCTACTCAGTTCTTCATAGAAAAGAAATTCCTGCAGCCTCGAAGAGAAACCTCAAACCAGCAACAAAACCAAAGCAAACAGAAAACTGAACTTCTTAACTGCTATCATCAATTAACATTGGGACTTGTGGAAAAAATCCATTTGTAGATTGCACAGAAGGCCTTGCAGGAGCATGTGCATGTGCTTAAACTTTCTGCTTCCTTCCCCTCTGCTAGTGAGCAGTTATTCATATGCTGGAGCATTTACAAAACCAGATTCTAGAGTTAGAAACTCTAGCTGCACCTAGCGAAATTCCTGCTCTGTGCCTCGCAATCCTCACAACCACCACCTCACCTTTACATATGTTACGAAGCTTATTTGTCACATGGAAGCAGCTCTGTCTAAAAAGAGAAAAGACCACCCTTGGGATTTTCTGATTCTTCCAAGCATTTCTCTCTCCCTTTTTCACAAACAACGAAATTGCTTTAACAATATTCACATTTTACAATTAACCTACCAAGATACTTTCTAAATAATAACCTGGGGTATGCATCTCTTTCAAGGCAGTGACATGACAGATGTTAAATCTGACAACACTTCTTTTTGCCACAAGAAAATATTCATAAGCATTTCCTGCCCCAGTGATTCATTTCAATTTCAGTTCCAAATAGATTTTGCTTCACACCTCGGGCTGTCAGATGCATACTATGGCCTTGGGTTTCTATTTAAAATGCATCAAGGGAATGAAGGAGATAACACCTCTTTTACTACAGTTTAGGGGAAACAATACAAAATAAGTCACTTTCAATATCAAAGTAGGGCACTGACTACCCACATGGGCTTCACTTTTTTGTGTGCTTGAAAGGCTGAAGACGACACACTTCAACTAAGTATACTAAAGATATAAAGATATGTCTCTTCCACCTTGGCTGATTCTATGATTCTATATGTCACCATCACCAAAATATCAAGTACAGATATGTAAAAAATCCAATCCTTTACCTCACACAAAACTGCAAGAGAATAACTGTATGTAAACCAGCTCTTCTTTCCCTGCACCCCATTATCTCTCCTCTTCTGCCACTGGGAGCATTGGCAGATCACCAAAGACTTAGGAGCCACCTCCAGAGTTACAGAAAGACTCTAAGTTTTGTCTCTGTCTAGGAGTTCAATACTGCTGAGCTCAGCATGATAGAAATATTTCTAGTATATTCTTAAATCATATACTAAAATGCCAGTGGTTTGGTGGAGATAGGCTTTGCCTGAAGTCAGAGGAATCCAGAAAATAAAAGGGTTTAGGAAAGGGACACAGCACACTTAAGTGCTTTACATGCTTCCCAAAACCACAGACTAATCAGCAGCATGATGTAGGAGGAAATCCTGTGCAACAAAAGCGAACAAACAGAAGAGATTTCTGAAGATGCTATTTTCTTACACTGGATATTGATACAGCCACATTTGGGGTATGTAAAAGTGAGATCCACAAAACCTGGTAAACAGTGTAATGAAAGAAAAGCAGGTAAAATCAGAGGAGAAAAAAATTATAAGGAACAGTAAAGATTTCTTTAAGTCTACAGAAGAGATAAAGATATAGTACGATGAGGCTGTGAAGACTCCACAGCTCTAGGAATTAGCTTTCTGCTGATTAAAATGCCACATTAGTGAGGCAGACACCAGATATATCAGCAGGATTAAAAGACACCCATAACAGTGCACTCCTACATAGTAGTTTGTCAAGGTTGGAGCACCTATTGATTAAAGCCTGCAAACACCTCTGGTAAATACTTCACTGGTGAACAATCATTTTGTCTCAGTGTCACAAAGCAGAACCTCACGTCTGAGAAAATATATGTGTTTTGGTAAGATTCTAATCCTGTAAGGTTATATTATGTTACTGAAAATTCTTCTCTTCTCCCAAAATTAACTGTATTTTGTCAGTCTTACAGGTGTATTTTATCTTCCTTAGAAGAAAGAAGAGCAAAGAGTCCAGCCTCTGGATTGTACTTACAGGAAAATGTCCATATTCCCAGGCACTTCTAGACTTCTAAGAGCCTCTCTGCAGTAGCTGGCACTCTCCAACTCTGGGGAGATTTCCTTATATCAATGGATAGATAGGAAACAATTAGCAATATCTCAGCACTACTGTGTAATCCTTCCATTATTTGGATTGTCTAATGTGATGGTTTGGATGTCCCTCCCCCCATCCCACCCCCCACTTTGGAAAATCACCCAGACTAGACTCAGTGGCTCTGGGAATTGAATGAAGCTTTATATTTACAGCTCAGACAAGTTAAAGGTAATACAGAAACACAACAGCCTTCCCAGAATCCTGAGTCTCCAGGAGGGGCTCTCAACCACCCTTCCGCCTTCCTTCCACCTCTCTACCTTACCCAAGACTTTGCCTTATTCTCACGGCAGCTTGGAGGGTCAGCCAGGGGGGTTAAGAAGCAGATGGATCAGTCACACAGATGGCAGGTTAGGTTAGAGAGTGCAGTCCACAAAGCCCAGAGAGTGATTCTGTTATCTGTATTTATGTCCTTATACATCTCAGCAAGCCTATGAGTGCAGCAGACATCACCACTGTTTCCTTTTCACAGCCTGTAATCTAATTCTTCTCATCAAAACATTCTAGCTAGGCTCAAACTAGCACATCTAAATAAAAGATATGTTGCAAATTCTGACCCTAGTCTTCCAAGCCTCTTGACACCAGCCTAGCTGACCTCTGAAGTTCACTTTTCTTTCAGTACTAAGGTGGACTCGCAAAGTGTTTACAGCTGCTACTCTTCATTAATATAAGAGATTAAGCACTGATACAGAATCCTGTATCATTACTTTATAGGCTTTGTTACTTCTGGAACCAAATGCAAAATTCTAATTTTTCTCTAATTTTTCGTATGATACAATAAAACTCACCCAGCAATTGAGACAAAGATGGGAGAAGGGAGAAGGAGAGGGAAGAGAGAACAGGAATGAAAGTAAGTAGGAGGGAGAGAGCAAGTGCATGTGAAAGAAAAAGCAAGAGTGTGTCTGAGAGGAACTGTGAGAGTGAACAAGCAAGAGAAGAAAAAATTGTGAGGAGATAAAAGAGCAAATAAAGCCAGAGGGACAGAGAGAGATGGTGGGGAGAGAATGAGAAACCAGGTCTCTTTTGGATGAATTCTGAAATATGGCCAAGTTAAAAAAAAAGTGAAATGGCTGCTAATTAGGATGACTTCTATAGATTTCATTTCTTTTGCCGGAATTGTTAGGAAGAAACGATTGTTAAAGAGCAGAACAAAAGCGAGGGGTGGTGGTTTCCTCCATTCTCCCTCCAAAGTATTACATTTTTAAAAGACTTCAAAAGTCCTAACATAAATATGCCAGAAATGCTTAGTCTGAAAGAGGTCTCAGAGATTCTTTATGTGGTCTATGGCAGGGGGAGCTTTACTGATCATTCTTGTAGCTGGAGAGCTCTGGAACACCCAAGCCCTCGTACTTCCACCCAGGAGTTGTGTTCTCGTATCAGAATTGCCAGCTGAGATGTATGCCCACGTGTCAGTTTTCAGTTATCTGTTCAGATCGTTAACTCAAAACTAAATTCACTTTGAAAGAGTCACCCACAACTCTCTAAAAATTATCATTTTCCCTCTCTCATCCCTTCATAGAGTCAAAATCCAGCTCTGTTTGCCAAAACATGTTTTGACACTTTTGGAAGAAAATGGAACGTGATTTTGTTGAGTGAGAAAGCAAATACTGTGATGCACTCCTACCTCTGTCAGGTGTCTTAGGTGGGAGGGCTTCAGCTCCTTAAATGACCTCCTGGGTCTGCTATTTCCATAGCAGAATTAGCACACTGCAGCACACTTCAACAGCTCCTCTGGATCAGATACTTTGCATTTAATATGGTATTTCGATACACTTTTAGCAAGGCAATTTAATTAGAATTATCCGTGGACAGTTTAAAAACAGAGACTGCAGATCATTTATTACTGGCCTGTATTTACTGAGGCAGCACCAAACCCATCTGGTTAGGGCTCATTCCTTAATTAGTTCATTTAACATTTTTGTCTAAAGTGACTTTAGCTACAGCTATATGTACCACATGGAGCATAAATCAGTCTCCATACATTATATAATCGCCTAACTTAATGGGGAGCATTTCCCGTTGAGGCCAATTTTTCTGTATTTCATTCACTGTGCCAGCATTGGCTGTATGAAACTGGGACAACAGCTGGCTTAAAGTGAAAGATTATGACCTCCTCACAGTGATTACATGCTAAAAATTAATGGGATTGCCCTCCCCAGCACTGTAGCATTGTGATTACGCGAAGCAGAGAGCGTGGGTGGGTGTGGGCGAGATGCATGTAACAACAAATAGATTACAAGGCACACAAATCAATGCTTGTTATTGCTAAGTCATAAAAAAATGTTTTCTAGCTAACAAAAGCTGAAAGGACCAAACAAACAAGTTTAATTTAATTACCAGTATATCTGTTTTGTTCTCTGAAGTAAGTGAACTAAGATAAATTGTGACGCTAGCATTGGTCTGTATGCTATATTAAGGTGCTGGTACAGCTGTAGCCTTCAGAGTCCTAAGTTTACTCCACCAATCATTAAAAAATAATACCTCAGTCCTTTTCCATGCCATAAAAAACACAGTAAATCTTATTTCTTTTAATGCGACAGCATCTTTCTTCCTGATGCTACTTTCTCTGCCAGTATATGCTGCAGGAAACATTGATCTCTGCTTCTTCAAAATGAGTTTTCCTTGTACTCTTTTTCACTCAGCGGGCCCTAGAGTTTGTCTGTTTGATATTGCACGTTCTCTCTCTGGGGAAACCTCTGTCCTGCCACTTTACAGTTTCTTTCAGCAGAATTCTTTTCACACTTTAAATGGCATTGCACTGTGCCAATTGTGAAAACAAACCCCCCAACAAAACTTGTTTGTTTTGTTGTATACCTTTAGTTGCACTCTAAACCATTAACTGGAAGCCTGAAGGCCAGATCAAACATTAAACTGTCTATGTCTGAGTTGTATCCTTTCCCAGAGGTTTCCAGCATGGAAAGCTGACACAGGCACTTCAAAGGAGCTCCACGTATTTGTGCTATGATCAAAAGCCTATGAAACATCTCAATTTGCAAACTCCCTCCCATGTCACAAGGCATCGTAGTTAATCTGGGGAAAAAAATGAACTCTTGGGCCACAATTCGACACAGTTTATAAGCATATTCCTAGCAGAAGTATGTAGATCACACAATCATTAAGGCCGAAAGAGACATCCAAGATCAAGTCCAACCATTTACCTCACACTGCCAATACTAAAGCAAGTAAATAAACCTCCATCACATGTAGACTTTCTTTGGACACTTACAGGGGTGGCCATTCCAGCTTTTCCCTGGGCAGCCTGTACCAGGCCTTAATCACTATTTCAGTGTTTTAGTAATATCCAATTTAAACCTTCCCTAGTGAAACTTGAAGCCCTTTCCTCTCACCCTGTCAATTGTTTCTTGGGAGAAGAGATTGACCTCCATCTCACTACAGCCTCCTTTCAGGTAGCTATAGAGAGCAAGGAGGTCTTCCCTCTTTTTCTCCAGACCAACAGCCACAGTTCCCTCAGCCACTCAGAAGACTTGTGCTCTACATCTCATACCAGCTTCACTGCCCCTATTTGGGCATGCTTCAGCACCTCGATGTCTTTCACGTAGCAATCATTCCAAAATGGAACCCACTATTCAAAGTGCAGCCTCACCAATGGTGAGTAGAGGGGACCACTCACTGCTCTAGGCCTGCTGGCTACACTACTGCTGATACAGAGCAGGATGCTGCTGGCCTTCTTGTCCACCTGGGCATGCGCTGGTTCATATTTGGATAGCTATCAACCATCACACCTAGATCCCTTTCCACCAAGCAGCTTTCCAACTACTCTTCCCCAAGGGTATAGTAGAATCATAGATTCAGTCAGAGTTGGAAGGCACCACAAGGATCAGTCAGTTCCAACCCCCCTGCCTTGCCCAGGGACACCCTACCCTAGAGCAGGCTGGCCAGAGCCGCATCCAGCCTGGCCTTAAACACCTCCAGGGATGGGGGCTCAACCAGCTCCCTGGGCAATGCCAGGGTCTCACCACTCTCAAGATGAAGACCCTGGAAGTATTGGAAGGGGTTATTATGACCCAAGTGTAGCACCCCTGTCTGTACTTTTTACGTGTATTTTCCTATCACTTCAGACACATGTTTCAATAACTCTTCAGTTTTGGATTTAGATGCCTAAGAAACATGACTGGGTTACATCTACCTACTGACAGATGATAAAGCTCAGCAATTGTTGCTTCCATAGGTAGAAACTGTGATTTTCTGCTCAATACAGGAACAGTAAAAGCGAAGTACTGTGGATAATACACAAACCAGTTTTTTATCTGGCCACTGATGGTGGTGTTTAGAAATATGTCTGTGAACACTGGTGGGGATTTGGCTGCAGAGAGAGAAATTTTCTCATGCTGCCAAATTCTTTCAAACCATTCTCTTTATTTTCCAAGGCCTACATGTTTATTTTCCTTCACTTGCAGCATTACATGAGCTGCTTCCCAATGTGTGATTTACTTTGCAGAAAGGCTTAGTGAACAGGATTTCCATTACATCAGTGAGAACCACAGGGTTCGGAACTCATCCCTGTTTATTTACTCTTCCTTAATCAAATTAATTAAAAATGACTCCAGCGAGTATCTTTAGGTCCCCATTTCAAGAATGTTACTAATAGTCATATCTGCAGCAGATCAAATTGCCAGCAGATCAAAACAATAGCAACTTTCAGGGCTTTCCTTTGAAGAAGCAGAAGGTCACTAGAGTGACTCATCCAGCTGCATTTCACTGGCGGTGGACACATGTCCAAGCAGCCCAGGGACAGCTTCTTTCTTTCTTACCAAGTTTGAGAGCTCTTTGTTTTGCATTTTCATGATAGTTTCAATTAGAATTCCAGTTGGACAAAAAGTTTTTATAAAATCAATTAGTTTTTCTTTTGTCCTTTTTTTTCCTCAGGCAGGGAGGGTCAGGCAGGAGGAAGGCTGAGTTTATTCTCTCTGATAAAAAAGACATTTGTTTTACTGTCATAGGAAATTAACCAGAATAAAACAAAACCAAGCAAACCAGCCCTTTCTTCTCCATGAAGTATTGAAACTCGCTCACACTGGCCTTTTCTTGAATTTTCTATTTAGGAAAATAGCCAATTTAATAGCCTGGTTTTATCAGATCCATATTCTAACACGGTGCAATGCAAGCAGTTTTATTAGCAAGCTGGAGGCTCAGGGGTGATCTTATTACTGTCTACAACTACCTGAAAGGGCATTGTAGCCAGGTGGGGGGTGGCCTCTTCTCCCAGGTAACCAGCAATAGAACAAGGGGACACAGTCTCAAGTTGTGCCAGGGTAGGTATAGGCTGGATATTAGGAAGAAGTTCTTCACAGAGAGAGTGATTTCCCATTGGAATGGGCTGCCCAGGGAGGTGGTGGAGGCACCGTCCCTGGGGGTCTGCAAGAACAGACTGGATGAGGCACTTAGTGCCATGGTCTAGTTGATTGGCTAGGGCTGGGTGCTAGGTTGGACTGGATGATCTTGGAGGTCTCTTCCAACCTGGTTGATTCTATGATTCTATGATCAAATTACCTACAGAGGTAATTTCTTCTACTTCAGGAGAAACTTGTGGACTTAGTCTAGATGTAAGGAGAAAAAATTGGCACAGGTTGCCCAGAGAGGTGTCAGATGCCTCATGTCTGGAAACATTCAAGGTCAGGTTGGGTGAGGCTTTGAACAAGATGTCCCTTTTTGTGGCAGGGGGGTATGGATTAAATAACCTTTAAAGCTAGAACTAGAAATCTGAGTGCAGTGAAGGACTACCACCTGATTGCAGTTACAGAGACATGATGAGATGGCACTTGTGACTGAAATATTGTGGACTGTTTAGGGACAACAGTATCAGGAGCAGTGTGGCCAATAGGACAAGGGACTCATCACTGCTCAGGCCACACCTTGAGTACTGTGAAGGGTCTGGGCTTCACAATTCAAGAGAGATGTTGAGGTGCTTGAACATATCCAGAGAAGGGCAATGAAGCTGGTGAGGGGCCCGGAGCAGAGCCCTGTGAGGAGAGGCTGAGGGAGCTGGGGGTGTGCAGCCTGGAGGAGAGGAGGCTCAGGAGTGACTTCATTGCTGTCTACAACTACCTGAAGGGAAGTTGTATCCCGGTGGGGGTTGGGCTCTGCTTCCAGGCAACCATCAGCAGAACAAGGAGACACAGACTGAAGTTGTGGCAGGGGAGGTCTAGCCTGGATGTTAGGAGGAAGTTGTTGGCAGAGAGAGTGATTGGCATTGGAATGGGCTGCCCAGGGAGCAAGGTCAATAAAATTGTATACCCTTGGAAAAAAAAAGAAAAATCTGGGAGAGGAAGCAGGAGACCTGAATGTGTAAGCAAGGAGCTGCCAGAAAAAATCAAACTAAGAGGGAAGTCTGCAGTAACTGGGAAGAGGGTCTGAGCCCTTGGGAAGATTATAGAAACACTGTCAAAGTATGTGAGATAAAACAAGGAAGGCCAAAGTAGTCTTGCATCTAAATGTGCATAGCAAAGTGAGAAATAACAAGAGTGGCTTCTTTAAATGTATCAACAGTAAAAGGAGGCAATAGGGCCCTGGTGGGGTGAATCCATGCATGCTTAGAGAGATGAATAATACTGTTGCTGTACCACTCCCTTTCACTTTTGAAAGATTGTGGAGAAGGGCCAATATCACTCTAGTCTTCAAACAGTGCAGGAAGGAAGACCCGAGCTTAAATATTAATTTTGGCTGAAGGGGGTGGGGGAAGAAGTCAGGTTTTCCATTAAAAAAGCACCTCAACTCTGTTTTCATTTGTACAGAATTACACTCAAGGCCTTGCAATCATCAATTCCCAAACTACACATGAACATGATTGTGTCTGGGAGTCACACACAAGAAATGCACTGTTTGCTTTGCACATGAATCAGAGTATCCCTAAGCATGAGACCAGACTAATTCCCTTGGGTTGGGGCTTGCTCAAGGCAAGTTATGGAGGTTAAGACCTTTACTGGCATACCTGCTTCCAGAGCCCAGCTCTTACAGACCAATACTGAGTGTCATCAGGCCATGGGGCCAGTCTGCAACTGGCACAGTATGGCAAACCTGCCAATCATCACCTGCCTGGAGTGCAAGCTTCTGTCTGCTTTATCTACAATCTCGTGGAGTATAAATGGATGTTTGCCGGGCTCTAAGACCACACAAATCACCTCAGGAGGAATAATAATTGTACTTGCAGCGGCAGCCAAGCTATTTCATGGACACATTGGGTTGGCAGAAAAGGGAATCAATTTATAAAAGAGTGTGCACTGCTAGATAAAGCCCAAGCCCTGACGGCTTTATCTGATGGGTTCAGTTTGTTTTTCAGAAGTGAGTTGCCCTGAGGCATTTCACTGAGTTTTATCGAACAGTCACTTTATTTTAAGCAACAAGAGAGGCTTAATAGGAAGGGGGAACTTGCTGAAAGGTCACCTGTAGCTAGGTATTATCATCTGAGCAAATGTGAACTTTGCATCGTGTAAACCTGTACAAAGTGACAATGAACATTCATCTCCTGTGAGCTGCTTCATCCCTATGCTCACACTTCAAACACTATGGAGTTGTCCTGGCTGTTGAAATATGATTTTCATATAACTGACATGGCCAGGGAGTGAGCAGCTATACGTGACCCAAAAGAGACAATTGTTGTAAGTAAGAGTGGAATCTAGTTTACTCAGTGAAGTCCTTTTGTAGTGTAATCCACTCAAAGATGATTTCCAGAACATCGAATTAAACAGACACAGAAATAAACTATTATACATCTTAGAAACACTCTGATCACACAAAGTAATTACCACTAGATGCTAATTTCAGTTACTGCTAGCAAAATCATTAATTAAGAGTTAGAGATAGTAGGAAAAAGGACATGAGAAAAGGAAAGCTCAGAAGTTTTAGAGGTTATTTTCTCTGGTTTTTTTTTTCCTAACTGTCAGAAGTTCATAGTGTTAAAGCAAAAGTATTTTGCAATTAATGTAATCACAGAGGCAGAAATGCTCAGTCCATTGAATCAATCATCAGATTACAAGAGGAAACCTTGCAAGACAAACCACTTCAAGAGCACTAAAAGTCTCTTTCACTGCTGCTGTTCCATTACAACAGCAAACATATGTAAGGAAAAACACTACGGAGAGATGATGTTATGGAAAAGATCTTCAAGAACAAGATCATGCTTTTTCCTGAGTGCCCTCACAGCATTGCTCACCTTTCACTTGCATAAACAAATCAATAAGGACAAGATACCCAAAGAAAGTAGGTTTACAAGTTTAAGTTACTCAGCTCATCGTTTAAGCTAGAAAAGAATCCTGGCACAGACCAAAAATGTCCTGCAAATTAAAGCTGAAAAAATCAGTGTTTTCAAACTCTTAAACACTGGGGCTTGTATCTCAAACCCATATTCATCAATCAATAGTGAAAGAATTTACATCAAGAGACTGAATATAAAAATCCAAGGAACTGAAAGGATCTTTTTTTAAGTTTTAAGAATGAAGAAAAACAATGATCAGTATTTAGGAAAATAGATTTTTAGGGGTGATTCCCAAGAACTTTTTACATTGTCACACTTTAAAAAGTTTGAAGTTGGAAATTCAAAAGGAATTAATTGCTTCTCTTAATTCCATTTAGATCCCCAAGGATGTGTCTCATTAGCTGTCTTTGTTAAAAACTGTGGCTTCCACACAATCACAGAACCACTTTGACTGAAAAAGGCCTTTAAGATCTAGTCCAAAGATGATCTAACTCTGCCAACTGTGATGACAAACCATGTCCCTCAGCACCACATCTATGTATCTTTTGAACACTTCCAAGGATAAGGATTCTTCCACCTCTCTGGGGAGCTTATTCCTGTGTTTGAGAACTCTTTCAGTGAAGAAGCTTCTTCTAATATCCATTCTAAACTTCCCTGAAAGCAAGTTGAGTCCATTTCCTCTTGTGCCCTTGCTTGTTACTGGGGAGAAGAGATCAAAGCCTACCTTATTCCAACCTTCCTTCAGGTAATTTTGGAGAGCAGACAGCTCTGCCCTGAGCTTCATTGTCTCCAGAAAAGGAAGTTTTGTTGGAAGCCTTTGGATTTTTATCCATCCAAGTGCAGCTGTGTCCAATCCGCATGAAAAGGACATTCTCACTTGTACAAGTTAATACAACTCTTGGTTCAGATGCTAAGAACTCAGGGACCCTGCCATCTAGATGGTCAATAAACATCAGTTTTCATCACAACTTTCATCCAAAGCCCTAAAGTTGTTTTACAAATGAAAGCGAGCTGTTCTTCCTGCTCCTCACAGTACCTTTTACAGGCACAGAAACTAAGAGCAGATGGAGAACATGGCTGCAATGCTGGCAGAGCAGACAGAGTCCTGGTCTCTCCTTTCTAAAGATGCAGCTTCTGTACCTCCCAATAGCAGTAAACGAAGCTTTTCAGTCCTCCAGGTATTCTTCCCTGTGTTGCAGAATTTTCAGCTGTGCTGTTTGCAGAGACAGGCAGGATCTGTGCCACAGACAAATGCAAGCAGCTGTAAATGGAATTCCCCAGTCTCTTTTGCCATTTATAAGACAATGAGCGTAGAATGTTTCAGCTTGTTTACTTGATATCACCATGTACTGGGCTGTTTTGGTGTTCTTCTTCTTTCCAAAGTAACAGATATATTTTAATTTATTTAAAGCCAAGCACACATTGATTTTCAGGTCTCTTAATAGATATTCAAAGTATGAAGTTCAGGCTGATT
Organism: Pogoniulus pusillus; assembly: GCF_015220805.1. Lineage (NCBI taxonomy): Eukaryota > Metazoa > Chordata > Aves > Piciformes > Lybiidae > Pogoniulus > Pogoniulus pusillus. Next base: position 1,255,511 of record NC_087276.1, on the reverse strand, counting down.
GCTATACTCCAGAACTTAAAGAAGACATGGGAGAGCTACACAAACCATTTTAGCCAAGAGCACTTACTTAAATGTCTGGTGAAAGTCTTTACCTTCAAAAAACCCAAACATTGGTTACTCATTAGCTGTGAAACACTGCAGCACCTCTCCCCCTACAAGAGGTGACAGCTGCCTTCATCTGGCACCGTATCTACAAGAAAAATGGAATCTATACTGCAAGAAAGACATCAAGATGCTGAAACGTGTACAGAGAACAGCAACAAAGATGGTAAAGAGTCCAGAAAACAAGTTCTGTGAGGAGCAGCTGAAAGAATTGAGATGCTTAGCCTGGAGTAAAGGGAACTGAGGAGAGACGTCTTCACTCTCTACAGATCCTTGAAAGGAGATTGTAACAGCAGGAGGATTGGTCTCTTCTTCCAGGCAGCAAGTGACAGGACAAGAGGAAATGGCCTCAAGCTGCGCCAGGGGAGATTTAGGCTTGAGGTGAGGAGAAAGTTCTTCCCTGAGAGTCATTGGACACTGGAATGGGCTGCCCGGGGAGGTGGTGGAGTCGCCGTCCCTGGAGCTGTTCAAGGCAGGACTGGACGTGGCACTTGGTGCCATGGTCTGGCCTTGAGCTCTGTGGTAACAGGTTGGACTTGATGATCTATGAGGTCTCTTCCAACCTTGGTGATACTGTGATACTGTGAAGTTGCAGGGAGAGCACAGGCTGACCAGCGAAGTGATTAAAACATCATCCATGGAGGTATTTAAAAGACAAAGAAGATTCTTAAGGACAAAGGTTTAGGGCAGACCTGGTAGTGCTAGGCAAGTGACTGCTGATGGTCTGAAAGGTCTTTACCAGATAAAACAATTCTGCAATTCTATACCTGCCCTGTTTGAACCCTGCATGCAAACAGTCCCCAGTGCAAGCTCTTCCTTGCAGCAGTTGAGATACTGCTACTTGCCATGCCATAATTCTGTGCCTTGGCATGAATGGTGCACAATTAGGATGCTATTGTACATTCCAACATGTAACTAAAAAAGGCACGAAATGCTGATACTTGCTGGATCCATTAACAAGGGCATGTTTGTGAATCCAGAGGGGGTTATGTGTGTCTGGTTTCACTAGTGACCTGCTGTCCCCAACAGTTGCCCTGATTGTGTTTGTTTTGTGAGTCATATATGCAAAACTAAACTGTCTGCGGAATTCCATGCACCTGGCCCTGTCAGCATCCTCTCTGTGTGTCTCTCTCTGGGATACATGCTCAGCTTTGTTGCTGGTTGAGCTAGCAAGGGAGAAAGTGGCAGCTGCATCACTCAGCACAGAGACCCCAGTTCACAAGCTGAGCTCCATGAAGAAGCAGCCAGTCAGGAGTGTTCTGGGATAAAGCAGGCAGCCATGCTCCTAATGTGGGCTGTAATCATAGTCCAGTGATGGCCTCTGAAAAAAATCTCTGTTTATATACAACCTCAGCAGCTTCAGAAGAAATGTTGATATTGTTAAAGGATGATGTTGATTGTTAAAGGATGATGTTGATTTTGTCAAAGCTTTAACAGTCTGACTGAGGTCATCAAATTTGTCTCAAAACACTTTTGGTCCATCAATTGTCCAGATTAGCTCAGTAAACTGACTCCATTCTGTATGTATTCAGATGACTAAGTGGCCCTGTTCATTTGTAGAAGAGCACTGGATTTTGTGATATAGCAGTTCACTGGAGTGGAAAATCTGTGACATCTCCAACTACTGAATAATTGACTGTTTTTCTGAATTAAATATGAAAATGGCACAGGTCATATAGAATTCCTTAAGCTATTTAATAATTGCCTCTTCAAAATCCATCACATTACTTAATTTCATATCCACATCTATTTGATTTACTCTCCATTTTTAATATGCAACACTGCACTATTTTGTACCAACAGCCAACATAAAAACCATCAGATACTGTCAAGTGGGAAGTGAAGGTTTTGACAGCAGACTACTAGGGTGTTGTCAGTTTGGCAGCAGCTTGGGGTTGTGGGTTAGGCTGCTTAGCTCAATTTCCAAAAATGAAGGCAGTAAAATAGTTAATAAGGACATTTAAGTAGTAAAAGCTGGTTTCCTGGGGACAAAAAACGTTTAAGCATATGCATCTGTCCATACTGCTCAATACTAACAATAGCCTCCTGCTGCCTGTTTGCTGAGGAAGGGGAAATAACATCACAGTCCCTCACCACAACACAAAAGGAAATAAAAAAAAGGAAAACAGAAAGTAAGTGCATTTAATTCTGAGGTTCCTATACATATCCTCATTAAACAGATACTGCAAAAATCACATTCCCAAAAGAATGAACTCTGACTTTTCCCTTCTCCCTCAGCTTTGCTGTAAGAGAAGCTGCTTCACCCATTTCACTTATGTGGCAGCCTCACCAGTGGTACGAAGCAAACAGAACTACCAGGACTCACAGAAACTGGTTTGTTACACTGAAGCAGCCTGGGGGCTTTACTTCCTCATCCTCTTCCCCCACCCCCTACCCCCTTTTGCACCTTTTGCCAATATTTGGTATTTTGCAGGATAAATTCAGCACCAACACCTCCTCACAGCTGCACCCAACCAGGACCACAGGGGAGTCTGCTGGAGAAGCTGTAGTTGCAGTACTGTTTGCCAGCAAATCTGAGATGAGATAAAAAGTCATCTCTCATCACTGAGAAAATGAATGCGACGAACGCCAAAACATAATGAAAATGCTGAGATGGGACAATATGGCACACACAGCCAGAGAGAGGCAGTTGCCAAATGCAGGATTTGTACAATAGTGTGGTTCTGTTTGGGAGAAACACAGCATTTGCATGGGGGCACGGGCATAAAACATCTGTGCAGAATCTGTTACAGGCAAGAGGTGAAAACTGCCCACATGGAAGTTACAAACTTATCTCTTCATTAAAACCTGAGCACTGCCCTGAAGTTATAAATGTTTGCTACCCATTTCTTATCTTACTGGGTCTGCTCTTGGAAGTGTGAGAGTAAAATAGATCAGGCAGATAACAACATGGGAGGGAAAGAACTGTTTACATATTGCTAAGGTCCACAAAGTAACATCACATGGTATTCCAGAATAATTTTGGTTGGATGAGACCTTAAAGATTGTTGAGTCCAACCATTAACCCAACTCTACCAGGTCACCACTAAGCCATATGACTGAGCACATCTTTTCAATGCTGGTAGGAATGGAGGCTCCACCACTTCCCTGAGTGGAAATATATACCATACGGCCCTTTAACAACCCCTGCTATAAACTGCCTTTTCAAGCACTTTCTGTTTTCTTCCATACTTTAGCTGTGAGGTTCAAGAGTTTGCCACAAGGGACAATTAAACTGTAGTAATATATTTCCTTATGTATATAACAGACTCCAGAACAACATTTATTTGATGAAATAAATATTGTTTATTCATATGTTCAAAGCCACTTTGTCCTTAAAACCAAACAAATCAGGCAATGTTCAAGAGTTCATAGAATCATAGAATCAACCAAGATCGTCCAGTCCAACCTAGCATCCAGCCCTATCCAGTCAACCAGACCATGGCACTAAGTGCCCCAGCCAGGCTTTGCTTCAATGCCTCCAGGGACAGTGACTCCATCATCTCCCTGGGCAGCCCATTCCAATGCCAATCACTCTGCCAACAACTTCCTCCTAACATCCCAGACTACACCTTCCCTGGCACAACTTGAGACTGTGTCCCCTTGTTCTGTTGCTGGTTGTCTGGCAGAAGAGACCAACCCCACCTGGCTACAGCCTCCCTGCAAGTAGTTGTAGACAGCAATGAGGTCTGTCCTGAGCCTCCTCCTCAGGGGTGATCTTATTACTGTCTACAACTACCTGAAGGGGCATTGTAGCCAGGTGGGGGGTGGCCTCTTCTCCCAGGTAACCAGCAATAGAACAAGGGGACACAGTCCCAAGTTGTGCCAGGGTAGGTATAGGCTGGATAATAGGAAGAAGTTCTTCACAGAGAGAGTGATTGGCATTAGAATGGGCTGCCCAGGGAGGTGGTGGAGGCACCGTCCCTGGGGGTCTGCAAGATAAGCCTGGATGAGGCACTTAGTGCCATGGTCTGGTTGATTGGATAGGGCTGGGTGCCAGGTTGGACTGGATGATCTTGGAGGTCTCTTCCAACCTGGTTGATTCTATGATTCTATGATTCTGCAGTCTACACACCTCCAGGTCCCTCAGCCTCTCCTGATAGTTCTTTAAAGTGTGTATGCTGTATTTTAATGATAACATGAATGAACCAACTGACTCCAATGCAATTTGTTACAATTAAGTGCTAAACAACAATGTTAGCAATACAATTGAGTCGGTTCAGACTCTTTTCGGCTTGAAGCTGAGAATCCTCTGACTCATATAAAAAATTTGCATGTTAAAATTAAAGACAAAATCCCTCTCTACCTGTTTGAAATTAAAAGCCATCCCAGTGAAGCTTGAAAAATATCTGCCCATTGTTTAACGACCTTCTAATACTAGCGAAAGAACATCCAAGAACATCACAGTTAATTCTGTTCTAATCAGGTTAACGTCGGAAGCCAAGGCCAGGACTACAGCAAGCTGTTTGCTAGCATTTGATATTTCTGGCAAATAAACTCATGGCTCTTCATCCATTAAGTTCCCATCCAACAAATAGTAGCAACTGCTTCTGACATTCAGTACAGAGTATCCTGCCTCCATACAGAATCCCGCTGCTGTAAATAACTCACCGCTGGTTTGTTATAGGAAGTCAATCAGCTTTCAATGGTCCCTGATAAACCAGCAGAGTTCCAGGGAGAAAAAAAAGAATTGTAATAGTTCACTTTTGTCCCAGTATGTAAGGAAGAATCTGGGGATCATTTATTCTTTATTGAGATGCAGGAAGGGAAAAATAAAAAGCAACCACATGTTATTAGGTTCCCATCCTTCGTACTAAGATCACAGTTCAGTGATCATCTTCTGAACTTGGTATTATTTTTCATAAGTACTGTTCAATCCAGCATGTGCAATAGCCTACATTTGTACTGCCTTTAAGTCCCAGTTTTATGTCTCTGTCTCAATCAGTACGCACTGGTGAGCTAAATGGACGTAATCAAGCTTGCTAGAGCTGATCAGTGACCAGCTTTAAAAGGCCCGGAAGAGCTGTTTTCTCCAGCTGGATTGTCGATGAAAGCCCTCTCAGCAAACATGCTGTATATGAGCACTCAGTTTCTAACCATTCACCTAGAAAGGGAAATGAAAGATTTGCTGAGGTCAGACTGAGATGTGTATGAAAAACAATAGCTTATTTGGCCAGAAGGCATTATTTCCCTGTTCACTAAAGGAGTTCACAAGATCCCAGCACGGTTGGAGTTGGAAGAGACCTCGGGAGATTACCTACCCCAACCTCACTGCTAAAGCAGGGTCACCCAGAGCAGGTTACCCAAAATCACAGCCAAACAAGTTTTGACTCTTTCCAGAGAATGAAGCATTTCACTCTACAGGCCAGCAGACCTTGTTACAGTCTGGAGTCGTGAAATGCCTCAGATTCCTTCAGACTCTTAATTCCCTGTGCAGCCAGTGAAATGTAGAGTCCTGAATGACATTTGTCATTGACAGCCCTGAGCTGCTGCTCAGGTAATCCCTTGCATAGGGAGGTCAGTGCAGAAACAGAACTGCTGACCTCCACCTGAGTACCTGAAGAAGCTGTTGAAAGGATTGTCTTTTCCCCATTGGAACTACTCCCCACTGAAGCTTTCATTCTGCTGCTCTGCCCTCACCTATTTTTCTATGATTGTACTGCACATCTATTCAAGCCTTAGATGATTACATTATGGGTTCCAACCCCTACCAATGTAACTTCAGTCATGTTAAGGAAGCATAGCTGAAAGTCACATCTTAATTGCAGTTATTTCAGTAGAGGATTATTACTTTTAGGTTGTTTCCTTTTTTTTAATCTAGTTTGGTTTTTTATTTCTTTAACTGTTATTAAGCTTCCATTTTTCTGTTACCAGTTGAATACCATTTCAGTGTATAGCCTTTTCTTACATGCATATCAAAACCAACCCAACCCCCTCCTTCCCCCTCCAACCACCATCACCTCTTCAGTTGGCAGTGTCCACGTTAAGTGTCATTGGAGCTGCTTCTTCTTCTTCTTCTTCTTCTTCTTCTTGTTCCAACTGAATGATTTCTGTTTTTTTTCTTTTGCTGATGTCACTATGACAGTGTAAGGATGTCTGCCACTGTTAGTTCTTGCCTAGTTCTCGTTCAAAAGAACAAAGTCTCTTTTCTATGGATAGGGCTGGGTGCTAGGTTGGTCTGGATGATTTTGAAGGTCTCCTCCAGCCTGGTTGATTGCATGAAAAAAAAACAAAACAACAAAAAACACATTATATATATATATATATATATATATATATATATATATATATATATATTCTTCAGTAAAGAAGAGCATAGTTTCCTATGTCCAACCCACATACAGGCCAGACATGGAGTTCATCTAAGCCTGTCAAGGGCTATCTGAAGTTCACTGGAGGACAACTGATCTCAGGCAAATGATCAAGACTTTCAGCTCATCTAGATTATTAACAAAAACTGTAAAAAAGCATACCACAGACAACTGCAGATATCAAAAATATCAGTAAATAAAATAAGGTAGAGAAAGCAGATGGAAGCAGTAACATCCATTACAGTACAAGACATTCATTACAAGACTGCCTGCAGGAAAGGCTGAAACCTCATTACTCAAATGTACTTCTCTGCACCAAATGTGTGATATTTACAGTTATGATTAGTTTACAGACTAGCTGAAGCTTGGACTAATGCCTGTTTTTGTTCTTTCAGAAACATTTGAACCATCTTCAGGGCAAACAGACATGACTGTAATAATATGTATAATGTGCCTACAAAGTAGATCAAAGAGCAAAACCAGGGGAGAAAAAAGAGATATAAAGACAGAAAAACATTTAGAAAGTTAGAGAGGTAAGGAGGCTGGTGGCAAACACTGCAGATGTATGGGACAGTGAAAAGGTTAATGAATTAGCCTATACAAGTGAGTCTGCCTTTTAAAACCAAAATGTACTGCCTGATATCCATTGAATCACTCCTCCTCCAGTTTGCTGGAGGTTGAAGCCGTACTGCAACCCACACAGACAATGACTCTCTTTCAGTTACTGTGGGTATTATGTGCTACCAGTAGAGAAAATGGGAAACAGCATCCCACACTGAAGCCTACACAGAATTTTATCATTAAGGAAAAAACAGTTATTTCAACAGAAAAGTTCAGAGCACTTGCTCAGTGAAGGCTGGCTCTGCAGAATCATAGAAATGTTGTGGTTGGAATACACCTTTAAGATCAAATCCAACCATTAACTCAGCACTGCCAGGTCACCACTAAACCATGTCCCTCAGCACCACATCTTCACTGCTTTTAAATCCCTGCAGGGTTGGCCACTCCCCTGAGCAGTCTGTTCCAGGGCTTGACAGCCCTTCTGGGAAGAATTCTTTCATAATATCCAACCTAAGCCTCAACCTTAGTTGCCATAGGCATTTTAGGATGCTTCTTTCACCAAAATTGTACATGAACTGGGTGAGGGCTTCTTAGTTGCAAAGAAATAAACCCGACATTGCAACTGATTCAGGGAGCATATGCAAAGCAAGGGGCTGTGTAAAGGTAGTCAAGTAGAATGGAAAACCCAAGGAAATACTCTGTCTCCTTGTGAAAGGAATGAGATAAACGTGCAAAGAGTGAATTGGGATGTTTTGAGCATCTCACTTGCTATATTTGGGAATCTCTTTACTACCTAAAGGACAAACCTGCATTTCAGAACTGCTAAATCAGGCCTCCTGCTTACTTTTACCCTTCAGCCTTCTCTACTCATCCATATGCTACCACACAAGAAGAAACCAAGCAGGTAGCTAGTCCTTGCCTTACTGTGCAAAAGGCAGATAACACCAGAAATAGAGACAGGAGTTTTCAGTTGAAGATGTTGATGAAGGGCTTTCTATTTTTCTTTCAAAGGAATTAGAAAGGCTGTTGCAGAATGAACCTGGCCCTTGTTAGGGGGTTAATATTTTTACCTGCTGATTTAATGGCTTGGAGCTACTCACCACGAGGCCATGTGAGTCCCAGCTCTGACACTGGGACTGTATTAAAAGCAGGAATGAGTATAACAATCCCTCTCAGCAACAGTGAGCTGCTGGATCAGGTCCTATTGGATTAAATGCTGTCTAGCTTCATCTTAAACCTCCCTCTCAATACAATCTTCTCCCTTTCCAAAGTTGTCAAAAATGAGATCTGATCATAGAAATCTAATACTACTTGCATGAAAGATGTCTGGGCCAAAAATAAACTCTCTTGACTTCTAAATTCAGTGCATTCAGCTCTTTGATTGACTACTTTCAGGAGAAATTGTCTCAATGACTATTAACTAGAACTTCCCCTATGTCTCAGTGAGGGTGCAGCCAGGTGGGATTGGTCTCTTCTGCCGGGCAAGCAGCAACAGAAGAAGGGGACACAGTCTCAAGTTGTGCCAGGAGAGGTCTAGGCTGGATGTTAGGAGGAAGTTGTTGGCAGAGAGAGTGATTGGCATTGGAATGGGCTGCCCAGGGAAGTCGCTGTCCCTGGAGGCATTGAAGCAAAGCCTGGATGAGGCACTTAGTGCCATGGTCTGGTTGATTGTCTAGGGATGGGTGCTAGGTTGGACTGGATGATCTTGGAGGTCCAACCTGGTTGATTCTATGATTCTATGAATTAGTTTCTGTCTACAAAAAAAAAAAAAAAACAAAAAAAGCAAACACAAAAAACCCCTCAAACAACAACAACAACAACAAAAGAAAATAAAAACAAAACACAACAAAACAAAAACAAACAATCAAACAAAAAACCACAAAAAACCCTCACACCAAAATAAATTAGTATCAGGCTGTGTTAGAATGTTACCAACCCAACACAAAGCCAACCCAGAGTGTAGCACTTCAGGTGAGCTCAGACATCGCTTCAGCTGGCTTTGAAGAAGCCTGTGCCTGCAAGACCCTGGCTTGTCTGAGTTCCCATTTCACTTGTCCAGAGCCATGGCTGGCCATGATTCCCAAGCTTTGTTTTATGTCAGTGTGTGGCAAAAAATGATAGCTTTTACTTTCTTACCCTCTTGTATTTTCCTTGGAATGCTTTGTAAAGTGAATCTAATATGTTGTTTAGGAATTCAACAACTGACTGATGAAGACCTTAAATTGAGGAATATCAAATGGCTCAGAGGCCAGAAAAAAAACAAACCCAACCCAAAAAAGCTCCTTGGGAAGAGAGAAGCACAGAGGAAAGCATAAAATTCACAGAACTCCACATCAAATGAGTTTAGCACATGTGTGTACATTTATGCTACTTCCCACAGAAATGCCATAGGACTTTTCCACAGCTCTGCTAAATGAAGACAGACAAATCCTTGTGCAGAGTTTGGCAGTCATTGCTCTCTACAACTACCTGAAAGGAGGCTGCAGCCAGGTGGGGTTGGGCTCTTCTGCCAGGCAAGCAGCAACAGAAGAAGGGGACACAGTCTCAAATTGTGCCAGGGCAGGTCTAGGCTGGATGTTAGGAGGAAGATGTTGTCAGAGAGAGTGATTGGCATTGGAATGAGCTGCCCAGGGAGGTGGTGGAGTCTCTGTGCCTGGAGGTGTTGAAGCAAAGCCTGGCTGGGGCACTTAGTGCCATGGTCTGGTTGATTGTCTATGGCTGGGTGCTAGGTTGGACTGGCTGAGCTTGGAGGTCTATTCCAACCTGGTTGATTCTACAATTTTATGATTCTATGATCTATTCTACTAACCTAGATAGCATCTTTCACACAGTCTCCACAGCTCTTGAGAGAGCCACTTTCCTTTTTTTTTTTTTTTCGTTTGTGTTTGTGTTTTTTTTTTGTTGGACTTGGTTTGTTTATATTAGACATGGTTTGGATATAGTCTCCTCTAAGAGTGAAGAGAAAAGGGGCCTACACAATATAAGAAATACTCCAAAATGCCTGTGTCAAGGTGGCACAAAGTGCAATAACAAAAGGATGTGTGAGAGAGTTGGCAAGATGGGATGCTGAAATCAAAACCAAACTGCAAGGAAGTTAACTGCAGACAGAACTCAAAATTCCTAACTCTTCTGAGTGTGTATGTGGATAACAGACTTACCAAGAGCAGCTATAATTCATGACAATCTATATGTTTTGGAAGGAAGATTGAAATGTGATTGAACCCTGAAGAAAAACATCTCTAGCAAGATCGAGATTAGACATAGATGTCTGACAGCTACAGACCCTTCTAAAGAATTAGATTTTGGCCACTTCTACAAATATTGGACTGCCTTATTTTATCTGGGATGAAATTTCTGTGTTCACATAGGGTTTTTTTTTAACTAAAACAAAGTGTGTTCCTGACTTTCAGTTAGGGGCAAGGCTTTACAAAATTATTTACTTTACTTTTCCCCCTTGGGGTTTGAAAATATGATTTAAACAATTGGTACATGCTTATTCTCAGCAGGAAGCCATTTATAAACTCAACTAAACGTGAGCCATGCCAAAGATTTCTGATTTTAGCCACTAAACTCATAAGTCTGAACTACTCGAGCACCTTGAGCAGGATTTTAACCTGTAGCTCTTCAGGAGTTTCTGATAGTCATTAATGCAATTAAAACCTTGCTGTATTTTCCTTGTATTATATTCTATGTTACCATATTCAATCCCTAAGTTCAAAAAAACCCAACAAACCAAACACAGAAAAACAAGCAAACAAAAAACCCAAGCCAAAAACCACATAGCAAAACCAACCCAAAACATAACAACATCTTTTAAGATGTCTCTGTAGAAAATGTTACCACATTGAAGATTGTTGCCAGTGCTGAGCCCTGGCCTTTGCACACAACTGGTATTGTCTCATCTAGAGTTTCTCATTTTGCTTCAGTCTATTCACTTTAAGTCCCAGAATAATTAACTGAGCCCGTTAGATCAGCCAATCCATTATCTTTAAAGATAAAGAGAGTGGCTTTAGGAGGAGAATTTGTTTAAGCCTGTAAATGCAGTCACTGAGTGCCACAGACTCAGCCTGGAGAATGAAATATTGAGATTTGCCACTTAGCCTCTTCTGCTTTAAGGTTCAAAATTCTAATCTCCCCTTTGCAAGTACTGGTGTACCTGAACTGCCCTGGCATTGTGAGTGTATTAATGAAGAAATAACACTGCTTTCAATGACTCACAATAATTTCACACCTCAAATGGGAGAAATATTTTGCACAGCATCAAGAATTTCTGCTTCTTTTTTCCCTCTTCTAGTTTTCTTTACATGTCCAGTTTCAGCAACTGCAAAGTCTTGCACATGGAGTTATTTCTGACGCTCAGAATTTAATTCTGTGTCTTGTATTTTTTTCTCCTGGGACACAGTCTCAAGTTATGGCAGGAGAAGTTTGGCTGGATGTTAGGAGGAAGTTCTTGCAGAGAGAGTGATTGGCATTGGAATGGGCTGCCCAGGGAGGTGGTGGAGTCACCGTGCCTGGAAGTGTTGAAGCCAAGCCCGGCTGGGGCACTTAGTGCCATGGTCTGGTTGATTGGCCAGGGCTGGTTGATAGGTTGGGCTGGATGATCTTGGAGGTCTTTTCCAACCTTCTTGGTTCTATGGCTAGAGAAATGTCATGTGTAAAGAAACAACATCTGGTTCCATGTCTTCTTTAAAGACAGATAAGCAAGCAGTATCACAGTTCTTGTGATCAAAAAGATGCACCTTAAAATGCGTGTTAAGAAACAACCCAGAAAGCAAAGGAAAATGCAGCTAATCTGAAAACTACCTTTGGTGGCTTTAGGATAGTCCAGTTATACTCTGAAAACTTAGGTTCGAGGCACTCAAGCAGTGCAGGCTGTAGTCATGTGCAAGCCAATCTGGCCTTACCATTTCCTTTGATTATTTCCTAGAATTTCAGTTTCAATCCTTCCCAGCATGTTTGCCAGAAAAATAACAGCAACTTAATGATATCTGGTGTCAGTCTATGTCTCCAGATTCTGGGCTGCAGCAGCAGAAGTGTGGCCAGCAGGGCCAGGGAGGTGATTCTCCCCATCTACTGTGCTCTGCTGAGACCCCACCTGCAGTACTGCATCCAGTTCTGGAGCTCGTATTACAAGAGGGATGTGGAGATGCTGGAGAGTGTCCAGAGCAGGGCCAGGAGGATGCTCAGAGGGCTGCAGCAGCTCTGCTGTGAGCACAGACTGAAAGAGTTGGGGCTGTGCAGGCTGGAGAAGAGGAGGCTCCCAGGTGACCTTCTTGTGGCCTTCCAGGATCTGAAGGGGCTACAAAAAGGCTGGGGAGGGACCTTTGAGGCTGCCAGGGAGTGCCAGGACTGGGGGGAATGGAGCAAAGCTGGAGGTGGGGAGATTCAGAGTGGAGGTGAGGAGGAAGTTGTTGAGCAGGAGAGTGGTGAGAGGCTGGACTGGGTTGCCCAGGGAGGTGGTTGAGGCCCCATGGCTGGAGGGGTTTAAGGCCAGGCTGGCTGAGGCTGTGTGCAGCCTGCTCTAGGGTAGGGTGTCCCTGGGCATGGCAGGGGGGTTGGGACTGGCTGCTCCTTGTGGTCCCTTCCAACCCTGACTGATTCTGTGATTCTATGAACTGAACCTACCTGTGTTCTGTTGCAGAGGCTCTCTTCCTGTGCTGTTAATTCCACCCCAGGTCACTAGAGAACAATGTCTCCCACTGCGGTACACAGCATTTAAGATCAGCTTTGGAAGTTGTTCTATTGTTATTTAAAACTAAAGCTCTAACAGGCAGAGAAAAGTCATTACAGTGCCGCAATTAGAAGGAGGAGTGGTTTGATTACCACTCCGATCACACTGTGGTTTTTGAGCTGAAACAAGCAGGGCAGAGCCATAGTACACTGCCTCCATAAGATTCAGCTGTCGTAGGTGGGACTGAAGTTTGCTTAGGACACCATAAGGCAGATGGCTTGCAGACCCCACATTTCTCTGGAGCCCAGAAACAGTTCTAGCAGCAACAGGTGTGAGCTGGAACCTCGGAGGTTCCACCTGCACATGAGAAAAAATAAGAATGATAAAATCTTTGCTGCAAGGGTGCTGGAGCTCTAGGATAGACTGCCCAGAGAGGCCATGGAGCCCCTTTCTCTGCACAAGTTCACAACCTAGCTGGAAGCAATTCTGGGCAATGTGCTCTGGATGACCCTATGGGCAGGAGATTGGAGTAGATGATCTCCAGGGATCCCTTTCAACCCATGCTGTGCTGGAATTCTGTGATTTCGTGTGGAGTCCAAGTGAAACTAAGACCTAAATCACTTCAGTTTTCAGTCAAATTGGCAAAGAAGAGCTGGTCATGTTCAAGAATAAAGTTCTCTGCTGTGACAGTGAGTTGATGTAAGGTGGGCAGGGTGACAGTCCTGAAAAGGAGGACAAGGGATTTCTCTTTGATGGAATGGAAAACCACAAGAGAGGTTCAAAAACTGAATGATGAGCTAGAAATTTCTGCATCTTCTCTATGGATATGTAGAAATCAAGACTGTGCTTCTACAGGCAAGAGAAAAGAAAGATGCAGCAACTAAAATGTGAGTTGATTAATCTAGACAGCAATTTCAACTGTGTGAACTCACTGAAAGGTACTGACAGAGCTGCAGGGCAGAATGAGACAGCACAATCAAGATATTGGGAGGATGTGAGGATCTGCAGAGATACTTAAAGACACCCACAGGATTTTTTTTTGAGCTTCAAAGACCAAAAATCATGCCTTAATCTAAGTGAGTCTTTAAAAAAGTAAAGCATTGAGGAGGAAATTGAAACGGGCCACTATGTCATAAAATGTATTAGATATCAAATGGGATTGTTTGGGTCTGCTTTGGCATCAAGAATGTTGACTTGACGTTTCATTCATACATTCATTCATGGGTATTTGAAGTAATTCATAGAATCATAGGATCAGTCAGGGTTGGAAGGGACCACAAAGATCATCTAGCTTAAACCCCCCTGCCATGGGCAGGGACACCCTACCCTAATTCATGAATACTTCTCTTTTCCTGCTCCACATATACATTCCTACTCAATCTTCTTGGACCTATTGCTTTGAAAAATAAATTCTATTTAGCACATGCTCCTTGCTGCTTTTTTTGTTACATATGCTTTTGCTATGACAAGAGCATGGGTCTTAATTAATCTGACAGTGTGATTCAATGTAATCCAATCCAGGTCTTTAAGGAGAATTGTATATAACACAGCAAAGTGCTAAACCAGAACCTTTCTGAAAAGGCATTTGGTGTGATGGTGAAACTTCAGGAAACTGAATCAGAAACCTGAAGCAGGAAACAGAAATCTGAAACGGTGCTACAAATCCCACTGGGACAGCCATTTGTAGATGTGAACTATTCCCACCACAAATCTTGGTATTCGTGCCTTGTATAAACCTAAGTTTTCTTCTGGGAAAAAAACAGAACAAGAAAAAAAGGATGTCCTGAAACACTGGAGTCTTATTGTTCTTTCTATGCTAAAATTCTCAGAGCCTTCCCATTTTGAACCTCTATTTTTAGGGACAGTACCATCAGGCTTTACTGCGCACGTCTAGTCACAGCTTGGCATGTGAGGTATAAGCCCAGAAGTGAAACTGTTTTAGTTAATTGAAGAGGAGAATGCAATCAGTCAGATTCTTTTTCTAATTAAAAACTGCAAAAAAAAAAAATTAATTCCAAATGCTTTCTTGCACAAAATAGCTCCAAATCATATAGGGAATTAGGATGCGGAATTCAAGCTTGAATACAGAGTGGAAATTCTCTCCAGAAAATTCCATCATATTTTCATCCAGATTCAGAGCGGGGAAGAGTTTCTGTTTAGGTCTTGAAAAAGATGTAAACCCAAATGGTTAAACACACTGTGAATGTGTCCAGACCTTCAGGGGACTGGAAATGTCAGTATGGGTAACAGATGTAGGGGCTTGGTCTGGGTTTGAAAGCCCCACAGAATTATGAACATACCAACGTGTAACTGCTTCATCCACAGAGCAGAAATGCAGACTGTAGGTCTAGGCAGCACTTTGAGGGATCAAATGTAGCTGAATACCCATGGTGTTAGTAGGAAGCTTTTCCTTTGTCTAATTTAAATCTTCCTTACTGTATTTTAAGATCATGTTTACTTACTTCACTCATCTTAGACAAATAGGTTCCTTAGCTCTTTAAATATCCATTTTCTTGTCACCCCCCTGTCATACATTTCCATTCCTTTCTTCCTCGTCTTCCTGACATGCTGGGGTTTTTTTGACCTGGAGATCTGGGAACTTGGGAAGAGGAGTACTTAAGGAAATTCAATGAGGGCCAGTGCAGAGTCCTACACTTGAGGAAGAATAACACTCAGCACCAGTGCAAGAAGGACCTGCAAATCATGGTAAACAAGTTGACCACGAGCCAGAAATGTGCCCTTATGGGAAAGAAGGTCAATGGTGTCATTTGGTACATGAAGCAGGCCAAAGGAAGTTCTCCTTCTCCTGTACTCTGCACTGGTGGGGTCACATGTGGAGTACTGTCTCCAGTACTGGAATCTCCAGTTCAAGAGAGACAAGAAACTACAGAAGAGCATCCAACAGAGGCTGGGACAATGCTGAGGGAATCTCTCTGACAAGGAATAGATGAAACAGCTGGTGTCTTTCAGGCTGGAGAAGACTGAAAGGGGATCTTCTTCATGTTAATACATATCTAAAGATGCCAAGAGGATGGGGCCAGACTATTTTCAGTGGTGTCTGATAACATGACAGGTGGAAACAGGGACAAAGTAGAATAAAGGAAGTTCCGTGCTAAAAAATTCTCCTGTGCGAGTGCTGAACCTTAGAACAGGCTACCCAGAGAAGTTGTGGAGTCTCCTTCTCTGGAAACTTTCAAAACCTACGTGGACACGATCCTGTGTGTGAAGCTGTGTTAGCAGGGTGGTGGGACTAGATGATCTCCAGCAGTCCCTTTCACCCTGACCACACAGCTATTCTGACACCATTTCTTTTCAGCTTGTCCAGCCCAATTACATTTCTCTACAGGACAATGCCTAGAGTGGGACACAGTAGTCTTCTTTCCCAATGCTAAGCACAACAGACAGTGTCATGGATTCTGCAGCTGCAAAATGTATCACAGGTCTGGACAGTGCAACTATAACTTTACAAGATATTGTGTGGGGACTTACTTTCTTGTGACAATGATATTTGTCACTTATGATTTACATGTGATTTCCTACAAGTCTTCTGAAGGCCTTCCTAATGTACCTCATTCTGTGAATGTGCAGCTTGTTCTCAGCAAAATGCAGGATAAAGGCAGCATTTTTTAAAGTAAGGTCTTGCATTTATCTGTTTTGAATCCTACTGAGTTTTGGCATCCTCTCAGCTCCTTTCCCATTGCTGCCACCACAAGTTTAATAACCATTAATAAAAATATTGAATGTCACCAAAACTCAGAACAGAGCATTTCAGAGCCCTCTCAAAACAGAAGAATGAGCTGAGCAGTGAGTAACTGAAAATGTTTAAGGCACTGCCTCCCCCACGCGAGAGCTGGATCCTGTTACCTTGTGTTTCTGAGGCCACTGCAAGAACACCAGCAGTGAAGTCAAGCTGAAATCCCTTTCTCTTGGTACTTTATCTGAAAGGCCTGATACACCAACAGGCAAAAGTAGATTGGTTGTACATTGTTTGCTCTTTACAGACCTATGCTGGCTGTTACTCATCTCTGCTGGCTTCCAAAGAGCTTTAGAATAGACTGATACTTTCAGTGCTTTCACAGAAATCAAGTTTGCTGTTCTGTAATCTTACTCTCCTCCCATTTATTTACTCACTAACTTAAAAACCCTTCCTAACCTTCAGAAGGTCTCTTCCACGACCTGGCCTTTAGAAAAACTCTGAGTTTTGTGCCTGTTATGGAAATCTGATTACAAACTTAACATGATAACTGTGGAAGGACATAAGGCTTGAATACCATTGAGAACTTGTAAATGCACTTCTTTAGGGGGATACAGATACATGTATAAATATATATGAGCCACTGTGGGAATGCAAAGTGAAGAAGGATGTGGGAACAAAGTGAAGAAGGATAACAACAGGCGGATGCTGACCTTGGCTCCCACCAGCTGCTGGCTGCCTTATCTCAGCAAGGATAGATAACGGACACCTCGTTAATGAGGAAACCAAGGCGTGGTTTATGCTGATGGAGTGGGCTGTCCTTGACTAATTATGCTAATGTGTAGGCGTGAGCCTTGGCCCTGAGGGATATATTGAGAGCTGAAATGATCAATAAAGATCTCTGGCATACTTCACATTGAATCGTCTGCAGTCCATGTGGCCTTGCCTTTGATCACACTGATCTGTGGGGCTTTGACCACATTTCCCATGGCAAAGCTAATTCAGGTTTCTGCAACAAGCCACCACAGCAACTGTGAGGCCAGCAGTTGGTTCAGTCCCATATCAAAAGGAAGCTGAAGCCAGTCAGATTTTCCCTCAGTTTAAGTAGAATTCTCTTCCTTAGCCTTAAAGTGTGAAGTTCACACTCCCTTGCAGGATACATAGTGTCACCGATGGCAGTGCACACACAGTTTAGATGGGGTGAGCTCACAGGCCCATTCAGAATGCTCACGTTAAACAGAACCTCCCCAGTGAGCTTTCAGTCAAGTTCTGCAGATGCATAATAGAGAAGTTAGTTTGAGTAAAAAGGTGAGGTTTATAGAGCACATAGCTTGCTGCCTTCCACAAACACAGCCTGTCCTCTCCTGTGTTCTGAGGAGCTGGATGAGACTCTTGGCTTCTGTTGCACTGAGTCAGCACTCCCCAAAGGCTTGTCTGGGAGATGAAGTACAGCCACAAGGTTTTTGAAATGGGACTTCAGCAGCTCCTATGAACAAGATGAACAGCTCTGGCCCTCCCTTTGTTTGACCTTTCTCAACTATGTTCTTAGACTCTTTGAAAGAAGAACAGATTTGTTCATCATATACCATAACATAAAGTGAGTTGTTCTGTTGAAGTTTTTGGGTTGCATTCATTTTGGGGTTCAGTTGTTGTTGTCCTCTTCACTTCTTTGTTTTCCTCCAAAGGGAAACATCATTTAGCATCATAACTAAAAATTACTTTGGTCATAAGCATTTTAATTATATTGGTTAATTACAGTGTAGTTCTTTACTGAGGAATTCTGTTCCTTTTTCAGCCTTGTATTTTTTCCTCTCTTATTCACTATAAAAGATTACCTTATGTGACTTGAGGGCTACTGGAAAACTAGATCAAAAGTAAAGATCAGTAATTTGTAAATTATCTTTGAGTGAGCATACACAAAGAATAAAAATACTCTCAAATTAACAAGTGACACCAGCTCCATAGTCAGAACACTCTGCCTATGCTTCAGAGACTTTAACCAAGAAAGACAGTAAGGAAAGAATCATAGAATCATAGAATCAGCCAGGTTGGAAGAGACCTCCAAGATCGTCCAGTCCAACCTAGCATCCAGCCCTAGCCAATCAACCAGACCATGGCACTAAGTGCCTCATTCAGGCTTTTCTTGGACACCTCCAGGGATGGTGCCTCCACCACCTCCCTGGGCAGCCCATTCCAATGCCAATCACTCTCTCTGCCAACAGCTTCCTCCTAATATCCAGCCTATACTTCCTCCTGAACAACTTGAGACTGTGTCCCCTTGTTCTGTTGCTGGTTGCCCAGCAGAAGAGACCAATCCCACCTGGCTGCAGCCTCCCTTCAGCTAGTTGCAGACAGCAATGAGCTCTGCCCTGAGCCTCCTCTTCTGCAGGCTGCACACCCCCAGCTCCCTCAGCCTCTCCTCACAGGACTCTGCTTCAGGTCCCTCCCCAGCCTTGCTGCCCGTCTCTGGACACCTTCCAGCACCTCAACATCTCTCTTGGATTGAGGAGCCCAGAACTGGACACAGCAGTCAAGGTGAAGAAGGAAGAGAAAATATTACTGCTACCTAGGTGTGGGGTTTTTGCTTGATTTGTTCTGTACAAGAAATGATGGACCATCAGGAATTCTGGGCAGCAGAAATTCTCTGCTGGGAACCAAAATGGTTTTTGATCTCCCCTTTCATGGCTTGTGGCTCCACCAACTTGCCCTCTGTTGTGCCAAGCATAGGCAGGACATATTTCTCTCTGCTGGAAATAGCAATTTTGCAATTATTATTTATTTTTAAGTGAAACGTTCCGAACTTTATCTGATTGATGGCTTCCTGTTGTTATTAAGGAGTGGTAATGTATTAGGAGGAAGAATGTTCTGAAGACATGGCGCTATTCTGTCATCAACCACCAGCAGGAACCTGTCACTCCCAGAGATGTGAGGTTTACTTTAGAGCATTTCTATCTGCTCACGGACACAGAAATAATATGAGGAGGAAATCAGGCACTACTTAAAGTTTTCATGTCACTGAATGATTGCATTGAGTTGGAAATTGAGAAGTTTTGGGAAAGGGAAGGCAAGATCACGTTTCTCTGCCAAAATGAGAGGATTTTACATATTATTAAGTGTTAGAAGAACCTAAATATATAGGGATCAGGCCCTGCCAGCATGGGTTTAGGAAGGGCAGGTCCTGTCTCATCAACTCGATCTCCTTTTATGATCAGATTCCTGCCTGGTGAATGTGGGGCAGGCTGTGGATGGAGTCTGCCTGGACTGCAGCAAAGCCTTTGACACTGTCTGCCACAGCAAGCTCCTGACACAGCTGGCAGCTCCTGGCTTGGACAGATTCACTCTGATATGGGTCAGGAACTGGCTGGAGGGCCAGGCCCAGAGAGTGGTGGTGAATGGTGCCACATCCAGTTGGCAGCTGTCACCAGTGCTGTGCCCCAGGGATCAGTGCTGGGCCCAGTCCTATTCAACATCTTTATCGATGACCTGGACGAGGAGATTGAGTCCAGCATCAGTAAGTTTGCAGATGGCACCAAGCTAGGAGCAGCTGTGGAGCTGTTGGAGGGTAGGAGAGCCCTGCAGAGGGACTTGGACAGGCTGGATGGGTGGGCAGAGGCCAATGGGATGAGACTGAACAAGGCTAAGTGCAGGGTTCTGCACTTTGTCCACAACAACCCCAAGCAGCACTACAGGTTCACAGAGGGGCTGAGAGCAGCCAGACAGAAAGGGAGCTGGGTGTACTGATAAATAGTAGGCTGAAGATGAGGCAGCAGTGTGCCCAGGTGGCCAAGAGAGCCAATGGCATCCTGGGCTGGCTCAGGAGCAGTGTGGCCAGCAGGACAAGGGAGGTTATGCTGCCTCTGTACTCAGCACTGCTCAGACCACACCTTGAGTGCTGTGTCCTGGTCTGGGCTCCTCAATTCAAGAGAGATGTTGAGGTGCTGAAACATATCCAGGGAAGGGCGAGAAAGCTGGTGAGGGGCCTGGAGCACAGCCCTGTGAGGAGAGGCTGAGGGAGCTGGGGGTGTTTAGTCTGGAGAAGGGGAGGCTCAGGGCAGACCTCATTGCTGTCTGCAGCTACCTGAAGGGAGGCTGTAGCCAGGAGGGGTTGGTCTCTTCTCTCAGGCAACCAACAACAGAAGAAGGGGACAGAGTCTCAAGCTGTGCCAGGGCAGGTCTAGGCTGGATGTTAGGAGAAAATTGTTGTCAGAGAGAGTGATTGGCATTGGAATGGGCTGCCCAGGGAGGTGGTGGAGTTGCTGTCCCTGGAGGTGTTCAAGAAAAGACTGGATGAGGCACTTAGTGCCATGGTCTGGTTGACTGGCTAGGGCTGGGTACTAGGTTGGTCTGGATGATCTTGGAGGTCTCTTCCAAGCTGGTTGATTTCATGATTCTATAATTTGTATATGCTTTTAGAACACAACACTACATTTGTACATATAATGAATCTATATTTTCTCTCCATAGGTAATATTACACTTATGAAATATACAAAATTAGTTTCAAACAGAAAAGTTTAAATGATCAATGGAGCATACATCTCATTGTATGCTGTCTTGGTTAAAATACTGGTATTCTCTTACCCAAAACTGAGTTAAAGCTTTAAGTAGAGACTTCTAAATAAGCTTTAAAAAATTGTATAGAGAGAAGTATGCATTGAGATTCAGAAGGAAGTATTACTCTTTGTAATTTAGATGATGCAGCATCGATAGTGTTTAAAATGTAGACCTTTTGGTACAACCTACAAATAAAATAAAAGTGCAGCAAATGTAGCTTGACATTAAAATTTTCTTCCTTTTTCCTCCTCAACTCCCTTTATAGACAAAACTTCAGAGATTTTCTTTTCCTTTGTGTGCTAGTTTGAAGCTAGCTAGAGTGTTTTGGTGAGAAAGAGAAACAACGGTGATGGCTACTGCACTCACAGGCTTGTTGAGAGGTATAAGAACAAGAATCAAAAACATAGATAACCACTCTCACTTCTGCTGGGGAGCTGGCTGAGCTTCATCTCTAACCTCACCCCTTTCTGATGTTTCCTTGACTAATCCATTTTGCTTCCTAACCCCCTGGCCAAATCTCCATTCTTCCTTGGGACTGGGGTAAGGTTTAGAGGGGTAGGGGGAAGGTGCAGGGGCGGTTGGGAGCCCCTCCTGGGGACTCAGGTTTCTGGGAGGGGAGTTGTTTTTCTGTATTAGCTTTTCCCTTGTCTATTCCTATCTATAACTGTATATACTGTAACTATCTGCTTGTCTATTGTGCCAGCTGTAAATATAAGCTTCATTCAAATTCCAGAGCTGGCTGAGTCTAGTCTGGGTGATTTCCAAAGTGTGGGGGGGCAGGGAACACCCAAACCATCACACCTATGCTACACATCAAATTATGTATCCTAAGTATGTGTCTTGCTCCAAATAAATCTATATGTTTTTCAGTCTGCTGCCGTGTCCATGGGCTGAGAAAACTATCCATTGTATTCTCATGTGTGGGAGACTCAGTAAATCTTGGTTGCCCCAGGTGAGAAGAAAAGGATATCTCTAACATGACTAAAAGCTCTACCATCTAAGTGAACAGAGGAAGAAATGGAGTAGAAGTTTCTCATACAGATGTGATGCCAGAGTTGCTCTTTAGGGCTCTACAACTCATTATGTCTTTATAACTCCAACTTGAAAAAAATTGGATACCTTGTGTTTTCCAGGTCTCACAAACTTACATCTAACAATTTTGTGCCCCAATTAACATGAAACCTAATAGTCCAGCACATTTCAGTGTGTTCATTGCTCCAAACCCTGGTTTTACTCACAATTTATTGAGGCACACAAACGCTTCGGGTCTACAGGAAAAATCACCTAACCCTAACTAAATCTAAGAACAAGACCTCAAAATCTTAAGATTTTAGAAAAAAAATGTTTTCTTTTGTTATTTTTTTAAACAATAAAGGAGAAAAATATTCTATATCACTACATTAATAAGTTCTCCTGCTCAGGACACTCCAAAACTGCAAGAACAAAGCCTGCATATACAAAATAAAGAAGAACAACAAATAAAGCAAAACTCCCAAACGTCCCCAAATCCTCCCAAACTCCCTGTAAATATTTGTTCAATTTTAATTCATACAATCATAGAATCAACCAGGTTGGAAGAGACCGCCAAGTTCATCCAGCCCAACCTAGCACCCAGACCTAGACAATCAACCAGACCATGGCACTAAGTGCCCCAGCCAGGCTTGGCTTCAATGCCTCCAGAGACAGCGACTCCACCACCTCTCTGGGCAGCCCATTCCAATGCCAATCACTCTCTTTGGCAACAACTTCCTCCTTACATCCAGTCTATACTTCCCCCAGCACAACTTGAGGCTGTGTCCCCTTTTTCTGTTGCTGCTTGCCCAGCAGAAGAGCCCAACCCCACCTGGCTACAGCCTCTCTTCAGGGAGTTGTAGACAGCAATGAGCTCTGCCCTGAGTCTCCTCTTCTGCAGGCTGCACACCCCCAGCTCCCTCAGCCTCTCCTCACAGGGCTGTGCTCCAGGCCCCTCACCAGCTTCATTGCCCTTCCCTGGACACCTTCCATCACCTCAACATCTCTCTTGAATTGAGGAGCCCAGACCAGGACACAGTACTCAAGGTGTGGCCTGAGCAGTGCTGAGTACAGAGGCAGCATAACCTCTTTAATTTTTGAATGTTGGTTGTTTGGTCGTTTTTTTTTGTTTGTTTTGTGTTTTTTTTTTTTGTTGTTTTGTTGTTGTTTTGGTTTGATTTTGGTTTTTGGTTTTTGTGTGGTTTGATTTCTATCTTTGTTGTTGTTTTGTAGTTGTTGTTGCTATTGTGGTTTTGTTTGATTTGTTTCTTTGGTTTCAAATGAAATAAAACCTTCTGGTTGTGATTTCTTTACTACCATCTACAACATATTTGCCCAGTAAATGGGCTCAGGTTCTGGATCAGTTCTGCAGGAGAGGTGACAGAAGCTTTTGGCTTCTGTGCATAAGGATCTGAATTTTTTTCTTGTCTTGCCCTTTTAAAGGTCAAATCCAGCAAAATCACAAGTATGAGTTTTTAACTCTCTTATCTCAAGTCAAAACCCTCTACTTGCCTCATGTACTCGGAGCTCAGCCCAGCCAAAAGGCTGTGCATGTTAAAACCCGGACAAATCAGCATCATTCCAACCCTGACACATTCTGTAGTTACAGCACAGCTCTCAAATGAATATTGTGGGAATAAATACATGACATAATAAAAACACACATACCAAATGGCAAAAGATAAATCGAGACCCCTTAGTAAACTAATTCTGCCCCAATTTATGTCAATGATTTGCATATAATAAAATTGTCCTTGAGCAAATAACTGATAAAGTAATAAACCTGTCAACTGCATCAATTGACTGCCTGCTAAGGCTCTCTGGCTTTTTGTTTGCATGGAGGCAGATGCTCTGGTATAACACACTAGCTGCAGGAAACATTCATCTGTTATGTGATAAGAGGGTAAAAAAAAGATTAGCTTTGATTTTATAGCAGGCAAAATACTAATCACAGGGGAAAGGAAAATACTCCTTAAATGTTTGAGGCATTTGATGCTAAAAACTGTAACTGGGTATATGAAGTTACTTGAACTTGGCTAGTTTTGCAATTCATAGAATCATAGAAGCAACCAGGCTGGAAGAGACCTCTAAGATCATCCAGTCCAAATTGATCTGAAAATGTTAAAGTGGGGGGGGTTTGTTTTGTTTTGTTGTGATGGTTTGGGCTCTTACCTGCCCCTCAACACTTTTGGAATTGCCCCAGCTAACTCAGAAGGCCTCCAGGAATATAAATGAAGCTATTTATTTACAGCAGCAAATATACAAGCAGCTATTTACAATATATACAGTTATATACAGAAATATACAAAGGATAAACAATACAGAAGCACAACTCCCCTCCCAGAAACCTGAGTCCCCAGGAGGGGCTCTCAAACCACACCAACACCTTCCCCGGCCCCTCTCAACCTTACTCCAGTTCCCAGGAAGAATAGAGGTGCAGCCAAGAGGTTAAGAAGGAAGGTTAGTGGCAATGGGGTTAAGGAGATGTGGCTGGGTCTGAAGCTCAAAGCAGAATGAAAGACTAAATGGAGAATGTTATCTAATGTTTTACTTCTTCTTCCCAGGCTTCTCAGTGAGACTGTGAGAGAAGAGACACAACCATGTTTACCTTTTCACATCCCATTATCTAGTTCTTTTCACCAAAACATTCTAGCTTGCTTCAAACTAGCACATTTGTTTTCACTGAATATGGGAGATCTCTGAGATCTTATCAATGTTTATCAATATGTAAAGGACAGAGGTCAAGAAGATAGGGTCAGACTCTTCAGTGATGCCCAGCAGCAGCATAAGAGGTAACAGGAACAAACTAAGCACAGCAAGTTCGACCTAAATGTGGGGAAAAAACTTCTCTCTGAGGGTGCTGGAGCACTGGATTGGGCTGTGGAGTCTTCTCTGGAAAGATTCCAAACTTGCCTGGACATTGCAAACCTGGGCACCTTGCTCTGGATCACTCTGCTTTCGCAAGAGGCTGGGCTAGATAATACCCAGAGGTTCCTTCCAGTCCCCATCTCGCTCAGAGATTTAATAAACTGATTACTGTACTGAGCACTTACCTTGAACAGAAAGCTTTGTGTTAGTGTTCTACTTAATGAACAATGAACAAGTTGTAAAGAGAAGAATAAGAGTCTACACAGAAAATAAGTTTGACTATAAAAATCAGAATCAAAAATGTTAGCCATAACAGGTCGTAAAATGCTCATGTTTTCTGTACACTCATTTTATAGATGATTAAACTGATACATTTGCTCCAAATCTCATATAAAATCCCTGCTGTAAGATGTTCAGTAGTCCAATGGCATGTGTACAAGAAGGAGCTGCTGCTCTGAGGTAAGACTTGACAATGGTACAGCTCTGTTTAGTATTTCATGAGATTTTTTTTTAAGGAAAAACAAGAAAAAAGAAAATACTTGTGGGAAGGGATGTGCATCACAAGCTGTTGTTCCTGCCCCTTGCACCCCCATTCCCTGGAACCACACAGAACTGTGGAAGATTACTCATATGAAGATGTAAGGTTAAATAATTCTAACAAAACTGGTGTTCAGTTAGATATTTAGTTTCCAGTGATATTTGCCTCAAATTGTGTTCTTTATTAAATCATAGAATCACAGAATCGACCAGGTTGGAAGAGACCTCTGAGATCATTGAGTCCAACCTAGCACCCAGCCCTAGACAATCAACCAGACCATGGCACTAAGTGCCTCATCCAGGCTTTGCTTCAACACCTCCAGGGATGGTGACTCCACCATCTCCCTGGGCAGCCCATTCCAATGCCAATCACTCTCTCTGACAACAACTTCCTCCTCACATCCAGCCTACACCTCCCCTGCCACAGCTTGAGACTGTGTCCCCTTCTTCTCTTGCTTCTTGCCTGACAGAAGAGACCAATCCCACCTGGCTACAGCCTCCTTTCAGGCAGCTGCAGACAGCAATGAGCTCTGCCCTGAGCCTCCTTTTCTGCAGGCTGCACACCCCCAGCTCCCTCAGCCTCCCCTCACAGGGCTGTGCCCCAGGCCTCTCATACGGAGTGAAACTAATTTGAGGGATGATAGTAAAAATGTAATGTTTCTGAGACATGATCAGATAAGATCACTGCTGCAAAATTGTGCATGTCCTTGCCTTCTTTTCTTCTCCTTCCTTTGAAACAAACAGACAAAAAAACCCCAAATGAAAACCCCAGAACAAATCCCCCTCCTTGCAAACCCACTCTCACTTTTTATCCTTTAGGCTATTAAAAAAAACACAGAAACAAAAATTCTTGCAATCACATGCATTTCTCACAGCTAAATACAGAGCACTTCAGCAGAGCTTCCCTTTTCCAGCTGCTGGGAAGTAAAGATTTTCCAAAAGTTTGAAATGATCATTTCCATGGATGGAGCCACCTCTATTTATATGGTCGCATCCGGTTGGAAAAGCCAATTTTCAGCATGCCTGCTCCTGAGGTGCTGTGGGAAAATACACTTCACAAGCAGGAAAATCAAAGCTATATGAAAATCTGCTCCTGGTAGAAGTGAGGAGGGGGTGCTTATATATAAAGAACTGTCAGAGTCAATTGAAGAAAGAAAAAATCACCTTATCAGCAACAACATGACAGAGTTAAAGCTGATCTGGTCCAGGGTTTATTACAAGTGCCAGGTTCTCTCGCTCAGAGCTTCAGGCTGCATCTCTATGTGTATAAGTACACTTACATTAAAATAATCAAGTCTCAAACTCAAAACAACAACCTGCACTTTGCAGGAGCTAATTCTTGCAGAAGAAGGCTGCTGGTTGTATTTCTTGGTCTCCTGGTTATTGCAGGATGTATAATCTTTCATATTACCTGCACTGTGAAATATTTGTGTGATAGGAAATTAAGCCCAAAGCAATCAGGTTTATATGTGTTACTGCAATTTATCACTCCTGGTTATAGTGAAACCACTGCTTTCTGTTCTCCAGAGATTCTCAGCTTGTGGTGCTGTATGTCACTGGAAGGTTGAACAGCTTTATTTCAACACAGCTCTGAGAAATACTGAGATAGTTAACATTGTCTCTTTTCTTATAGTCATTTTGCTCCCAAAGCACACTGTACTTCCAGAGAGACTATGCTGAGGCTCTCCTCAAGTAATAGAAAGCAAGGAACATGGGCTAAGTACCAAAGTCCATCACACCAGGGCAAACAATAGCATTCTGCTGTCAAAAGAGCACAAGCTCAGCCATTGCCAGCAAACAGAAAGCACAAAGGCTGAAGCAGGCCCCTGCAAAAGACACTGCCAGTGTCTGAGTCACAGAATCACAGAATTCACCAGGTTGGAAAAGACCTCTGAGATCATCGAGTCCAACCTGTCACCTAATCCTTCTAACTAACCCATGGCACTAAGCGACTCATCCAGCCTCCTTTTGAACTCCTCCAGGGATGGTGACTCCACCACCTCCCTGGGCAGCCCATTCCAATGGAGAATCACTCTTGCTGTGAAGAACTTCTTCCTAACATCCAGCCTAAATCTGCCCTGGTGCAGTATGGGGCTGTGCCCCCTTGTTCTGTCACTGTGCCTAAGGGAAGAGACCAACCCCACCTGGCTGCAGCCTCCCTTCAGCTAGTTGTAGACAGCAATGAGCTCTGCTCTGAACCTCCTCTTCTGCAGGCTGCACACCCCCAGCTCCCTCAGCCTCTCCTCACGGGGCTGTGCTCCAGGCCCCTCACCAGCCTTGCTGCACTTCTCTGGACAGGTTAAGGCATTATTCAGGAAACATCTTTCTTTACATCAAGCTCTACAATCAGCCTCCATCAGTGGTAGTGAATTTCAGTTCAATATTGTATGTCTTACATTGAAAAAGGCAACTAACCAAACAAAAAAACAACTTAGAAGCAACAGCATAAACCTCTGCATAAAGGGCTGAAAAGATGATGAGAGCATTGGAGCATCTCTCTTACAAGGAGAGGCTGGGAGGCCTGGGGTTGTTCAGCTAGGATTAGACTGAGAGGGAGTCATATCAATGCTCATCAATATCTTAAGAGTGGGGGTCAAAAGGATGGGAGCAGACATTCTGTTCATTGGTCTCCAGTCGCAGGGCAAGGGACAATGGGAATAGCACAGGAGGTTTCAGTCTGAACTGGAGGAAAGTCTTCTTTCCCCTGAGGGTGCTGAGGCATTAGAAGAGGCTACCCAGAGAGTGTGTGGAGTCTTCTTCTCTGAAGGGATTCCAAACCTGCCTGAATGTGATCCTGCTAAGCTCACTTTAGCAGGGTGGTTGGACTAGATCATCCCCACAGTTCCCTTCCAACCTCTGCCATTATGTGATTCTGTAATTCTGTGTTTTGAGCATTTATTTCACATAGCACTTACCTATCTTTGAGGATCTGGCCTTCATATTGTTTATGCTAGTTAATGTGACTGGATACCACATAGGAGACTGGTTGCTGCTCCATAATTCCATGACAGACCCTAGAGGCAAATTACAAGTCTGCCTGAATCTACAACAGCTGGATGCAGAGCCTCAGGAGTCAGGCAGAAAGCAGACTGCAGCATCTATTTCGTTTTCCCTGCTTAACCCTTCTGCTTCCCCCTCTCCTCCCAAGGGATCTTTGTGTCAGGGAGTAAGCAAGAGTAATTGATTTTTCTGTTTGTCTGGGTTTTTTTGTTTGGTTGGTTCAAAATTATTCCCCACCCCACCCTGCAGAATCTCTACATGCTTAGAATATTCTTTCACTGCAATTTCCACTGCTCTCAGAAAGAGTTTCAGATTGCCTTCTTATTCTTTCTCTGCTGCTAGGGGAATTGGGGTCAGAGAGAGAGCCCACCTGAAATTCCTGAGGTACACAGATAGGAAAAGCCCTGTGCTGCAGTGAGCTTGACTCAGAGTATCCTGGAGGATTTAGTCAAATAAAAGGAACTGGGTCATTTAAAAACGTCTTGCTAAGAAAGGTGCACCTAGATGCATTTTATCTAATAAAAACATATGATACAGCTAAAAACTCCAGGGCATTTTCTTAACAGAATGGGAGAGCACTTTCTCATATCCCACTAGTACATGAAAGCAAAGATTTTATGCAATTTGATGGAATTACACTGCTATGTGAGAAATTAAATCATAGTCTACTTCCTGAAGTACTTAAAACCCAACACTGAAAATCCTCCTTATGTGATAGAATAATTCCTCTGTGAGCAAGTCTGTATTTGTGAGCGACTCCCTGGGTGCTCCAGTAGCTGCAAGCGAGCAGCTTATACCAAGACTGGCTATCAGACCACATCTGTGACTCCAAAGCAGAAATGAGGAAAACCAGAGGCATAGGTGGGAGCTGGGGAGTGCTGGCAGTTACACCACTGTGCTGAGGCTGTATTCATCTTTGCAATACATTTATTAGAAGCAAAAAGCAATGAATGCAGCTCCCATTTAATAGCAATGCCTTGCTTTCAGAGATCTGCCACCATGCTTGAGCTGACAAATACAACTCCCTCTACCTTACAGTCCCAAGGAGCACCTCTGCCTCAAAACTTAGGAGTTTCACTTATTTACAATGCTGTCCTAGAGAACTCCAAGTCATTAATTGTGAGTGCTAACCAATCCTCTTCATCTATCTCAAAAAAATAAAAGAAACACCAGACCATTAGCAGTTTCCTTTCACCTCTCACCTCATTTAAGTGGTAGCATTCCATCTCTGGCAGTTACATCAAAACCCAGCATCAGACTATCAAGAGGGAGCTTCCTCAGAAAATGCAAAGAATTCTGTCTTAACTATCTTTCTTTCAGAATATTCTTATTTTCTCATTTATTGGTCTGTTATCTAACACAAAGTGGTCAGCCACACGCACTAACACAGAAATCCCTGCATTTTGTGTCTCCCTAGGCTGCTAGAAGATACCAGAGCAGGACAAAAGACAGAGGAAGCAATTTCCAGATATCTTCCACCTCCATGATGTGTCACAGTATCACAGCATCACAGTATCACCAAGGCTGGAAGAGACCTCACAGATCATCAAGTCCAACCCTTTACCACAGAGCTCAAGGCCAGACCATGGCACCAAGTGCCACGTCCAATCCTGCCTTGAACAGCTCCAGGGACGGCGACTCCACCACCTCCCCGGGCAGCCCATTCCAGTGTCCAATGACTCTCTCAGGGAAGAACTTTCTCCTCACCTCCAGCCTAAATCTCCCCTGGCACAGCCTGAGGCTGTGTCCTCTTGTTCTGGCTCTGGCCACCTGAGAGAAGAGAGCAACCTCCTCCTGGCCACAACCACCCCTCAGGTAGCTGTAGACAGCAATAAGGTCACCCCTGAGCCTCCTCTTCTCCAGGCTAACCAATCCCAGCTCCCTCAGCCTCTCCTCGTAGGGCTGTGCTCAAGGCCTCTCCCCAGCCTCGTCGCCCTTCTCTGGACATGCTCAAGCATCTCAATGTCCCTCCTAAACTGGGGGGCCCAGAACTGAACACAGCACTCAAGGTGTGGTCTAACCAGTGCAGAGTACAGGGGCAGAATGACCTCCCTGCTCCTGCTGGCCACACCATTTC
This sequence comes from Pogoniulus pusillus, assembly GCF_015220805.1. NCBI lineage: Eukaryota > Metazoa > Chordata > Aves > Piciformes > Lybiidae > Pogoniulus > Pogoniulus pusillus. The sequence continues at coordinate 1,225,126 of NC_087276.1, read as the reverse complement.
TGATGCAGGCCAGGATGTCACTGGCTCTCTTGGCCACCTGGGCACACTGCTGGCTCATGTTCAGGTGGGTATCAATCAGCCCCCCCAGATCCCTCTCTGTCTGGCTGCTCTCAGCCACTCTGACCCCAGCCTGTATCTCTGCATGGGGTTGCTGTGGCCAAAGTGCAGCACCCTGCACTTGGAGCTATTGAACCCCATCCCATTGGACTCTGCCCATCTGTCCAGGAGGTCAAGGTCCTGCTGCAGAGCCCTTCTGCCTTCCAACCCAGCCACATCTGCCCCCAGCTTGGTGTCATCTGCAAACTTGCTGATGACTGACTCCATGCTCTCATCCAGATCATCTATGAAGATGTTAAAGAGGATGGGACCCAGCACTGATTCTGTTTAGCAGAATAGTTTCTTCCCACCAGGTTTTAACATTCTAAAGCTCTCTGTTATGGCAAATTCATAGAGGATTAACTACAGTGCCAAGAACTAAAATTCCTTTTCATTCTGAGAAGATTTTAGACTAAGCAACCGCTTACTTGATCTTCAATAAACATAAAGGAAAGAGTTATTTTTTACAGGTTTGGAGATCAGAAGGATCAAGTCTTGATCTTGAAATCTGTAGTCTAGCAGATTACAGTATGGCTCCTGACTACATTGAACTACCCACATAAATGACAGCTGCCAATCCTCCCAACATGTGAACAGGTGAGAGAAGGATTAGCATAGAATCATAAAATGGTTTAGGCTGGAAGGGACCTCAAGGATCATCCAGTTCCAACCCCCTGCCATAGGCAGGGACACCTCCCACTAGAACAGGCTGCCCAAGGCCTCATCCAACCTGTCCTTGAGCACCTCCAGGGAGGGAGCAGCCACAACCTCCCTGGGCAACCTGTGCCAGTGTCTCACCACCCTGACTGCAAACAACCCTTTCCTAACATCTACTTTCAATCTCCCCTCTGCCACTTTAAACCCATTCCTCCTCATCCTGTCATTATAAGTCCTTGTCAGTAGTCCCTCCACAGCCTTCCTGTAGCTCCCTTCAGATACTGGAAGGCCATTTTAAGGTCTCCTTGAAGCCTTCCTCCCTGCAGGTGCAGAGCCCCAACTCTTGTAGCCTGTCCTCAGAGCAGAGCTGCTGCAGCCCTCTCAGCATCTTGGTGGCCTCCTCTGGACTGGCTCCAACACTTCCATGTGCTTCTTGTGCTGGGGGCTCCAGAACTGCCCCCAGGACTGCAGGTGGGGTGTGAGGAGAGCAGAGCCAAGGGGCAGAATCCCCTCCCTTGCCCTGCTGCCCACACTGCTCTTGATCATTATGGAATATTTTATATATATGATGATATTATGTGACCCTTTGTTAGAAATTGCTGTAGCTCCTGCTTGTAAAAGCATACTATAATGGGGACCTTTCCAGGGCCTGAATCGTAAGAAGCAGAAAGCCTAAGTCACTTGGAGTTCAGCAATTCCTGTTTCTTTTGCAGAAGGTAGGAATTATGATTGCAGCATCATAGTGTTCAGTGGAAGTTCCACACTGATTAGACTCCCAGTTTATCCATTCTCAAAGGAAAGCAAGACAGAATGAATCCCTCTTTCTTGTCCACAGCCCCTGAACTACAGACATTACACTCAGGAAAAGGAAGAAAGGAAAGGTGTAAGACATGCAAACTGCATATATCCCAGCCCCCTAAAAGGCAAAACCTCCATGGACTCTGGGCCAGTCAGAAAGTTTCAGTATCACAAGGTTTGTAACCCTGAGGCAAGAACAAAGATTCACACTGCTAAGCTCTCACCGATCTGCTGCTGTCTCTTTCATGTGCCTAGGAACATTGTACGTTAACCTCCAGCACTTCAGCAATGCCTCTCCACAGGATCTGTCAAGAAACAAGCAGAAGTCACAGGGACTACCACTGAGATGACAGCTTCACTTCGTGTTTCAGTTGTTCTCTCAATCAAGGATATCACTCATTTAGCAAGCAGGTCTCAACCAGCATGGCTTAATCAGAAAACCTGAAGCAGAATATGGACTTTAGCATCTTAAGCTGTCCCACATATCAGCTGGCTCCTCTGTACCACACCTGTGCCTTCTGACCTAGACCTTTACAGAAACCTAATGGCCTAAGTAGGATATTTAAGCTATACTGGCCTAGGTCTAGGTAAGAGGTTTAAGACATCTGATTATGCTGGTAGCTTGTGATCATTTATTTCTCTCACAAAGCTTTAGCATGTGGGAGCAAAGCAAAGAAAAACCCACCCAGAATAACAAATCCAACTGATCCATGATCAGAATATCTTTGAACTGCAACCTGCTAGTGACTGATAGACTACTACTGGCAAATGGCAGCCTCTGTCCTGCTGTTACATCATCTTCCTGTGAATGACAGGGTAGAGGGTTGGGATATTTACTCTGACCTGACCTATGTCCATTGCTGTTCTGTCATGGAAACAAAGAGTGAGTTAGTCAAAATGTTATGGCTTAACAACAAATAAAGTGCATAGAAACGGGGGGGAAATTGCATCTGCAGTGATCTACACCACTCAAATCTCACCACTCTCACGTGTTAACAGTTTTTAATCAGCTCATCAAAAGAGATGTCTTAATGTAAAGCTAGGCTTCAGCAATAGAAATTGGCAATTCTGAAAATAATGAATGCTTTTTTATCAATATTCTGCATCTTTTCTCAGTATTGCATTTGTTTTTCCTTTGTAACCCTTCAAGTATCCTCAGACACAATTCTTACTGATGTTGGAAAAGAGTAAAAGCATCCCTCAGACCCTACAGGATGTATTTCTTACTCTGCATAGAATCTCACTTGAATAATTGTAGTAATCACTGTTTTAGTGCTTATCCTGTATCTCTACCTGTATATAATGACATCACTGGTAAATAACTGTATAAATAGTGTTGTGTCTGTACATTTCCTCAATCAGCACTTTTAAGGTTGATTGAATTAATAGTAGAGGGAAGTTTCCTTAAAGGAAATGGGATATGTGGGGAATAGATTCTCCTGCAACTTCTCCCATAACCTTTTTGACTCTAAATTTAATACACAGATGTAAGCACACCTGGTTTCTGCTGGGAATAAAACCACGACCATCTCATGGAGGGGCATGAGGCCAGGTCCAATAAAGGACGTCACTGCCTACAATTTAGGCACTGGAAAGTCTATATTTAAGGAAGTTGGCCCCAAAGTGAAATTCAAAACCATAAGAGGCTTCAAAGTTTTCTACACATTTGGTAAAGTATCTAAATCACCCCAAACTGGTTCTGGTTAGAAGTATCCAGTACGAAATGCTGAGCACAGAGGTACTTCTGGATCCCAGGCCATGATTTCAGGATTATTCCTAATTTTTGTCCAAGAACTGCCTAATGTAAAATGCAGAAATCAGTCATGTTGGCAGGGCTTGCCAGCAAGGACTTTCTTCTCTCACTTGGCCACTTGAAACTTGATCATGTTCCTGCTGGTTGTTCCCTTTTTAAATATTGCATTGCTTGTTTCATAGTGACCTAGATTCAACAAGATAGACAGAGGATTGTTTTGGATGCCAGAAGTGCCTCAAAAGACTGTCCTACTTGGACCCAAATAGCTGCTAACTCTAAGTCAGGACTCTCCCCTGAGAATTAACAGTGTGAATTTAAATGTCTCCAGCCTGAGGGCAACAGTGAACCGCACCGTTTAGCTTCTTGGGCAACCAATTTTAGCTACCAGATGATGCCTAAAAGAAGGCTACAGCTTTCTCTTCAGTTTAAACAAAGCATTTGTAACTGTTTTGAGTGAGATGCATAGTTCTGTCAGTGGCTCTGCTGAGCTGAAAACCTCCTGTAAGATGTTCCTTTCACTGGAAAGGCAGTGGGATTTAAGCAGAAGCCAGATATTTCATCCAAGGCACTTCTGGGCACATGAAAAATGTAAAAACATAGGCACCTCTACATTTTCATATCAGGTGAGGCACAGGAATACAGCAATATTTTGACTTGCAGTTTTGGTTATGGACACCTGAAGCCGTGTTTTAAACACAGTGGAAGGGAGTGAGGTAGGGTGAGGTTTGTTTGGATCTTCTCCCCCCCGCTTCAATATGCTGACCTTGCCATCTAAATAACGCTGAAACAAAATTTCCTCCTCTGCAGCTGTTTGTAGCAGAGCCCATTGTCAGTGCCTTAATCAGGAGCTGATCTGAGGATTCTGCCTCTTCATTTCTCTGAATGCACTGAGGAAGGATTTTATTGTTAGAGGAAAAAATTACCTGCCAATCTTCCAAATCGGCTGCTCTATTTTATGTTCATCATCCATCACTATTTAACACCATGCATGACCTTAATGCATACAAATGTGAGGCATCTCACATCTTAAGCTCGAGTGTAGACCTATGGAAACAAAACCACATGATATACCTACACACTCCTCAGTCAGTCAGCAGATGTGATGGATTACTGCCTAGCTAAAAACACAGAATGCATCTTAGCACTGGCAGAACTGATCTCGTTTATTGTAAGACTGTGACCCAACTTGTTCATTATTCTAATAACCTGATAGGACTGTTTGATTTGTCTATTTAATTGTTTGACTGAAACACATTTTCCAAGCTAAACTGGAATGACAAATCAGATTAGGAACACATCCTTTACAACCTCTGAACATATGGTACCAAAAAGAGCTATAAGATGGAACTGTGTATTATTTAGTATTTTGGTCCCTTGATTACAAGAAGCTAAATATTAAGCCCTCCCTTAACCAAAACTTTCTCTGGGCACCAAGGTTTCTATAGCCTACATTTCTTATTCCCCTTGAAGTATATGTATTTTGATCCATTTTTTTCATAACAATCACTTTTCTTCTGTTCTTCTAGTGGATGTTGGAGGAGAGTAACAGTGGAGTGATGCAGGGACAAGAATCTATTCAGATTTTGTTAATTAATTCTTTTATTTTATTTAAAAAATATCCTCAAACAGCTATAAAATGTGTTGCTCTAAACAATCGTTGCAGAGGGGGTTCCTCAGTACCTACACCTATTTGGCTGAGGGGAGAAATTAATTGGGGCGATGTAGTTTTATATAAAAATATAGATTTATTAAATTCAATATTCTGAACTCTCGCCACCCCCAGCCACTGTATATTAATATTAAATGTTCAGTACACGGTTATGAAAACAATCTAGGGTAAAATGTGTACAGGGATTTGTTATTTAACTAGCAAACATTCAAACTATAAACAGAGAGAGGAGTTTTCCCTGCGGCTTAGTGATGTTTGGGATCTTTCTGCTATTTGTCCAGCAGAGCAGTCTGAAACTCCTTCTGCTCTATGGCAGAGGCAACTTTTATTACAGAGGTATGAAAGCTTTTACTCATAATTCTTTATCAATTATTAATCACCCTCCGGGGCTGTGTCACAGCCTGTGCCTAATGTCCAATTCTCCAGAGTCTCTGCCTGTGGACTCTGAGGCTGGAATCTTCCCGGCTTGAGGGCAGAGGATAAATCTTCCCAGTTTCTGGGGAAATAGGTTTTCTCTAACCTTTGTTCTCCTGGCGAGGGATGATCTCTGTCTCTGATGCTGCTGGCTTCTTCTGGGTGCTGTGTCCAGGGTTTATCAGCTGGCAGGATTTCAGGAGCAGGAGAACATCATGCTGTCTCTGGCATGGTTCTTCACTGCTTCAGGCCGTGTGTGCAGACTATTCAGAATCTGCTTCCTGGTTATCTCAGCTGCAGTGACTCTTACCAGGCAATGTCAGGCAGCAGGCATGCAAAGTGTGCGCAGCTGCTGGGAGTCTGAGCTCCGTAGGTAAAGGCAGTGCAAGATCTGGTCCTGTTAGCATGATAGCATGCAGATGTGCACAGCTGTCTGGACACTATAGGCTCCTTATATATATATATGTGCAGGCTTAAATTAGCTCTGCATCTAAGGTACTCAGGCAGGTGAGCTGCGATTGAGGGTCAGAGCATGAGGATCTGAGCATCGGAGCTATGCAATGGCATCCAAGTGTGGGGTCTGAGTGGCTGAGCACTGCAAGTGAGGGTCAGAGCAGTGTCTGAGCCATGCAGGTGAGTCAGAGTGGCAGAGTGCTGCAATGGGGTCTGAGCTGAGCACGTTGCTTACCTGTGCACCCCTATTTATTGAATGTGGGCCGAGATTAATGGCTCCTTTGGCCACTAGAATGACCAATCAGGTTGGCAGTCAGCCAAACCTTACCATAATAGGCAGAAGCTCTTGCCTGGACTTTCCCAAATATGGGGATCACATGGGTTTACCCCAGGGAGATGCGAGCTGGGTGTGTGTGGCTTACACAACCTGTTTACAACTAGGGGTCCTGGCAAAAACACATGTCCAGGCAAGGCAAGGCATAAATAAGCCTCTTTTTTGGGCCTACAGACCCTCCACAAGAACAATTCACCAGAAGTGGTGTATGACTTTTAGTATCTTGAGAGAAGCCTTGTGGAGAAGAACTTGAGGCACATGGACTCAAAGACTGGCATCAGACACAACAGAATTGCCTTCATTTGATAGACCAGGCACAGGTAGCATCTTCCTGGTTTAAAGTGTGTGCCTATAATACTACTACATATAAGTGACTTCGCTTAATTACACATCACAAATTCAGTATTATCAGATCTTCAATTTCAATCATTTTGACTAAGGCCACCTTCAGATGAGGAACCTGAGACAGGGCTGAAAATGATTAGTCCAATGGTGAGCGTCATAAAATTGGTTTAGTTGAAAAAGATCTCCAAGATCAAGTTCAACAATCATCTAACTCTACCAAGTCTGGTGTGAAACCATGTCCCTCAGCACCACACCTATGTCTTTCAAAACCCTGCAGAGAGGGTGATTCAACCATCTCCTTGGGGAGCCTATTCAAGTGTTTGGTAAGCTCTTCAAACTCTCATCTGTCATTCATAACTGGAGAGAAGAGACCAACAGCTTAACCAGCCTTCAAATTCTTTAATTCATAGAATTACCTGAAGACACTGGATAGTTGCAGATAACAAAAAAAAGGTGAAAGCCCTCCCACAATCTCTCCATCTCTGCACCATTCTGTAGTTCATCTTTGTTAATACTTACAGAGTGCAATTCGACTGCAAAGCTCAGAACTCTGTTAATTTCATTTACCAGCTGAGCAACTTCAATATGGACATCAGTGAGGCACAGGACTTTTCCCAAGTAGTTTTTAGAAGTGGTCACAAGGGCATTTTGTGCATAGATATATCTAGTTTATTAATCTCATGATCTCTGATAAATTAATCTGCAAGAATCCATCCTATGTTTTAAAACTCAGCTGCCTGTGGTTGCCATAGTTACTAAACATACTATAAACATTGTTTGCTATTTGCAATATGTTGCCCTTTAAGAGAAACAGAGCAATATACATAGCACAGTTACATAGAGAACCCACACAGTGTTTGCACTTGGAATTGATTATCAGCTTACGCTGCCAACTTGCCTTTTCAGAAGTGGGGACAGTGCTTCTGACTATGGCAGCAGTGCCCAAACACTTCAGGAGAAAACAGCAAGCAGGCCCACACATGTCAAATGGCATTGTGATATGAACTAAACAAGGAGTGTTCCAACAAATATTATCAGGGCAGGACATTAAATTAATAAAGCAGCATTACATAAGTAAACTAATCAAATTGATATAAATGACTCAGATGTTCCCCATTCTGTATCACTGAAAGGCTGCGAATAACTCTGCATAACTAAGCACTAGTTGGTACTCAACCACCACAGTGACTTGGCATCTTGACTGAACAGATGAGTAATTCTATTCCACACTCTCAGAAATTTGAGGTGAAGGCAGCTCTATCAGTTTGGTAAATGTGAAAGACTTTTTCACAACCAAGGATTGCACACAGATTGCAGCCAGCATTTTAGGCTTCTATCCATCATTATGTCAAAGTGCCATTATGTAGTAGCCAGAAGCAGGTTTGTCAGGGCTCTTTCCCATTCTTTCCAAATCCCAGTTTGTGTCTCTCAACCAGACAGAGCCTACAGATCAATTTACTCCCGTAATTTCTGACTAATCCCACCATGCTACATGCTGCCATGCTGATGATCACACAAGGTGATATAATCAATCTATTGAAATCTTTTTGGTTGATGATATAAACCACAGTTGGATTATTTCAGTTAAGCTGTTGGAAACCAGAGGAGTTCACTGAGCATGCAGACAGAAGGAGGACAAAATGTCTGTTCATTTGGAAGCCACAGTTAGAAATCGCCACCTCAGCTGATTAAAAAAAATACCAAGCCCAACTTTAGTCAAGCTTCCTGCGTAATATTACTGTCTGTTCCTGTTCAGTTCTTCACAGTTACAATGGTTACAGCATGAGTTTACCCCTTACCAGATATAGGATGATCCACGCAGAACAGTTATGAATATCGCAGCTAGGAAATATGATTCAGAGCCTGATCTTCAATAGAAAGAAAAGAATAACTAAAAGGACAAAAAGGATAGAGTGTTTCCATTGGTTTCAATCCTCTAAAACCTGCTCATAGACAAAGTCATTACTCAGTATAGAACCATCTTTGATAAACCTTTCAGTATGAAAGGGACCCTAATAAGAAAAACAGGACAGGTCTTTCAACGGGATCTGTTATGACAGAACAAGGCATGATGGTTTTAAACTAAAGGAGGGGAGATATAGACAAAATAAAGAAGCCATTTTTTACAGTGATGGTGCTGAAACACTGGCACAGGTTGCACAGAGAAACGGTGGATGCCCTATCCCCATCCCTGGAAACATTCCAGGTCAAGTTGAACAGTACTCTGAGAAACCTGATGCCTAATAGCTAATATTACTTCCTTGGGGCACAGAGAGTTTCTCATAAGCTATAGGTTGTGTAAGAAAAACAAGGTGTGATGGTTTGGGAGTTACCAACCCCCAACACAATGAAATCACCCAGACTAGACTCAGATGGCTGGAAGATAAGGAATGAAGCTGTATTTACAGCTTAGCAGAGTTTACAAGCAGATATATACATAAACATTTACAGTTATATATAAGTTAAAAGTAATACAGAAACACCAGAAAATCCAGAAAATCAGACTGCCAGAAGGGCTCTCGACCCAAACTTCCTCCCACTTCCTCTCTCTTTCCCTCCCTTCAGAAATAACCAGATCAATGCCCATATATCTTATGTGATAAATCTGGAGAGATTGGAGGTGAGATGTCAAAAAGATGACAAGGAGGTTAGAGGGGAAAAAAAAGATTAGGTTGGCTTAAAGAGTTAAAGCAGAGACAACCACAGATACCACCAGAGAGAAGGAACAGAAATGAGAACTGAGAAGTAAGAAGTTAATATCTTATCTAAATTTTGACTAGTTGCATTTCTCAGCAGAAGAATGAGTGATATAGGGTACTGATGGCTTTTTTTCCTTTCTTCTCACAGCTAAGGGTTTTATTTCTCTCAGTAAAATATTCCAGTTAGCCTCAAACCAGCACAATCCATCCCTCTATATCACTCAGAGTTTTGCTGAGAGCTGTGTCATCCAAACCAATATTTACGACAATGAATATTATAAGTATAGTTCATGTGTTATTCTGGCTGTCTTGGATGTAGGTGATTCAAAAGCTCAGAAAACAGGAAACAATTTGTTTCCACACAGATGAGATGAGAACAGGGACTCCCAGGTTACACTGGCTTCATGCTCACATACTGTAGATTCTGTCTTTGGATGACACATAGTGCCTTGAACAGAAAATAGAAAGCTTGTATTATACACCCTGAATTTAAATTCTCTCAGCTAAAGTTAAATTTCTCTGTGGATGTGATGCTTTGTGTAAAATTAATAATCAATCTGTATTAATTTTCATATCCAGGTGATGATTCTTAATAACTATGAGTATGGTTTGCTAACATTAAAACTCTCTGGAAAACTTATTCACAAGATTCAAAAAGCACAGTTTGGAAATTTACACACACAGGGAACAGGCAAAACTCAAGAAATTATTTCTTAAAGTGGCAAATGCAAACATTATACTGGAAGAGAAGATTCTTGAGTTAATTATACCACTTTACTAGATGGACACAGGAAGCTCCTTTCTGCTTATGGCAGAAGGCAATTAGTGAATTACAAGAGGGTTTAGAGTTTTCCCAGGCTCTTTTCACAGTATCACAGTATCACCAAGGTTGAAAGAGACCTCCCTTTACCACAGAGCTCAAGGCTAGACCATGGCACCAAGTGCCACGTCCAATCTTGCCTTGAACAGCTTCATTGATGAATTGTATGTGCTCTGGAGCTTTACCTTTCCCCAGTGCATTGTGGATGACTGAGTGACAGATTGTTGAGCTGTGTTTCCACCCCTGAGGCAAACGATTGAACTGGTACTGGATTCCTCTCCAGGTGAATGCAAACTGAGGCCTGCACTCCTTTGCTATGGGAATAGAGAAGAAAGCATTAGCAATGTCTATGGTTGCATACCACTTAGCCTCCTTCGATTCCAGCTTGTACTGGAGTTCCAGCATGTCCGGCACAGCTGCACTCATGGGTGGAGTCACCTCGTTGAGGGCACAAAAATCAACTGTGAGTCTCCAGTCGCCCGTAGGTTTACGCACAGGCCAGATGGGACTGTTGAAAGGTGAATGAGCTTTCTCGATGACAGCCTGATCCTCCAATTGACGAATCAGCTGATGAATGGGCAACAAAGAGTCACGGTTAGTTCTGTACTGCCTATGATGAACAGTTTGAGTTGCAATTGGCACTTCCAGGTCCTCTATGTCATGATGTCCCACAACTGCAGATTCATCTGAAAGTTCAGGTCTAATGGACAATTTCAATTTACCATCCTCAATCTCTACAGATGCTATTCCAAAAGCCCATTTGTGACCCTTAGGATCTTTGAAACAACCTTGTCTCAAAAAGCCAATTCCCAGAATGCAAGGTGCATCAGGACCAGTTACAATAGTATGTGTCTTCCACTCTTTACCAGTTAACCTTATTTCAGAAGATTTTTTTTTTTAAATCATAATGGTTATTTTGATCTCATACCTATAATCAGATTAATTGAACAGAGATAATAGAGATAATATAGACAAATTATTTCATTATTCAAAGCTATTATTTGGCTGGTCCTACTTGCCTTCAAAATGTCTAAGAAAAAGAACAAGCTACATTGATATATCATGTGAAAGTTTTCTGATTACAAGGGAACAGATGTATCTGCCATGTTGGACTATATAACCTCACCAAGCACAGACCAGACAAGCAGAGTTCTGGCAGAGGGGAGCTAACAAAAAAATATTTCATGTGTTAAGGACTAGAGTTCCAAAGCTGAAATTCAAAGACATCAGAGCATATTGCAGTCCCCTGGCATTTGAAACTAAACCCTTGGCATATTTTAAGTGCCATGTTTCAACGACATGAATGTACATCTCACAAAGAGCTGAGGTCAAGAGTCACTGTATTATTGTGGAGCAGAATAAAGACATTAACTCAGGTGTCTAGGCCAAGGCATGATATGGATGTTATCTCTTCTCTGGAAAAATGCCTCTGAAATTTTTTGTGGGGAAAATAAATAACTGGATTAAATTGCTGAGGATAGATCATCCTGAAAATACTTTTCTGATATGTAAATGAAAGGCTGTATCTGAGGGGTGGTTGCCAAGTGGATGGGGCCAATTTCTTTTCATAGATGCATAGTAATAAGAGAAGGAACAAGGGATACAAACTTGAACATAGAAGGTTCCACCTCAATGTGAGGAGAAACTTCTTTACAGTGAGGGTGACTGAGCTCTGGAATAGGCTTTCCAGAGAGGTTGTGAAGTTTCCTTCTCTTGAGACTTTCAAAACTCATCTAGACGCATTCCTGTCCAGGCTAGTCTAGGTGATCCTGATTTTTGCAGTGGGGTTTGACCCTGTGATCTCTGGAAGTCCCTTCCAACCCCTATCAGTGTGATTCTGTGGCATAAAACTGTTCTCTGAAGACAGACTGAAAAAGTTGGAGTTGTTCAGGCTGGAGAAGAAACAGTTCTGGGAAGACCTTAGAGCAGACTTGAAAGGGACCTAAAGCATAGTTGGAGAGGGAGAAAGGCATGTGGTGCCAAGATGAGGGGCAACGACTTCAAACTGGAGTAAACTGAATTTAGATTAGATGTTAAGAAGAAATTCTTCCCCGTGAGGGTGGTGAGGTACTTGAACAGGGTGCACAGGAAGGTTGTGAAAGCACTGAGCCTGGAAGTGTTCAAAGATGGGTTGGATGGGGCCTTGAGCAAGATAGGTCTGTCCCTCCCCATAACAGGGGATTAGACCTAGATGATCTTTATGTGCCTCCAATTCCAATTATTTGTGCTAGTTTGAAGCAAGCTGGAATGTTTTGGTAAAAGAACTAGATAACGGGCAGTGAAATGAAAACAATTGTGTCTCCTTCTCTCACAGTCATGCTGAGAACTCTGGGAAGAAGAAAGACTTTTTTCTCCATTTTTGTTTCTCACTCTTGCTTTTTCCTTAGGCCGAGACACATCTTTCTAACATCACTGCTTCCTTACCCTGCTTCTTACCCTCTTGGTTATACCTTTATTCCTTTCTCAGGATTAGGGTAAGGTTGAGAGGGCAAGGGGAGGTGTTGGGGTGGTTTGAAAGCCCCTTCTGGGGACTCAGGTTTCTGGGAGGGGAGTTGTGCTTTTGTATTGTTTATCCTTTGTGTATTTCTGTATATAATTGTATATAACTGTATATATTGTAAATAGCTGCTTGTAAATTCTGCTAGCTGTAAATAAATTGCTTCATTTATATTCCCAGGGTCCGTCTGAGTTAGCTGGGTACCTACAAGTGTGGGGGGGGGGCGGGGTAACCCCCGAACCATCACATTATTCTATGATTTGTTACCAGGGGATTCAGATAGATTTTGGTTATCACATAAAAAACCTCCAAACAACATTGTAGTTCAGACGATCCTTCATAAACTTTAGAACTCAAAAAGATCTTTGAGTAGATATGAGAAATTAAACAGCAGCCAGAGTAGCATCAAGTTTAAGCACATATCTCCCTTTTTTTTTTGGTCTTCTTTTCACTTTCCTCTGTGTCCAGGTGAAATGGAAGTAAAACAATCCCTAATAAAATAAATACACTACTAAAACTAGTGGTCTCCCAAAGCAAAACTGCTTTCAGGAATTTATACTACATGAGAATTCCAAGTGTATTTCATATAACAGATTTATTGACAATCATCCAAGCAGGAGGTCCAGGAACAGTGGAAGAGTAGTATTTTAAAGCTTCAAACCATGAAATCAAAAATTTAAGTTAAAAATTTTCATGTGCTGGTTTTGAAGTTGTCATGGATTGAGTTGAACCTGCTGCTGTTATTCACACCATGCTGCAGTCATACCAGCTTCAAAAATGAAAGTGCTAACTGGAGCGAAGTGTTACAGGGCTTGAAGTTCAGATTGCAACAGAGAAGGCTTTCTCGTTCAGTTGCTGCTTTTGGATTTCAGATTCTTGGGTGTTGGCTCTTTTCCATAGGGATGGCAGTGAGATGTGTGGGTGTGGGACAGCTGGCTGATTTTGTTTTCTGGTTTATGCTGTTTTGGGTTTTTCCTCCCTCTATTTCACTGTGATTCTGCAAATAAACTAAGCTAAGATAATCATGCATTATTGTCATGGAGGCAGGGAATTGATGTGGCTGAGTCAGGAATTATAAAAAATAGAATGATTTTATTTTCCTGGAACTCCACCCTCAAACTATATACAGAATTAGTTTAGTTTATTGACAGATGCCGTTTGTTTGGGAATTTCTTCCAAAAAAAGGATATTATAGATAAATGAAGATATTTAGGAAGTCAGGAAATGGCAAAGGCTAAGCTATAAGCACAGCTTTACCCCACTAGCAATCAGGCTGGGCAGAAGATTTAGGGATTCACAGAGGTGAGATAGGGATTCAGCAATGATCCCTTGCTGGATTTCTCTGCAGGAGCAGCCTTCTGATGCTGCAGGCAATATCCAATCATAGAGATCCATGTCACAGCAGCCCTTAGGTGAGTGGCAGAGCCACCAAACTCAGGAATGTCTCAAGCACTTCTTCCCAAGTGGGATGGTTGTGGAACGATGTTGCCTTCACAGTGTCAGGGGAGAGCAAAAACTTCTAGGGTCCCCTAGTCTGGGAGGCAGCCAGGAAGTTGGCTACTGGTAGTCTGAGAGAGGGCAGTTCAGATGCCACCAGATGTCTCTCTAAGGAACCCAGGGCTTGCCAAGCTTGCTGGTTTGCACAGATGGGTGCAAAGTTGGGAGAATCATCCAAAAGTAGGAACAGGATAAAACCAAGAGCTCTACAAGAGATAAGAGCTGTCCAAAAGTGAGGACGGTTCAGTCACAGCAGGAACCTATCCTGCCATGGACTACGTTAAGGCAGAAGCTCTTTCAAGACAGGAACCCTTGCTCTATTTATCCTTTTTCTTGACAAAGTGTCCATTTACCATTTACACTGGGCATGACAACCCAGCCAAACACCAGGCTGATTCCAGCACAGGCTTCCACATGGGTCAGCCTACGTGCAGAAAGGTTGCCCTCCTTCAAGCCTGCAGGGCAGGAAGGGGGGAAGTAGGTTTTCATGCCTTTCTTCTCTCATTCAAACCCACAGAGTGAGAGAGAGAAGAGAGAAATTTGGGGTACCCCTGGACAATTATTAGATTAATTAGATTATTAGCTAAGGTAATTATGCATTGTGATTATGATATCTTATATTAGACTCTTATCTCTTTATCCCAGCCCTGACTTTTGTGTGTTATTTTTCTCCTCCCTTTTGTGTTGGGGAGCAGACAGGTCAACCCTGGTGCTAAAACATTGCAGAAGTGTAAATAACCCAGTAGGAAGTACCAGGTTGGGGTAGCAGGGGGAGCCCTGGTGCTAAACCATTGCAGAAATGCAAATAACCCAGTAGTAACTACCCAAACTGTTTTGTGCAAAGTAATAATCGAGAACTCGATGGAGTGCAATACTTCCAATTTAACTACTCTCAGTTCTGACGTTTTCAGATGTTCAATATTATTTACTTTTTTATACAACTTGTCACACTAAAACACAAAACCCTGTCTTTTCTTGTGACGATGCTGGGCTAACTTAACCCCAATTAGACTTTCACTAATTTAACCCAGTGGCTGACAAGTTTCTATGCAAACAAGCAACTTAAAAAAGAAGATAGTTGAAGAGGGAATAGAGTCAATTTTGGTCATTGGCTCCTGAGGAGAGGGAATAATAGAAGCTGAAAGATCAATTAAACTGTTTCTTGAATGAGTGTTTAAAAATATGTCACCTCTAGAGAGGAGCAGCTTCAAAAATTGGTGTGGGATATGGAGCTTTTTGTTGCTTGGTTATTGGCTAGAATCCTAAGCAGGTCAATAGTTAATACAAGTCGCTTCCACTTAGCACTGTAATACATATGAAAGGAGTCCATAATCTGGCCAGCTCCTGGACCAGCAGTATCCATTTCAAAAAACAGGAGGTTCACTAAATTTATTGGCATCCTTTTGGTAACAGGACTGCGGAATTGCAACGCAGCAGAAATGGCTTAGCTCCATCGGAGCACATTAAATTGTGATATAGGAATAATACCACTGTAGACTTCAAATATGGAGCTTTATTTCCTAATTCTGACACTATCTGCCACCTCTTCAACACCCTTTGTGGTATATCTCTCTAACAAAACTGTAGCAGCATCGAAATTTCTAGAAGATCCAAGTCTCTGTGCCCAGATTTTGTGTGTTTGATGAAACATAATCGATCTCTTGCTTCCCTAATGCATTTTCAGTTACTTGTCTCATAAAACAAAATGCTTTGAAGACAGGAACTTCTGCAGAGAAAACCTTCATTATTTGTGCCACATTTCATGTGTCAGTAAGTTACAATGAAGGAACAAGATT
The DNA here is from genome assembly GCF_015220805.1 of Pogoniulus pusillus. Classification (NCBI taxonomy): domain Eukaryota; kingdom Metazoa; phylum Chordata; class Aves; order Piciformes; family Lybiidae; genus Pogoniulus; species Pogoniulus pusillus. Next base: position 1,209,298 of record NC_087276.1, on the reverse strand, counting down.
CTTCTCTCATGCAAGAATATAATATCAGTCATGAGAAACAGGGTTACATCCCTTGGCATTTATTAATTACATTGGAAATTCCCTTGACTATTTGAGCACATCACAATCCTTGTTTCTTATGACATTGAGATAATTGAGGATGCACTGCATTTTAATTTGGAAATATTGGATTTTTTTAAATTGTTTAAATTACCTACTACCTACCTGGTGCTCTTTGCCTAAGTAGTCACTTTGGGCCAGATTATACTGTTTCAGGGTAGAAATCATCTAAAATGTTGGTAACTGCACTCAATCTCAAGCAAAGAACAACCAGATCAGAGAAAGCTACATAATATTTTCAGTAAAAATGTCATCTATAGGATGATAGTGAGGCATTACATCAGGTTACTTAGGTTGGTCAGAGAATCTCCATCTTGCAGGTCATCACACAACAAGAACAACAATATTGTAATTCAGATGATCCATCATAAACTTTAGAACTCAAAAAGATCTTTCAGTAGATATGAGACACTTAGCAGCCAGAGCAGCATCAAGTTTAACAACATATCTCCTTTTTTTTTCTTCTCATTTTTCTCTGTGTCCAGGTGAAATAGAAGTAAAACAATTCCTAATAAAATAAGTAAACTACTAAAACAGGTAGTCTCCTGAAGCAAAGCTGCTTTCAGGAATTTATACTGCATGAGAGTTCCAAGTACATTCCTCCATCCTTGCAGGTTTTCCAGGCTCAGATAGGCAAAGCTATCACTGATCTTATCTAGCAATGGAGACTCTCCTGCTTTGAAAGGCTGGATTAGATGAGCTCTGTTGTGAGTGATACTTGTGTTATGTTTCCTTTAGTGAGCCATTGTTGTGTTATTTTGATGGGAACATAAACTAAAGCTTTAAATTTTCTGAGTGAAGCACCAATGCATGGGTGCAGGGAGGAGACTGAGATAGATAGATAGATAGATAGATAGATAGATAGATAGATAGATAGATAGATAGATAGATAGATAGATAGATAATGTACATGGGATTAGACAATAGTTCAAACTGTGCAGGATTAAAAAAAAAAATAGCAACAACAAAAACCACTACAAAACTACAAATGAGGAGAAAAGGGATACAGAAGCATGTAGGAGAGAATCTAGATCTCTGACAACAGCAGTCAAATTCAAGAAAAAAAATCATAAATCAGGTTTTTGAACTACAACTGTAGACAGCAGAGTTGGAGTTCATGGAGAAGAGTTTTTCACTGCCATAGACATATTAGTTGTAGTGCTTCTCCTAAGCAGTTTAAGACCAGATCAGATGCGTCTGCAAAAAGCTGCTGTTAAAGAACCCCAAACACAAATGTATCTGGAAATTGGACATGGTAAGTGAAATGGAGCTGCCATTTCCTTCTTGGCCACACAGTAAAATTACAAAAGCACAAAAGGAAAGACAAAAAGGAGAAAGCTGCTTTATTTACAACTAAAATAGTAGAGTTCTCTGTTTCTAACAGGCTCTAAAGCAAAATTCTGGTCTACCACAGCCCCTGAGTGGATTTACTTCCCTTTGTGAGGCAACACCTCAGGTGCAAACATTTTAGCTCTTATCTCATTCTTTAAGATTCTCAGATGCAGAGTTAACATTCACCTTTTGTCTACCAGGAGCTTTGCTACTAGGTTGCTCAGGAGGTTTCTCCTTGCTTTTCCCGAGTAAGGCCCTCTTTGGCAATACTGCACCACTAGATTATAGCCTGCATATGCTGCTGCCCTTTCTTAGCATGGAAAGAAACTTAACTTTGAGTTCTCTGAACCAAGTCCAGGCTTTCAGGTACACATTTGTAGCTGGGAAGCAAAGACTTGGTGCTCTTTCAAAGCTTCCGTGTAATCCACACAGGACTAGGTAGAGTGCATTGTTTCCAAGGTCTGCTCTTTACGTGCCAGCCACAAAGCAATCCTTTTCGATTGTTCGAGGACGGTATGCAGGGAACACAATGGAAGGAACAGGGAATTCTCTCGGGATAAATAGCCATAAACTGGCTGCTGTTCTCAGGCTTACAAAGCACGCTTCAGCCAGGTGGCTTCACATTTTTGTTTTAGTCGGTAGGAAGTTCTGGTTAGTATATAAAGTATTGCAGTCACCAGGTGTGGCTCACTGAGCTTAACCAGGGATGTTCTTGCGTGGGGACCTTTTTCTCAGTAACTGTCCCCTGCTGCCTGGCTGCGTGCCCGGTGTGTTGTTTTGCTCTGTTCTACAGGTATAATTCTGCATCTGTGGAAAAAAAAAAGGAAAAGCTGCTAAAAACATTACTGTTCCACTGAAACTACTCAAGGATCATTTTTTGGATGGAGAAATACAGCCATTCTAAGTCCCAAGACCGCTTTGACTCTTGCTTGATTTGAAACAACATCTGTTTTCCAGCTTCCCAGCTGTGCATGGCTAGCCAGAGGTAGCCAACTGCAGACGTGTGACATTTCCTCGGCAGATTATGTTGACATCACTGACATGCACCTTATTAGAAAAACGGGCAGCAAAACCTTTTAAGTGTCAAGTAGCACCATCCCAGGAAAGCCAAATACTTGTCCGTGGCCTCTTTCATTTTGTCCCACTCCCTTTAGGGATGTTCTGAGATCCTAAAAAACAGTCTCTCACCAGTTGCTGTTTCAGAGCTGTGGATCCAGAGACCTGTATTCAACAAAACTGGCACAAATTAACCTCCACAGGGATGAGAGAAGACCCATATGAATGTGATATCGAGCCACTGCAGATTGGTTTATTTCCCCTTCTGCACAGTGAAATGACATCCAGTACAACAGGAAGCCAGGAGCACACAAGACACAATGTTCATTTTGTAGCTGCAGAGAAACCACACACAAAAAGAACAGTTTAGGATTTCAGACCTGCAGTTCTATAGAATTTTAAGCCACATCAGCAAAATAAAGATTAAAATATCAATATAATACAGCCAGTTTTGAGGCTCCTAATAAAAAGTAATTTTAAGATCAATACACTACTTTGTTTAACAAGCTACTGAAACAGAAGTGTCTGAACAGAATAAGTGTGTAAACGGCATCCCTTTCAGAAGAAGGCATTTGATAGCCTCATCTGGGACTCAAGATACTATCAGGCAAGTCACAGAATGTGTAGTGACAAAAGCTTAATTCAGCATTGAAAGAAAAATGAATGTATGGCAACTATAAGATTAATGACAGAAGAGACCCAGTTCCCCTTACTCTGCCTCTCCATAGCTGCAGCTCTTGAGAAGGTGTGAGGAAGCAGCAGCCTCCCATGGCTGTGAGAGTTGGATACTCAGATCTGTCGCTGAGACTGCAATTCTGGTTTAACTCATTCTGCAGTCAGTAGTGTCACTTCACTGCCAAGCACACAGTCCAACCACTTCAGCTCTGCATCAGAAACCTTTCTGCTCTTTTTCTTGGAATAACAGTTGCTGCTATTATTTATCCTCTGTCTTTGGTAGTAAAGCTGGTGGCCCTTTTCCCTGTTCTAGTCCTGTCCATTTCAATAACCAGGTTCCTCCAGCTAACATTATCCTGAACAACCTCCTCCTTCTAGAGTATGCAAACAGAAGGCAAATCAGTTCACAGGATCACAGGATGTTAGGGGTTGGAAAGGACCTCCATAGATCATTGAGCCCAACCCCCCTGCCAGCGCAGGACCATAGAATCTAGCTCAGGTCACAGAGTAATGCATCCAGACAGGGCCTGAAAGTCTGACGAGAAAGAGACTCCGCAACCTTTCTGAGGAGCCTGTTCCAGTGCTCCGTAACACTTACAGTCAAGAAGTTCTTCCTCATGTTGAGGTGTAAACTTCCTGTGCTGTAGTTCACACCCATTGCCCCTTATCCTATCCCAGGGCACAACTGAGGAGAGTTTGTCCCCTCCCTCTTGACCTCCAGCCCTCAGATATTTATAAACATTGACTAGATCCCCTCTAAGTCTTCTGTTCGTCAGACCAAACATCCCCAGGTCTCTCAGCCTCTCCTCGTAGGGCACGAGAAGGTGCTGAAGACCACACAGGAAGCCAGTGTCAGCTCTGTTCCTCCTTCCCCTGATCCAACTGGAAAGCCATCCTTCCCCACCAGACTAGCCCAAGAGGTACCTCAGTTGCCATAACACCAGGAAGGCATATTGCTGGAGCAAACAACACGAGCAGGACAAATTCATTTAATGTCTAACATTCACATATGCTCAGAGCAAGAAAGGACCTAAGTGCTTTGTGCCTTGAAGAGTGTGCCTACATGGCAAGTAAATTGGCAGAGTTTGAGGAGTTCCTCTTCTCTTAACAAGTGCAAACAAGAAGACATGAAAAATACAAGGCAAACCATCAGCTGTGCCAGTTCAAGGAAAAGCTGCCAATTGAGGGAACTGGACTTCTGCTTAGTTAGATAATATGTAGTCTACTCTGTCTTCTTGTAATGACTGTTTGGTATGGGTACTTCCTTCAAGCATTCACTGACACCCAAGCATAAGAGATGTAAAATAGAACCAGATAGAAGGAATTCTTGTAAATTATGTGGTATGCAGATCTAGTTCAGCCAATTAAAGACAACCCTAAAGTTAACATGCAGACAAAAATATCCCTACAAAAAACCAACTCCCCTAAAAAAAATAATCCAAACCAACCAACTGAAAAAACAGCAAATAAATACAACCCCAGGCTTAGGTAGACTACATAGTTTGGGCCTGCAACTAGATCAGTATTCTAACTGTTATTGACACATGACAACAGCTAGATATTCATTTAATTAATGTGGTGATTGAGGCAAAAAAAGATGGAATTTTCTTGTAGTGTTCAAAACTAAATACCTCCAGGTATGTAGCATTCCCATGTGCTACAGGAAATAAGCTAGGTTTCAAAATCACACCAAGAAATACAAAGAATCGGTCCTTGCTTGTATTCCATACATCACCTTTGATTGCTGAACTGAAGGGAATGTTTCAAATTGACCTTCCATTTGACCAGCAATTCTGCTTGCTTGCTTTTGCCATTTATTTCAGGGTTGGACATAAACTAGCCATTTGCACATTTGTTTAGATTTCCAACCAGGTTTCATTTCTGTGTTCTAATTCGGTGTTTAGGTTATATGCACCACAAGGGAATGTTTGTTTATGTTTCAATTGGAAACTTTATATTCTGGAGGTTGTTTAGGGAAACGTGTGTTGGTCTTCAATTAAACCTGTGAGTCTAGCCTGCTGCTGTCCATTTACATTCCACTTTAAAAAACTCTGTCTTGTTGTTCACAAAGCATTAACTTGGCTAATGAACAGAAGAAGCCTCTCAATTTGTCTTCATTACTGAGCACATCAGCAGTGGACGCAGTGGACATCGCCCAGTGGATTGCAGGGAGCTGAAACCATTGTCTTATATTTTGGTGCTCATCAGCATTCAGAAAACCCAATACTATTTATAAGTAGGGCTAGCCCATGCTGTGAAACTTTCCCTCTTTTCAGTAGTTTTGGATAATAAACAAAACAAGGTAGGGGAGTAGGGGTGTTGATAAAGGCATGGGATATGAATAAGGATGTTTGTTACTCAGGCATTTAACTGCATCCAGTTCTGGAGCCCTCATTACAAGAACATGCTAGAACATGTCCAGAGCAGGGCCATGAGGATGATCAGAGGGCTGCAGCAGCAGCAGGGCCATGAGGATGATCAGAGGGCTGCAGCAGCTCTGCTATGAGGACAGACTAAAAGAGTTGGGGCTCTTCAATCTGGAGAAGAGGAGGCTCCCAGGTGACCTTCTTGTGGCCTTCCAGGATCTGAAGGGGGTCTACAAAAAAGCTGGGGTGGGACTTTTTAGGCTATCAGGTCGTGACAGGACTGGGAGGAATGGAGCAAAGCTGGAGGTGGAGAGATTGAGAGTAAAGGTGAGGAGGAAGTTGTCCGACATGAGAGTGGTGAGAGGCTGGAATGGGTTGCCCAGGGAGGTGATTGAGGCCCCATGGCTGGAGGTGTTTGAGGCCAGGCTGGCTGAGGCTGTGTGCAGCCTGCTCTAGGGTAGGGTGTCCCTGGGCATGGCAGGGGGGTTGGAACTGGCTGATCCTTGTGGTCCCTTCCAACCCTGACTGATTCTATGATTCTATGATTCTAACTGACCCTTAGAGCCAACATTATTAATGTCTTTTAGTTATTTATTTCCACATGGGTATCAAAGCTGTAGTTGTGTCCAAGTGTGTTAGTGTTCTGCAAGTTAGAGATGAGATTTGTATTTCATTCTGAAGGAGAAGCTTGTTTAATAACATTTTCTTTCTGGTAGTGCTGTAAAGCACAGGACTTCAGCCTCAAAACAGTGCCACTTAAATATAGGTATTGTGTCACTTCAAAATTATAAGGGGTACAAAAGCTAATACCTTGTGCTAAGGAGCAGGAAATGAGCACTGCTGACAGCAATGAGCAAACCAGGGGAACAGTAGTAATTGCAATAGGCAGGCACCTTTTCATGTCAGCCCTCTAAACGTTGTCAAGTTTATCAGCATCAGTTTATTTACAGGCAGAAGCAGCCTGGGCAGAAGCTGCGAGTTCGGAAAACAGTATGTGGGAGAGACAATCTAGCAGGGTGCAGGCAGAGGAAGGCTACACCATCAGAATCTGAAATAGGATCAAACTTTCCTGCTTCCTGAGGCTCAAAAAATGGTGAGGCTACAGACTAAGCATGATATTCCAGCTGCACCAAGAGTTCAAACTGGGGGATCCTTTTGAGAAGTATTTCCCCAAGGTATTCCTATTAGCACATTATTTTCAGGCCTGATATTCTACTGCAGTTGTTTTAAAAATGAAGCAGTACAAAGAGACTCACACTTCACAAATATGCACCTAAAGTGGTGCTCCAGGCTGAGTTACAACTCAGATACTCCTGTTCTTTGATTCTGCTTTCAGATCAGTTTCTTCCAAATAGGGCATATTTTTGCAGCAGTGTCTGCTTCTATCAGTGTGACTCTAAACTGGCCTCCTGAGCTGGCAGATGGAGTCAGGGACCAGTATAGTCCCCCTCTAATCCAGGAGGAAGCAGTAAGGGACCTGCTGAGCCACTTGGATCCTCACAAGTCCATGGGACCAGATGGGATCCACCCTAGGGTGCTGAGAGAGCTGGCAGCTGAGCTGGCCAAGCCACTCTCCATCATTTATCAGCAGTCCTGGCTCACTGGAGAGGTCCCCAAAGACTGGAAGCTGCCAATGTGATCCCATCCACAAGAAAACAGAGAAGGAGAACCAGAAAATTCCAGACCTGTCAGCCTGACCTCAGTGCCAGGCAAGGACATGGAACAGGTCATCTTGAGTGCCATCACACAGCACCTACAGGATGGCCAAGGCATCAGTTACCAGTTTAGGAAGGGCAGGTCCTGCCTGACCAACCTGATCTCCTTTCATGACCAGGCTCCTGCCTGGTGAATGTGGGGCAGGCTGTGGATGGAGTCTTCCTGGACTGCAGCAAAGCCTTTGACACTGTCTGCCACAAGAAGCTCCTGGCACAGCTGGCAGCTCCTGGCTTGGACAGATTCACTCTGATATGGGTCAAGAACTGGTTGGAGTGCCAGGCCCAGAGAGTGGTGGTGAATGGTGCCACATCCAGCTGGCAGCTGTCACCAGTGGTGTCCCCCAGGGATCAGTGCTGGGTCCAGTCCTGTTCAATATCTTTATTCATGATCTGGACGAGGACATTGAGTCCAGCATCAGTAAGTTTGCAGATGGTATCAAGCTAGGAGCAGGTGTTGATCTGTTGGAGGGTAGGAGAGCCCTGCAGAGGGACATTGACAAGATGGATGGGTGGGCAGAGGCCAATGGGATGAGATTGAACAAGGCTAAGTGCAGGGTTCTACACTTTGGCCACAACAACCCCAAGCAGCACTACAGGCTGGGGACTGAGTGGCTGAGAGCAGACAGGCAGAGAGTAACCTGGGGGTGGTGGTAGAGAGGAGCTGACCATGAGGCAGCAGTGTGCCCAGGTGGATAGGAGAGCCAATGGCATCCTGGCCTGGCTCAGGAGCAGTGTGGCCAGCAGGACAAAGGTGGTTCTTCTGCCCCTGTGCTCAACAGTTGAGTGCTGTGTCCAATTCTGGGCTCCTCAGTTCAAGAGAGATGTTGAGGTGCTGGAAGGTGTCCAGAGAATGGCAACGAAGTTGGTGAAGGGCCTGGAGCACAGCCCTGTGAGGAGAGGCTGAGGGAGCTGGGGGTGTGCAGCCTGCAGAAGAGGAGGCTCAGGGCAGAGCTCATTGCTGTCTGCAGCTCCCTGAAAGGAGGCTGTAGCCAGGTGGAGTTGGTCTCTTCTGCCAGGCGAGCAGCAACAGAACAAGGGGACACAGTCTCAAGTTGTGCCGGGGGAAGTCTAGGCTGGATGTTAGGAGGAAGTTGTTGTCAGAGAGAGTGATTGGCATTGGAATGGGCTGCCCAGGGAGGTGGTGAAGTTGCTGTCCCTGGAGGTGTTCATGCAAAGCCTGGGAGAGGCTGTTAGTGCCATGGTCTGGTTGATTGGCTAAGGTTGGTTGCTAGGTTGGACTGGATGAGTTTAGATGTCTCTTCCAACCTGCTGGTTCTATGATTCTAGAAGCTGACCAACAAGGAATTCCATGCAATGGACATATAAAACTGAAGGGCCCAGGTCAAGAATTTTCTTCAACAGCCAGGAAAGGATAACTCTGTCCATTCTGTCCTTGAACCTGATCTCTGTGTTCCTAAATCCAGTTGAAGGATCCAGGTCCTGTCTTGCTCTGAGTCCAGTCTGGGACTTCTGTCACATCATCAATGACAACAGTGCCTTCAACTTTGGTGTTGTGTGGATTTGTGTGGATTTTGTTTTGTTATTATTTCCATTAAAGTTGTTTCAGTTTTCTTTTCCAAACCTTCAGGCTTTTTCATTTATTCCATTTCTCTTCCTTTTGGGTGGGGAAACAATTTAATGGAGAGTGTCTATTGCTCATTTAGTGGCTAACCCAAACCTAGCCCTTGGATTTTCAAAGTTGTGATCTGTGGTTTCCATAAATTTCTTTCACATAGACACATCTGTACATCAGAATAGCTACCATATGGCTGATACATAGCAAACAATCTCCAGGTCTAAAGGCACAAGATAAAGCTGTTGTTTGCTACCCATCATTCTAACAGGCCCTTATAGACTTGGAACATGCACAAAAAAGATCTTCCAAGACACATTAATCACCTGTTGTCATCATCCAAGTAGGGACCAAAACCAGCACCTCATGCTTCCTCCAAACAATAATTATCCCCCAAACTGTTCAAATTCAGACTAGAAAAGTATTCAAATAAGACTGCTTTCAGTCAGCCTAAGGAATGTATGAGATTCTTGACATCCATA